>NC_143522.1:50306956-50639456 GCF_031878675.1 Megascapheus bottae | reverse complement strand
GGCCCCCGGCGCCAGGCAACTTCGTATAACTCGTCCAGAACATCTCACTGGGCCTCCAGACTTCGTAGTCTTAGAGGAAACAAGACTAGTCGGTTCCAAAACTTTAACCTGTAGTCGATAGAGAATTTTTCTTCTCAGTGACTTATTTGCACCACATTTCACTAGAAACCCAGCAAAATATGGAACGCTTCACGAATTTGCGTGTCATCCTTGCGCAGGGGCCATGCTAATCTTCTCTGTATCGTTCCAATTTTAGTATATGTGCTGCCGAAGCGAGCACGCCACCCTGACCGCGCACACCTTATATAAACAGTCGATAGTTCCTCCCATCCTTTACTTAGGGTGACTACACCATACGCCGCCTTTTCAACTATTTCAGCTTAAGAAAGTTTGGCTCCATCTTCCTAAGGCAGTACGTGTACTACCTGGTGTTTCCCGGCCAGGTCTTTCCTGTTAGATTTACCTTTCCGCGTGGCACATGCAAATGAAGCCCGGGGCACGTTGGGTAAGGGGCCGTGAAGGCTGGCTGCGCCGCGGCGCATGCGGGGAGGAGACAGGGGGCGCGCGGCAGGGTCGAAGGCTCTGGAACCTGAGGCGCTCGCCCTGGTCCGGATAGCTGCTGCGACGTGAGGGAGACCTCCAGCTCTACCACTTTCCCCTTCGCCTGACGAGTACGTCTTAGGAGAATAGTAACACGTCACCCCCGTGTCATCGAGAAAAATTAACCCGTGAGCGTGTCGCGTCTTAGTCCATCCACGTTCAAATGTCCTTGTTTGTTTCAGAGGTGGCATTTGCGCGTGAATCGTGGTGAGGACACAAGGCCTCACGTGGTCTGGAGGACGGTGACTCTTGGGGCTCTGTTGTCCTCCTCCTCCTGATGCCATAGACTGAGTAAACGAGCATTTCGTACGTTGTCCTTTACTTGGTTAGTCCACCACATTTCTTGAAAATGTATACTTGGCTGTTAGGGCTTGAGTTTTGGTTAGTTTTGTTGTTGTTGTTTTTAATCAGATTATTTCATGCATCCCTCATTAGTGGGGGTAAATTTAATTAGGTGTCAAGTGTTAGCTTCTGGTTGCATATTTACATATACATTGGTTTAAGAGTACATTTAATGCATGCATTACTGGCAGGATGTACTTCCCATCACTTCTTTTTTCTTTTTTTTTTTTTTTTTTTTTTTTGCCAGTCCTGGGCTTGAGCTCAGGGCCTGAGCACTGTCCTTGGACTTTCTCAAGGCTAGCGCTCTACCCCTTGAGCCACAGCACCACTTCCGGCCTTTTTTGTGTCTGTGGTAACTGTAAGGTCTGCAGAAAGAGAAGAAGGTTTCTTGAGAGATGGGGAGAGCAGACCTCCAGCTGCCCAAGACTGAGTCAGGCGGAGCAAGAGGGCACCTATGGTGGGAGGAGAGAGATTATATAGGGGAGGGGTGTGGTCACAGCAGCAGTGGAGGTGACCTCAGAGGATGGGGACCTCCCACTGCCCCCAGGCATGCTAGTTGTCAGGGTTACAGTTGCTGGGTGACGATTTCCAGGGTGCAGGGGGTGAGAACAAAGAGAAGGGGCCTTTTCTTCCAGGCCCACCTAACAGTACAGAGGAATGGAACCCAGGGCTTTGTGCATGCTATTCAAGCACTCTACCATTAGGCCACACTCCCTCCTACATCACCTTTTAATGATAGACATGTAATGCCTGGCTGTCAAGATGTTAGTGACAAACTCCGACTCATGAGTTCTATAGGATCGGCCTGACCCTCATCTTAAAAAAAAAATACACTCAGCCAGGTGCTGGTGGCTCACGCCTGTAATTCTACTCAGGAGGCTGAGATCACCCTTCCAAGTCAGCCCATGAAGAAGAGTCTCCCTGAGAATCTTAAATTAACCATTCAAAAACCGAAATGGAGTTATGGCTCGAGTGGTAAGGTCTATTCTTGAGTGAAAGAACTGAGGGACAGCGCCCAGGCCCTGGCCCTGAGTTCAAGCCCCACAATGGACACACACACACACACACACACACACACACACACACACACAGCTTCCAGGAACCCAGTGCCCAAGCCCTGGCCCTGAGTTCAAGCCCCACAATGGACACACACACACACACACATACACAGAGCTTCCAGGAACCCAGGGATCAGTAACTCTCACTTGTATTCTTAGCTACTCAGGAGACTGAGAGCACCTGCTTGGAAATAATGTTCTTTGTCACATTTTTTTTGAAGTTATACAGAAAAATTTTGAAGGAGGTGACTTTTAAAATAATTTTTGTAATTTGAGTTAAGATTAGATTAATCTGATTAGGATGAATTTTAATAAGCATTATTAACAAATTGGCATTAGAAGATAGTTATTTGAAGTTAAAGTACTTTTTTGGGGGGGGCCAGTCCTGGGGCTTGAACTCAGGGCCTGAGCTCTGTCCTTGGTCTTTCTCAAGGCTAGCACTGTACCTCTTGAGCCACACCACCACTTCTGGCTTTTTCTGTGAATGTGGTACGGAGGAATTGAACCCAGGGTTTCATACATGTTAGGTAAGCACTCTACCACTAGGTTACACTCCTGGCCCCTGAAGTTCGTTCCTTCCTTCCTTCCTTCCTTCCTTCCTTCCTTCCTTTCTTCCTTCCTTTCTTTCTTCCTTTCTTTCTTTTTGTATTTTATTGTCTGTATTATGTATAGAGGGGTTACAATTACATTAGTCACGTAGTAGGTATCTTACTTCTTGACAAAAGTTCCTTTTTTATACAGGAAAGCTTTGTGCTTTATTTTTATATTCTAGAACATTTGAAGTCTGTGTGTGTGTGGGGGGGGTCATAGGGCTGTCGCTGAGCTCTTCAGCTCAAGGCTATTGCCCTGCCCCTAGAGCCACAGCCTTATTTCCCCTTTTCTAGTGATGACTTGGAGATAAGAGTCCCAGGGTCTATAGTGCCCATGCTGGCTTTAAACCATGATCTTCAGATCTCAGCCTCCTGAGTAGCTAGGATTACAGGCATGAGCCACCATACCCAGCTTACATTTGAAGCTTTATCAATAAAATTATCATAGTAATTTCAACTACTTACATTAACACTAGAATAAAACAACTTCCTTTTCTTAGTAGATAACAAAACAATTCGTTACTTTTCTTTATAGAGGAACTTTACCTAAATCCTTGTATCCTCTTTAGAAGGAAAGAGTTGAGTCATTTAGAATCACAGCCTCAATTATCAGCTTCATAGGGTATGAAATTGGTGAATTCAGTCAAGCTAGGAGTGGGGACAGAGGTGGTCTACCTGTGCTTCTGGTTGTAACCGTTATAGGAGCTTTTCAAAATCTCATATATGAGCCCTTTCCTGGAGATTCTGATTTGTTTGAAGTGGGGCTGGGGCATATGTGGGATCTCTGTGTTCTTTCTTTGTCTCTTTTGTTGTTCTCTCTTTCCTTCTGAGCTCTCAGCCTTGGTAAAATTTACTTAATAATTGTTGGCACAATCTTTGTTCTTCCCTGTTTTCTCCTTTCTTTTATGTCATCTTGAATTTTCTATCCAGAGACCCTTCCTTTGCTACTCATCCTCTTTTTAAAGTAGTCATTGTCCCCAGTGTGCTCAGTGGCCACCCAGGTCCCCTCTTGAAGGAAATACAAGAATACTTAAAATACCCATTTGGTTTTTCTTTCTTCAAGGCTCTGATAGTTAACTCTGTAGTTGCTAGAGGATTGACCAAGAATATTGCCCCAGATGACCTCTCTATTAACAGAGGATATTATTATTATTATTATTTTATTTGTTTTTTTCTTTTTCAGTACCAGGGTTCAAATTTCAGCTGTATCTCTAAATGGCTGCTTCTAATGAAACAAAGCCAATCCTAGAGCTTTTGTGTGGAGCTTTCGCACAGTAAACAGTTCCCTTAATTTATAGCAGATACCCTATGCTTTGTTTCAATAAGGAGAGGTGGACATGAACATCCTTAATTTCCTGTAATTATTCTAAATTTACCAATGTAGGCAATCATCCCTATTCTTTCTGTTCTTGTTTTAGGAGGGAGGTGTTCCTTTTGTGGGAATAAATTGTTCTCAGGTAGAAAAACCTCATTGTGTGAAATCTGATATCTGATTCCTATTCTATGGAAGCTGTTTTATAACTTCATAAATTGTAGATGACTGACAGAAATGCAAAATAGTTCTTATTTATACACATACATATTTCCAGGCACAGAGTTCCGGAATTCTGTATGTGTCACACACCCCTCCCCATATATGCCAAATAAAAAGACAGGGGGAAGTTATGGTGAAGGAAACAGGAGATTTATTATATAGCAGACATGTGAAGACTGCTTCAGTACTGTCTTTGAGGGTATAAATACTGTCTTCAGGTTAAATAGGGGGAATTGGAGGCAGGGATAGGCATGCATAGTGAAAACAGGCCTAGTCAAAGCATGGCCTAGTTGATCATTATTTTACTTTATATGCTTGGAGGAATTCCAGAGATGTTGTTAGCATTTTGTTAGCTGAACAGGATGGAACAAGTTGCTTCTGTGTGTGTGTGTGGGGGGGGGATGTATGTTTGCACACATGCATGCTACTTAAATTTTAAAATTTCAGGATATTTCTTTTCTATGAATAAGATAATAATCTCTTAATTCCTTCCCACCCACTAAACCATAACTCCACAATCCTTTTTGTACTGGGGTTTGGAATTCAGGGTCTAGATGTTGTTCTTTAGCTTTATCACTTAAGACTAGCACCCTACCACCTCCACTTTCAGTTTTTTGGTGATCAATTGGGGATAAAACTTCATAGACTTTCCTGCTCCGGATGGATTTGAACCATGATCCTCAGATCTCAGCTAGGATTAAAGGTGTGAGCCACTGGTACCAAGTATTTCCTTCTTCTTTTTGTTATTTAGGGTTTTATTTTAACCACTGTTATATTTTTTGTCTATCTCTAGGCTTATTTTCTTCTAGATTCCTTCTTGCTGAAATACATGTAAAAACATTTTTTTTCCTTAGTGAGAATCTGTGAATGGTAAATTCTTAGTATTTATACTGAACAGTAGAGTATAGAATTCAATAATAATATTAATTTTCGGGGGAGGGAAACGGGTACCAAGACATGTGAAAGGGTATCAATGTATGTGAATTAATGCACCTTCTATCTGGCAAATATTATGTAACCCTTTTACTAATTACAATAAAAAAAATAAAATTCAAGGAAAAAAATATTAATTTTCTTTCAATATGTGAACATTTTCTTTTTTTTTTTCTTCATTCAGTGCTTGAACTCAGGGCCTGAACACTGTCCTTGGGCTTTCTCAAGGCTAGTGCTCTACCATTTGAGCCACTTCAGTTTTTTCTATGTATGTGGTGCTGAGACTCAAAGCCAGGTCTTCATGCATGCTAGGCAAGCACTCTTACCACTAGGCAAAATTCCAGGCCCACCTACATTTTCTTATATCCTTGTTGTTAATAATAAATCTTTTGTCTGTCTAGTTGTATTCCAGCGTAGGAATTTATATTTTAGTAGTTTTTATAGTGTTCAGTAATTGGATAACACTGCAGTTGTAAATCTATTTTTATTGATTCATGTTAACTCTTAATGTATTTTCAAGATATAGACGCTATTTCTTCAGTTCTTAAAAATTACTTGCCGTAAATCTTTTTGTGTTAATTTTGTTTTAATTTCTTTATTAGTGTACATTGTAGGGGAGAAAGTTCCACTCTGATTATTCCAGAGATATGTACAGTCTGTTTTTAAATTAAAAAAATTATTTACAGAGGAGAGGATTTTGTTGTTATATTTTCACACATGTTTACTATACAGTGTGTTTTAAACAAGTTTACTACCTCTATAAAGTTAACTTAATTTCTTTCATCTTCTCCCTCTTTTCAAACATTATTTGATGGGGATATGTCTATTGTACTTTAATCTTTGTCCCCAGTACCCTTTCTTTTCTTCCTCCCTTTGTTGCTGATTCCTGTCCCTGTACAGTTTTACTTTTACACTCATGTCTCATTATTATTATTACTGTCATTTTAGGTCTAGAGTCACATATAGGCACAGACATGATATTTGGCATTTTGGGATTGTTTTATTTCATTCAACATGATCTCCAGTTTCATCCATTTTTCTGCAAATGACATAATTTCATTTTCCTTTATGGCTGTATAATACTTTATTGTGTGTTTATTCATTTTCTTTATCCATTCATAATTGTTGGGCACCTACGCTTCATAATAATTTCCATAGTGGTAATACTAGTTTATATTCCAACAGGGTATGAGAATTCCTTTTTTATTTTCATTACCAAATTAGTTTGTTTATTTTCTTTGACTCCTAATCTGACTAAGATGGAATATCATTTTAATTTAATTTATTTGCATTTTATTTATAAATAAGAACAAATTTAGGAGGGAAATGGGGTCAAAAACATAAGAAGGGGTATCAATGTGTGAGAAGTAATGTACCCACTATCTGGCGAATGTAACTGTAACCCCTTTATATATTACCTTGATAATAAAAAACTAAAATGAGAAAACAATAAAATAAGTAGAAAAAATAAAGAATGAATTTATTTTTCATTCATTTCTGCCTGTTTCCTTTCCTGGCAGTACAGGAATTTCAACTCAGGGCTTTGTGCTTTTTATTAGGCAGGCATTCTACCACTGAGCCCCACCTTCAAGCCCCTTTTCACAAGTGTCTATTTTAAGACAAGCTCTCATTTTTTTTTCCCAAGGGCCCTTGCTTGGACCACATCCTCCTATTTTATACTTCCTGTGATAGTTAGAGTAGCAAGTATGAATTCCTCCCATTCTGTGAATTGTTTCTTGGTTGTGGTGTTTCTTTTGTTGAGCAGAAACTTTTTTTTTAAATGCATTCCCATTTGTCAATTATCTCTCTTATTTTCTGGGCAATAGGGGTTCTATTAAGAAACTATACCTTGACTGTGTCTTCCAGAGTATTCCAGTACTACTTTCAAAGTTTCAGATCTTACGTTAAGATTTTTTATTCATTTATAGCTGAATTTTGGTACAGAGGGAGAAGAATTTAGTTCCAATCTCAAACATGCTAAATAAAATTCCTAGAAAACTAAATGTATATGGGCCTTGATATCATAGAATTTATCAAACCACCTGTAAAACAAATTTTATGGTGCTTGTTGATCAATTTCAACCTCAGAAATCAAATGTGGATATGTAAATGCTATTGGTATTGTGGGAACATATGTAGTAATTACATATGTAGTAATAAGAAGCAGGGAGCACAGAGTGTGTATTACTGCATTTAGAAAATAGAATGGGGAAATTTGTAGGTAGATTATAGAGTCTGTGATGAGAATATAGCCTGAGAAGGTTTTCATGTGGCAACAGGGGTGCTGAGAAGCCAGATTCTGCAGAAGTTTCTTACAAAATTCATAGTCCACATCTGTTTTTTTTTCTTCTACCTTGCTACTTTTTTCCTTTCTTCTCTTACCATTTACTACTTGCTCACAGTTTTAATCTGCCTAAAAGATTCTGCAGTGTAGGCTGGGAGTTTGGCCTAGTGGTAGAGTGCTTGACTAGTATGTACAAAGACCAGGGTTTGATTGCTTGGTACTACGTGCATAGAAAAAAGCCAGAAATGGTGCTGTAGCAAGGACAATGCTCAGGCCCTGAGTTCAAGCCCCAGGACTGGCAAAAAAAAAAAAAAAAAAAAGATTCTGCAATCTACCTTCTCGAAGGTCTCTTTCCCACGGGGAAGATAAATAACATGTTGTACTTTGTATATTTTACATGTATCATCTTAGAGTCCCAGCAATTCTATGATATAGTATTATGAGAGATTGTTCAAAAAAATATCTAAAGATGTTTGCATTTCCCAAGAAGAGAATACTATGAATTTTGTTTTGTTTTGTTTGAGAGACTTTTACTGTATAGCTCTGTAGTTCAGGCTTGGTTCTTCAAACCCTGTTTTTCTGATTTCAAATGGAACCTTTGATATGAGGTGTTTTGCTGTGCTGAGAGCTCTTAGCAAATGTGTAGCCAGGTATTATGAGCAGAGACAATTTTCATTTACTATTACCCTTAATTGCACAGAAGAGACATTGAGGCTCCAAAGCATTTGTCTAAAGCTACACAGTTAGGAGCAGAGTAGGAGTGTAATCAGTCTTTTCAGCCTTACAATTGGAGTTGGATTAATTAACCTATTTATTTAGTTATTTATTCATTGATTTTTGTGCTAGTCTTGAGGCCTGAACTCAGTGCCTGGGTACTGTCCTTAAGCTTTATGCTCAAGACTAGCACTCTGCCACTTGAGCCACATGGCTTTTTTGGTGGTTAATTGGAGACAAGAGTCTCACACACTCTTCTACCAGGCTGGCTTTGATCCACAATCCTCAGATCTCAGTCTGCTGAGGTAGCTAGAATTACAGGCATGAGTCACTGTTGCCTGGCTATAGTTGAATTTATTTTTAAGCTTTCTAATTCAATTCTGTATCTGATATGAACTTAACAGGAGAAGCCCATAGATCTACAATTAAATCATTTGTTAGCAGTTATGCCAGGTAGTCGCAGGTTTATATACTAGATAATAAATTCCCACTCGTATCTGAGAGAAAAGTTAAAAATATTTTACATAAATAGAATGTGAAAAGATTAAAATCCCATCACAGTTCTTCCTAATGCTCTTTTCTTTTTTCTATGTCATTTTGTGAGGACTTTGGGCTTCCTGGTGTGAATGATATTTGTGAGAAACAAAATAGAATTTTCTTCTGCATCCTGCTAGTGTAAATTCTATACTAAATGTGAATAGATAAAAGTTCTAGGAATAAATCAGACTGCTGACATAAAAACAAGCATATAATTCAATTGTTTCTGGTAGGTAAGAAAAACGTATATTTCTAAAAGTCTATCGCCTTTTACCATATGGGACCTTAATTATTTGCTTTTCTTTTTAAAAAATTTGCAGCAAAATAGTGGTTTCTTTCATTCTGTCTCTTCATTATCATTTGTTCTTTTATTCTTTGGTAACTGGAATGAAAGAGGCAGACGGTCTGTCTGCCAGCCTATTAGTGTACTGAAGCCTTACTACGGAATATGTCAAGTTAACGGTAAAAAGATGATATATGCAGGGTTTGTACTTCCTTTCCTTAGAGATAAAGCCATAGCACTTAAGAAAAAGACAGAAGTAGAAGAAATAATGGATACATGGAATACTAGAGAAAAATGACTTCCCAAACCAGACACCAAACAAGGAATGAGGAATAACTTGATGGGAAAAGTATAGGGTCCCATGTACATTTGGGATACTTATCACAGTAAAAGCTACTGCTTTGTAAATACCAAAGGTAAAAATACAATTTGACACTAAAACTAGTATCTTTTTTTTAAGTGATTATGATTACCTTTTTTGTTTTTACTGATTATGCTGATACAAAGTTGCAGAGCTATCAGGAAAACCTGGACATATATAGTCACATGCTAAACTTTTACATTCTCTCAGACTAATTGGTCACTCATTCAAAATACATTTTTTGTTTTCTTTTTTCATTGTAATTAATAGAAGGGTTACATTATATTCACCAGATAGAAGGTGCATTACTTCACAAACATTGATACCCTTTCTCATGACATGGTCCCCATTTCTCTCCCCCCTCCCCCCACTCATCTTGATTCCCCCCTTCCTTATCCAATTTCAAATAACCAATTAAGCACATATAAAATATATCAGATAACAAGGTGAAATATTGTAACAATATGAGATAACCAAGGGACAGCAAAAGAGATGAGAGATAACATAGTACATTAAGTACAACAATCACTCATTATATGGATAATCAAAATACAATTTTTAAGCATCAACGTGTATGGCATTGTATTACATACTGAAGATACCAAATTGACTCCCTTGTCTTTTTTTTTTTTTTGGCCAGTCCTGGGGCTTGAACTCAGGGCCTGGGCACTGTCCTTAAGCTTTTTTGACTCAAGGCTAGCATAGCACTCTACCATTTGAGTCACAGTACTACTTCAGCCTTTTCTGATTACGTGGTACTGAGAAATTGAACCCAGGGCTTTATGCATGTTAGGCAAGCACTCTACCACTAAGTCACATTTCTGCCACTCCCCCTTTCATTTTTATATTAGGATAAGCTGATCTTAGCTCAGACTTTCATGACACTGAAGAGTTTGACCTTCACAGTTTACTTCACCAGTTGTGATACAGCTTGACAGGGGTGTGCATATATAACTCCCCTTGGTCTTGCCCACATGATGAGTCAGAGTGGTGGGATTTTCTTTTGCCCCTGTCCTGTGTATTCAGGTTTTAATCAAATGAATGCCTAATCCTATAGTGAATCTTATTAAGTCCTTTACCCTTAATTATTCCATCTGTTATGTATCTCATTCTCTGTCTTTCAAATGGCATACCCTATATATTTTTTCATAGATTTTTAAAAAAGTCTTTCTCTGATCTCTTTCAGAGATAGGCCTGGAAGAATTCTGGTCTAGGTAAAGTTTTTTCAGAATACTGAATTACTTTCTCTGGTGTGTAACTTCTCTCATCAGCATTTTTAAATGTAATGTACTTGGGAGCTTTGCAGTTGGTTTCACTGATCTTCCTGCTAGAACTATAAGTGCTCTCTTCCCAGGGTGCAAAATGCTGATGGAACTGTGGGACATGCAGTTCTGGTGGCATTCTTTGGGTCACTCGGAGTGCCCTTCTCAGCTTTTCTGCAGAATCCAAGTACTTGTCTGTCAGTGTTTCATAGTTTTGGCTTTATGGATCTTCATTAATTCATTTACTATCTTACTAACCAAATCACTTCTACACATCAAGACTAATCCAGTTTAAAATGAGGCCTTGGAGCTTCTGTTGAGGGAATAGCAAAAGTGTACAGTCTCTCCCAAGGCATATATTTTTGTTTATTGTAGTATCTCTCTTGGGTTGATATGGTAAGATTTTTACTCTGAAAGAATAAAAAAATATTTTAAAAGTTAGTGAAAGCCAGGTACCAGTTAGCTCACAACTGTAATACTAGCTACTCAGGAGGCTGAGTTGCCAGCCCAGGCACTAAAGTCCATGAGATTCATCTCCAGTTAACCATCAGAACACTAGAAGTGGTGGTGTAGATCAAGGGGTAGGGCGGTAGCCTTGAGCTGAAGAGCTCAGGGCCAGGTTCCAAGCCCAGAGTTCCAGTCCCATGATCGATTCTCCCCCCTCCTCAAAAAAGAAAGTTACTTAGAGTGTGATAAGTCCTAAATTTAGTCCTCTCTCAGCAATTACAAGCCCAAGTACCTGGGTTTGCATCCTCTTCTTTCGATGACCTATTTGTATTGATGCCTGTCTTTCTCCTTTTTAAGATTCTTTGCAGGGAATGTTCTTGTGTCTTTGTCATCTTTCAAGCCCTTCCTTATCCTAGTGTTAAACTCCTTGTTTTAGAAGAGAAAATAATTTAAAGAGTGCTTCCATACTGTTAAGTATCTTTGGCTTGTAAATGGTAGTCCTTTTATTTGATACTTTCTTTAGACTAAAAGATATACTGCAAGTTTCTTAGATGGGACATATATAACTACTTAAGTATTACCACTCAAACATCTTTTGAGTTGTAAGTTAATGCCAAGGGTATAGAAAATATGTAAGTCACTTTGCAGGGTTTTTTTTTTTTGCCAGTTCTAGAACTTAAACTTGGAGCTTGAAGACTGTCCTTGGGCTTTCTCAAGGCTAGAGCTCTACCACAGCATCACTTCTTCTTTTTCTATGTATGTGGTACCGGGGAATTGAACCCGGATCTTCGTGCATGCTAGGCAAGCACTCTACCACTAGGGCCAAACTTCTGGCCCTCTATCCACAGTTTTATGGAGTTATTTACCTTAAATACAGAATCTTCAGTCCCCTAAAGATACAGCTAAAACATGTGTTATTTTCTTGTTCATTGCTTACACATGTACTGCAGTGGGTGAAGGAAAGATGTCTTAGAGTTAGGAATACTCATGCAAACCAGGGTCTAAGTCTGTCTTGCAAGATTTCTAGAATCCTTAGTTGCTTCTAATCAAAATAGAGTAGTATCTATACTCTTGAACTGGATAGGTATCAATCAAATATCAAAATACAAAGATAATAATATCTTAGGGAAAACGTTCACTTGATACTGTATATTATATTCCTAATGAGTTAGTGTTTCTACTCAGCTACAGAATACTGTCTATATTTTGACATGTTGTTGTTACTTCTCTCTATTAACAGCCATTGGTGTGTGTGTGTGTGTGTGTGTGTGTGTGTGTGTGTGTGTGTGTGCCTTTCCTGGGACTTGAATTGAGGGCCTTGGCACTGTCCTTAAGAAGTGATAGAGCTCCAGCTCAACTTAAGCTCCACTTATGGCTTTTTTGATATTTAATTGGAGATAAGACTCTTAGGGACTTGCCTGCCTGGAGTAGATTTAACCATGATCCTTAGATCTCAGCCTCTTGAGCCACCAGCGTCCAGTAGTCAGTATCTATTATACTTCATTAAAATCTGAATTAGCTCTGGTTGCTAAGATTTCTATTTCTGTTATGTTTG
Organism: Megascapheus bottae; assembly: GCF_031878675.1. NCBI lineage: Eukaryota > Metazoa > Chordata > Mammalia > Rodentia > Geomyidae > Megascapheus > Megascapheus bottae. The sequence continues at coordinate 50,626,956 of NC_143522.1, read as the reverse complement.
TGAACAATCCAAATTTCTGCTTTGCTATTGGGGGTGATGGTAGGAGGATTGATCATTATTAACAGATAAGGTTCAGGCATTAAGGAACTTGATTGAGAATGAGTATACAAAAATGTCTTAAATCTACTTCCTCTACTTTTTGGAGAGTAGAAGTCCTCTAGTTCAGGGATAGGTGGTGGGAAACGTGATGTTGTACTCATTATTGTGCAGTAAAATCTTATGGGCAAATTGTGTATGGGCATGCATCCCCACACGAACCCTGCCTCCAGCTACCAACTATTTGGCTCTACCAGCAGTAGTCGGGAGGAAGGGGAGACCTTTTTTGTTTTTGTTTTTGTTTTTTGTGGGTCATGGGGCTTGAACTCAGCCTGGCCTTGAACCAAGCCCCAAGAGTCTCGGTTCTTTTGTGCTCAGACTGGCTTGGAATCTTACCTTCAGATCTCAGCCTCCTGAGTAGCTAGGATTACAGGCATGAGCCACTGCACCTGGCCTTTTTTTGGTAATTTTTAAATATAATTTATCTGCTCATCTACGTACCAAAAAAGAAGGAAAACTCACACCAAGATCCATGTCTTCATGGTCAAGCCTCATTTCAGAATCAGTGAGGACACAGAATATAGTTGTGGATTTGAAAGGATATTCTTTGATTATTTCTTGTTTTGTTTGTGACCAGGTGTAATCCAGAAATGCTGGTTATTAAAACTTCTCTCTACTCCCTCTATTGGACTCCATTATTTTAAATTTAAAGATCTTCTCCAGCTCTGATGAATGCAATACCACAGATAGCCACTGAGTCAGGGTTTCTGGGTTCTGGTCATCAGCTTAATTGTCATGTGTTATAAACTAGGTGTAAACAGACAGGCAGTAGTAGAAAGCTTCCTTGAGATGGAGATTAGGAGTTGATAGGTGGGCTCTGCATGGACAGGGATAGGTACAGAATATTCTGGCAGAATTTAAGTAAGTGTAAACCCTTTGTGTCAGGGACAAGTAGTTTCTTGATCTGTCTTGAAATATTGAAATATTTTACTAATTTTTCTTTTAGATAGGGCCTCATTTTATAGCCCATACAGACCTGGAACTTGTGCTTTTCCTTTTCCACCCTCTGACATACTGGGGTTATTGATATATACCAACACACTTAGCTTAGAACTTAAACTTTTGAACACAGGTTTAAGGAAAGCATGGGATTCCATGGATATGAATTGTATATTGTTATTAAATGTCTTTGCAGCTATTAATGTATTTTCTACTTGGTAGGCACTGAATAAATGATCAATGAATTGAGTTTTCTGAAGATATAGGAATGAAGTTCTTAAAAATAAAGTTGGTGGAAAGCTTCAACTTTAGTATTTTTAGTCCTTCTGTACAACTTTATGATTCTAGAAAGGCCAAGAGGCAGAAGAGAAAAACAGCAGACTTCGTCCTAAAGCAGACAGAGCTACAGAAATTTTAGTGAGGCATGTTCAGTTATTAATTAGAAAAATCATTGGGTACATTTTAAATAATGATTGGAAGAGTTCAGATAGGGATAGAGGAGCCAGGAGAGAGGTTCTTATAGCTGCCTGAGGAAATTATGGTCTGAACTAGGCTAGTGACAATTGAGAATGGAGAAAACTAGGTAGATTCAAGTACTTAGTATTGGTTGTATATTGATATTGGTTAGGTGAGGAGGAGCAAAGTGTGAAGCATGACTCCTGAGATCAGGATTTGAACAATGTTAGAAGATGGTGCTATCAAAAAAAGAGGATATAGAAAGAGAAATGAGTGTGGGAGGTGATAAAAAGAGATGCTATATCAGTGTCTGCCAATTGTGAAAAGCTTGTAGGACATTCTTCATATGTGTAATTGGCAGTTGGATGAATGGGTACAAAATTCTCAAGAAAGCTGCCAAATGAAGGGCAGATTTAGATGTTTATAATATACACATGAAAATTGAGTTTGAGGGGAATGTCAATATTTAAGGGCTTGACACACAAGGAGAAAGAACCTAATTATGAGTTTTTCCAGAAGTAGTAGGTGAACATAAAGATACTTGAAGACATCAGTTTAAAGAAAAGGGAACTTTAAGTCATCAATATATGTTATCAAATATTTTAAATTACTTGTGATCAATAAGTCATAGATTTGGGGGTGCCATTGAGGGAGAAATTGTGTGTGTATGAGTGTGTGTGTGTGTGTGTGTGTGTGTGTGTGTGTGTATAAAAGCCTATCTAACCCATATTCTGTGAATGACATGGGTCAAGATTACAGATTTATTTGATTTAAGGATAACTGGATTCTGCTGTCTCTAACGATTTTACATAAAGCCAAAGAGAATGAAAAGAAGTCCCCTTTATTCACTGTACAAGTTCACTAATACTAGTTAGCTGATAAATTGACCTATAAATATTGTGGGTACATTCGTTACTTTAAAAACAACTTATATCCTTTGACTATGGTCTGATACAATGATTGGTGAAACTGTACTTGAAGAGTGACAGGAAATATTAACAGAGGTGGCATATTGTCCTTCGCCTCAGAAAGAGCAGTGGACTATATCTATTCTGAGAGAGAATGTTTGATGAGTAATGACCTTAATATGTATTTTAAATGTTCTGACAGGCAATGAATGCTACTGTTGCTTTGTGACCACTAGATTCTTCTTTGGGTGAGTGGGTCTACTAATGAAGTCTGTTCAGAGGCCACCTAATGGAGCATCTTGATAGATAGCTATGTTTGTCCCTATTATAGGAAATGGGTGCTGTAAAAGGCATGCTATAAGAGGATACAAGTGGGTGATATAACATTGGGACCTACTTTTCTGATAGTGGGAAGAGAGTGAACCCAAGTTCTCAAGAAGATATACTTTCGCAACTCTCGCCCCCTTCGGTTACTGAGTCACATTTAGATGTCCCATCCACTCCCACATTCTTCCTAACAACACAAAATTTGAGTCAGGCTGGAACCTTGTGAAGAAAACAGATTTGCTCTTTTTAGTTCTGGTTACACTGGAGTCTAAAGACAGACTCTGTGGGAAGGCAGGTCCTTAGTTACCTTCTGCTGCAGAAATTTCAAATCTCTGCTTGCCAAAGCACTTTTATGGAGCTCAGAATTTTGGGAAGTAGCAGGCATAAAGGGGCAAGGAAACGGCAGTTCTGACTGGTACACTCCCCTCTCTGTGTCCATTTTTCCTTCCTAACAAAGGATGTGTATCAGAGGATCCTTCTTCATCCCTTGTCTGTGGCCTCCATGAATTGGCTTTACCAGCATAGTGTGCCCTTATTCCAGCTCTTTCCCTAGTAACCTCAGCTGACTCAAGAATGATGCTCTGTATTTGAACAAAGTCACAATATGTCATTCTGCTAAGAAGAATCCTGTTTACAGTCATAACACTTCAGGAAGAGGCTTCTAAGTTGAAAATGTATATACCCCTATGGGGAATGGGAGAAAGATAAATAATTTCAGTTGCTTTTCTGTGGAAATGTCACAATTAAACTCTCCCTTGTACAAGTCATGTATGCCAATACAAGATCTTAAAAGAACCGTAAGTGCTTCCAAGGGGTCTTGCAATCAAAATGGTTGAATTCTGCTTGGCTGCCAATGCTTGCCTCATTAGTTTGTTGACCTGTGTAAAAAAGTTCCAGGTTTAGAGAAAATGGGTCTGAAATAGACAAACAGCAAACTTGGTCATGTGGATTCATCGGATGAATTGTCAGACTTTTTTGGGGAAATTCTTATTTCCATCATGTGTTAAATAAAGAAGCTTCATGGGCTTGCAGGAAGATTAAATGAGATATGGCATGGGAGTGGCTACCATCATCTCCAAGACTCTTTTTGTATGTTTGTTTGCATGTCATTGCCACTACCTGAAACTCACCTTTAGCATTTGTTGAGGTCCTCCTACTTTTGCCAGGGCTGAGTCTTTCTGATACTTTAGTACAGTCCCTGGCCTCAGCTTCTGGGGACTGCCTTTCTATTTTGCTGATTTTACCCATGTTTATTACTCTAATGAAAGGAACTTATCAAATACTGGCTCTAATTGCAAAGCTGGTAAGATGTTAAATGCACAGTAAAAGCATAAGAAATACTTGAATGAATGAGCATAGTAAGAATTAAGTTATACAGAATAAAATGAGGCAATGCATAAAGTAGTTAAACCTGGATGTGTACTTAAGCCTACTTGTTTGAGTTTGAATTCTAGTGTTGCCAATGAATAGTTTCACAACTTTAAGATATGTGGAATCTTTAGGGCTTTTTACATCTGTATAATGGCAGTGATAAAAATAGAACTTCTTCCCTAAGGTTGTGAATATTAAGTAATCTAGTGTTTGAAGAGTATTTAGTGTCTGGCAGATGGTACCATATAAGAACCCACCATTATTTTAAAGAGCATAGGCTTAAGATCAGACAAACTCAAGTTCAAAGTCATCTGTTGCTTACTTATCTAACCTTGGACAGAAATTATTTAATTTCTCTATGCTACAATTTCTTTCTTTGTAAATAGGGATAATATGCCTCCATTATCAATTTTTGTGAAGGTGAAAGTGAGATAAGAACCCAAAACATAGTATGTACTTGATAACTGGTAGATATTAAAGCTTGCTTTAGATCCTTTAGATCCCCAGTAGCAAGGGCTTGAAGATAACTATAAGAAATAATGATTGTGCTTAGCTTAGCCCTCATGAAGAAAGCAGAAAACCTGGAACTTGACTGAAAAGAGGTTAATGAAGAATTAAGTCATAGAGGTTGTCGATCCATTGTAAGAAGGTGTAGGGATATTACTTGGGGCTAGTTGCTAGGCTGTATCACCAGTCTTGACCAAATTAGGCCATTAAACATTAATTTGGATGGAGTCAGCCTTTTGCCTGTGTGAAATTCCAAGACAGGTTTATACATATCTCCTTTCTGTATTTTCCCTGTATTTGTCATCATGTAAGATATTTCTCATATTTTGTGCTTATGCAGCCAACTGAATTACTACCATGGTAATATTGCAGGTGTGGACGAGTAGAGATGTGCCATCCTCTGAGAGAAGATGAGGTTTGTAGAGCTTGTGTATCTGAGGAATGCCACTTGCCTTCTTTTTATTGAAGCTGTACTGGAACCATGGATTCCTGGTTTCTGTGGTATAGACTATTGATTCTTACTCTGAGATCTGATTTGGTACTGAGCAATGTTTAGGCCTTAGGGGTATATGTCCTCTTCTATTATGTTCTCTTCTAAGCTGTCAGCAGTGAGGAGCCAACTGCTCCTCACTTTTTTAGGGCAGAGACATTTAGAGTGTAGTCTCTATCAGGAACCTTTCTAGGCATATCAGTCTTTCAGAGAATATGGGAGGCCAAAGGAAGGCCTTGTCACTACTGGTTCATTTTCAACTGATTATGCTGTGTTTGAACAACAGGCCTGGAAGTTTGGACCTCCCTTTCATCATCCTTTCGATCTGTTTTTATTCTTCATGGTTTAATCTTCTTATACTATCTTCTCTCTGTCCCTGCTTCCTTGTTTGAATTTCATGTTAAATTTTACAATGCATTCAATTCTTTGGCGAGAAGATTTAATATATGTGTACTTCAAAATCAAAGACTCACTACATATTTATTGTATAATTTTATTATTTCATAAAAAATTTTGCATTTTCAGTGTCAGCAACATGAACTATTGGTTTCAAAATTAATGTAAGAGTAACATTTTTCTTCTTTTATTACTTCAAAGTTCTTTATGGTTGTAATTTTATCTTCATTCACTATGTTTCAGTAGGAGAAAGAATTATAACTAATTTCACTTTAAACAATAAAATTCCAAATGTAGGAGAGTATAAAAAAAGGCATTTATATTTAGGCGGTGTGGTCAAACCAGTTCAATTGTACTCAACTCTATACTTGAGGAGTTTAAAAAACAACAACAACAAATATCCCAATACTCAGATCTTACTCCCAAGCCATCGACATGGTATCAGGACAAGAGTACTTTAGTCTTGCCAGGTGAACTTTAGGGGAAAACACAGTTGAAAGTCATTGCTGAATTTACTATAGAAACAAGTCTGTTCATTTTTTCTATTTGGATTAAAAAATCACATTATTTAAAAAACTTTTTTGCCAGTCTTGGGGCTTAAACTCAGGGCCTGAGCACTGTCCTTGGATTTTCTCAAGGCTCTACCACTTAAGCCACAGCCATAGCATCACTTCCAGCTTTTTCTATGCATGTAGTATCGAGGAATAGAACCTGAGTCTTTGTGAATGCTAAGTAAGCATTCTATCACTAGACCAAACTCCCTGCCCCTCAAATCACATTATTAACTTGAAAACAATTTAAAAATATGTAGCTGATAATGTAAGTTAAAATTTCTGTTATTTTGATCCAATCAACATCTGGCATATGAAGGTTTCTAAACGTCACTAACTACAAGGCTTTATCTGTATTTTTAAAGAGTGGTGCCTCAGTGTTCTAGGAATGGAAATGCTCACTTTTTATCACTTGTGTATTTCCTTTGGTTTATGATTAGATTAATTTTAGTTATTTTCCCAATGAAATCCCGTTTCTTTAGGCGGATCATTCTTAGTTGTTGTCTTCTTTCACAGTAAGACTCTCTTGTGTGTTGATAATGGGGCTTGATGCTGAGGCTTGAACTCAGGTCCTTGTGCACTTGTCATTTTCACTCAAAGCTGTCACTCTACTACTTGAGCTCTCCCAGTTTTGCTGGTCTGTTGAGCATAAGAGTCTCTTGATTTGTCTGCCTGGACTGGCTTTGAATGGCAATTGTTGATTAGTCTGTTCATTAGTTAGGATTACAGCCGTTAACTTGGTTCAGGATCTTTGAAGACTATATGCCCAAGCACATTTCACAACCTTCTCAATCCTAATCTGCTCTCTAGGTTCCAGTTATATTATTTTTGCAGTAGTCAACATTGGTTGTACATTTTAGTTATGCGAGGTCAGAAATTATGTTGTGAGAGCTGGGCGCAGTGACTCACGCCTGTAATCCTAGCTACTCAGGAGGCTGAGATCTGAGGATCAAGGTTCAAAGCCAGCCTGGGCACAAAAGGACCTGAGACTCTTATCTCCAATTAACCTCTAGAAAACAGAAAGTGGAGCTTGGCTCAAGGGTAGAGCAGTAGCCTTGAGCTGAAGAACTCAGGGAGGGACAGCGCCTAGACAGAGTTCAAGCCCCATATCACACACACACACACACACACACACACACACACACACACACACACACACACACACACACAAGCCCAAAGAAAGAAAGAAAAAAGAAAGAAATTATATCGTGAGACACTTCATAAAAGTTCCCCCCATGGTCTGTTAAGTGTGGTGTAGGCATCTTTGTTATTTCCTTTCTTTCGTGGTGTAACATTTGAACTCAGGGCCTTGTTGTACCACTCACAGTCCTTTGATTTAGTTTACTCATTTAATTTATTTTAGTGCCAATTCTGGGGCTAGAACTCACTCAAGTCCTAGGCACTTGTTTCTGAGTTGTTTTTTTTTTTTTGTCCTCTCAAGGCTAGCACTTCTGCTACTTGAGGCGCAACTCCTCTTGTAACTTTTTTGGTGATTTTTGTTATGAGTCTCACAGACTTCTGATCAGGTGGGCTTTGAATTGTGATCCACAGATCCTACCTTCCTCAGTAGCTAGGATTATAGGTGTGAGCCACTGACATTTGACCATTTATTTGTTTATTTATTAGAGAGTCTAACTCAGGCTAACCTTGGACCACAGTTTTTCTTTCTTCATTTTCTGGGAGACAGAATTATAGGTGTGTACCTTTCTACCTGAGCCAACTATGTCTTTATAACTTTTTGTGGAAATGACAAACTAGTTATTGAAAAACATACATACCTAGAAATTCCTTATATTTCATCTAAACATATGATGCGGTGATAGCTGAGATTCTGTCCTCTTTATTCAGGACAAAAAGGAAATCATTCTGTGTAAGATTTGCCCTAAAATGCCATCTGCAGCTGAATCCCTCTTGAGCTACTTGGAAATTTTTTTGTTTTGTTTTTGTTTTTGGCTTGCTAGATTTCTTTTAGAGCCAAAGAGAGCTTAATCATTAGCATTAGTGAGTTGTTGCTCATTAGTATTCACAAGGAGTACCTAAATCACACCAACAAAGAATGTGGAAACCCTAAAGAGGGGCAGTTCTGAGGAGATTGTTTCTTTTTGAATTAATGTTACTTTCATTGCAGATTGATTCTCTGTGTAGGAATGTTTAATTTTCATATTACTAGAAAGTATTGTAAATGAATTTATTTTAAAGAGTTAATATGAAAGAAAACTGAACTTAACAAAATTCATAAGCCCAATCAACTGCCTTATTTGTCATGATCACTTGATTAGAAGATTGAAAGGCCTTTTTGATGTATGAGAGCTTTCTATGACATGCTCAGCAACCAGTTATTCAAGCAACTTGTTAACTGAAGCCAGGGAGGCTTCTCTGGAAGCATATACTCTTTGGGTAGTAGCTAACATAGAGGTCGATAGGGGCTGATACTCAATTGTTATACATACAACCTTAATTATAAAAACCTGAGACATCACATAAATGGAAAGAAGATTGTGAAAAGCATGGTCCAAATCAAGTGTTTCCTGGCTTTTCTGGTTACATTTGATATAGTGAATTCTGCCTGACAGTATTTACTTTGTCGAAACAGAACTTCCTTTTCTAGTAGCAAGTAAGGATTCATGTCTAGCAGTTATCATGATGATGTACATACCCATGAAACTAGGAAATCTTATAATAAAGCCTGTAATGTGGAGATCTTCTGCTCTCCCTTTTTACTACACTAATTTCAAGCTTTGTCCCAGAATTTTGTGTGTCATTGAGATGTTGTAAGGATATTGAAAAACTGTTTAGAGGGACTGAGTTAGAAACTTCTGTGCAGAGAGAAGGCCTAGTTCCAAGACTTGCCTTTTCTGTTTTTAAGATCCTTAAGTCAATATGGCAACAACACCCCCTAGTGTCTAGCAGGGAGAAAAAGGGCTCTTCATTGATAAGGTGGTCTGGTTTCCCAGAGAAGGTTAGGGGAAACAGGCAGCTTGGAATTTATTAAACGATATAGCTGAGTTTAAATATGCAACAACAGCATTTAGTTTTGGTTTTTAACAGATGGGAAAGGAAGATAAAGACAGCAGAAAGAAAGTTTTAGATTACTTTGTAAAGCTATGAAGGCTATGGAGAGGCACAGGAAGGAATCAGAGTTCACTAAAGAGAGGAGCAGTTCCTATAAACAATTTGCCATTCTCCCAACGAATCCAAGCCTTGTCCATATGCACTGAAAGGAGGATGCATAGGTTCTGGTCACAAAAGCCTCCATTGCTGTTTGGAATTAGATGTCTACAATGGAGACCCACCTCTCTCCCCACTATTTGTAAATTAAAACTGAAATTCTAAATTATCAAGTTACTTAAAGGCTCTTAAAGATGGTATTTATCTGATAGTAGGACATTGGTTAAAGGGACTAGAAGGAAGAGTACAGATGTGCTGCAAAATAGAGTTCCTGCTATCATAGACCTTTATTTCTTTCTTCCTTCAGCCCTTCTCTCTCTCTCTCTCTCTCTCTCTCTCTCTGCCCCTCTCTCTCTCTGCCCCCCCTCTGCCTCTGTCTCTCTCTCTGTCTCTCTCTCTCTGTCTCTCTCTGTCTCTCTCTGCCTCTCTCTCTCTCTCTCTCTCTCTCTCTCTCTCTCTCTCTCTCTCGTGATATAAGAACATAGAAAGTATCATAGCTCAAAATTGTATCTTCTTTCCACCACCAGTCTTTTTTAGGTTACTATTCTTTTTATTATTATTATTATTATTATTATTATTATTATTGGGGTAATGTATAGGGGGGTTACAGCTACATTCACCAGGTAGTAGGTGCATTACTTTTCACACATTGATACTCCTCATGTTTTTGTCCCCATTTCCCTTCCCCATCCCCTCCCAACCACCACCAGTCTTAACTGAAAAATTGAAATTCAAATACTTTACTTATTAGGATCTTTTTGTTCCTGTGAGAAATAACAGTGACAAAATTTACATTGGCCTTTGTACTTATTAACTGGTGAAAATGGACAACATGACAGGACCCACAGGGATAGAGACATTGAGTTATAAATTGGGACTGGCAAGCTATGGCTTCGGACAGTTTGTTTTTCAGACACATGTTTTCCTCATATAGAGAAGCACCTGTATTAATTCCTGCTGGGTTGCTTGTAACTTTTAACATTTTATATCATGAGACAGATGCCATTTAAGAAGTGTAGATGGACAAAGATATAGGAAATAAGAGAGGAAGGGGATAGAGGATGCAGTCATGTTATGATAATAATAGTGAATCCATATCCTATGGAAGAAGGAAAATTGAGAGAAGATTTGTAGGAAAGAAGAAGAATGATAAAGGCATGACACTGATAAAAATACATTGTACTTATAGACTGATTTGTTGAATGGCAACCCCTTTGTGCAACTACTTAAAGATAATAAAAATATAAAAAGTACTTACAAATATCACATACATACATACACACTCAAAATGTAGAGCACAGGGCATCTTTGAAAACTCTGGTTAATTGTTTAGGGATTGTGATAGGAACAGACTGGATACTGAAAAACAAATAGGGAAACATTGAGAAGGAACATTTTTTTAAAATATATTTTTGTTGTAATTAAGAGGAGGAACTTGTTTTGACAATCAGATTTAGGCTGCTTTAAAAATGCAGGGCGTATATTCCTGGATTCAATTTCTGAGTAGAAATTGATTAGAAAGGAGGTGGTAGTAAGAGTATAGTTGTGGTAGAGCTTGGATAGAAGTACACTTAGTTTTATTTTTGTAGGTCAGATTAGTTTTCAGAATTATCTGCAAATCTTATAATTTTAGACCTGACCTCCAAATTGCAGCAGCTACTTAAAGAACTATATGGTATGGATTTCCTTGTTGTATGAAGAGTTCTCCCTTTAATTTTCCTGTTCTGGGCAGAAACAGAGAACTGAAGGCTGATGTTCTTTGAATCCTAGAAAGCAACCGACCTACTTTCTTTCATTCTTTTATACCTGAAACAGTCAGTTAAAATGTATTTTAGGAAATACTTTTCACCTTGAAACATGAGTTTGCTTTTGTGAATAACCACTACAATAGTGAGACACACAGCCTGTATTCTCTGTTGTTCTCCTGACCTCTTGTGTAACTTTGGATGCTGCTTGACTTTTCTTTCTTTTTTTTATTACCTCTATGGAAAGAGGTAATGTTAACATCCATGAACTTCTCCTTCCTCCCCTTTATTTTTAGAAAGGACATTTCATAATTATATCTTTATTGATACATATGATGAAGATAGGTAAAAGCTTTAATTAGGTTTAGAATTATCTTTAATGCAGGAATTATTTGCTAGATTCTTTAACAGTTATAGGTTCTTGATTCTGGTCTTTGAAGTTTATTGGCTAGGTTTTCTTCACTTTGTAGTTTGTTGCAGAGTTTTTGCCTGTCTGTGAAAACCAAATTGTTGTGTAGTATATATATGATTTCAGGATGGTGTGTGTGTGTGTGTGTGTGTGTGTGTGTGTGTGTGTGTGTGTGTGTGTGTGTGTTTGCAAACTTTCTTCCTATGGTTGGATTCCCCCCTCCCCAATACTGGGGATTGAACTCATGGCCTTATACATGCTGAACAGATACTCCACCACTAAGCTACATTTTAGCCCTTGCTGACTTAAATAAGTAGTACTAAAGGACCAACTGAAAGATGGAAACCTGGGTGGCCATGGAATATTCTATGTGTATGTTCTGCCATCTGCTGGAAAATGAGAGCCCAGCTTGCAAAGCTGACTGGCAAAGTAAAAGGGTGTAGTCTTGACCATTTCATCTTCTTCCAGGGCTTAGAAGATGAATATGAATGTATATATACATATATACACATACACATACATGTATATGTATATACATATATATGTATATATGAATGTATATATACATATATATTATATAGTATATATAATGGTATGTATGAGTTGTTTGCCTTTCTGTTACATTTCCTTAACTGATAGCTAGTCATTTCTTTATTTTATTTTATTGTCAGGGTAATGTAGTGGGTGCATTACTTCTCCCACATTGATACCCCTTCTCATGTTCTTGTCCCCATTTCCTTCCCCCCATCCCTTCCCAATCATCTCTTTTTCCCCCTTCCCTTTCCTATTTCAAATAAACAAGTAAACGTATATACAATAGACCAGGTAACAAAGTCAGATACACTAACTATATGAGATTAACCGTAGGGGAAAAAAGAAAAGGAATAACATAGAACACTAAAAACAATAATCACAAAGATAAACATCTTGTTTCAAAGTCCTAGAGTTCATTTCATTTCATCTCATCCTGTATGACTTTATGTGCATAGCTTTTGAGCTATTGTGATCCTCTGCTAGGAGAGTCCTAGATGTGTACTAATTATTACAAATGAGGGAAACCAATGAGTCTCTGTTTCTTTGGGTCTGGCTTACTTCACTTAACAGGATTTTTTTTTCAAGTCTTTGGATTTCCTTACAAATGGGGCAATATCATTCTTTTTGATGGCAGCATGGAATTCCATTGTATATAAGCACCACATCTTCTTGATCCATTCATCTACCGGGGGGCATCTGGGTTGGTTCCAGGTTTTAGGTGTGGTAAATAATGATAGCTATGTTCCCTCCAACCCACTGAGCTCAGTCCCCCATCTGAGGCCCAGTCTCATTGAGGAGTCTGTCTTCTATCATCCTCTGGCCAACTTCCTTTGGGGGATTTAGTAATGTTGACTGGATTATTCTAAGTTAATTTTCCAGTAGTTTAAAAATGAAACAAAACAAAGGAAAGCAAAATAGTACATCTGAAGTACTGGGCAAAGTGTCTGCATTGATTGTGAAATTAGTACAAGACAGCCAATGAAATATTCAGAAAAGAAATTCTTTTTTTCTCCTTGTGAGATTATTGTCTCTGTACTTCTTAGAGTAAAAATGTACTTTTCAAGTGGGGCTTGGCTCAAGGGTAGGGTGGTAGCCTTGAGCTGAAGAGCTCAGGGACAGCACCCAGGCCTCGTTCAAGCCCCATGACCCACAAAAAATGTACTTTTCAAAACATGTCAGCAAAAATTATCATTAAATATGCTTGGTAAAAGAAAAAGTTAGCAAGTGTACATTAGTTTCCTAATTTTTAGAAAATATTTCCCAATTTATGAAATCCCCAAATTTGGGCAAATATAGTTTTCTATTCCCAGTTTCTCACCTTTCCCTTCAAGTAACAACTTGAGAACAGTGGGGTCAACAATCCTCAATTATAACTTCCATATTTTCCCTAGCTGATTCTCCATAGATTTTTCTGTGCTATGACCCACATAGAAACACAAAAATAATGTTGTGGTAGGGGAATGAGGGTAATGTTCTTTTACTAACTGGGTTGCTGCTTTATAAATGAATTTTGGTCTGTAGTAAATGATTGGCCTGGTTTCATATCCCTTTGGATCATTTTCTTTCTCTGGTGTTTGTGCTGGAATGTGACCTTCCTGGCTGGATGTGTATGTGGGACTCCCAGGGGATCAGATTTTTGGGAGCCAGACCTTCAAGGCAACTAAGACAGGATGTGGAGGACCAATGCTCTTGTTTCTTGAACATTTTCAGCTATGCAATACTTTGGTAAAATTTTAAAATAGGAATATGACATTTTACTATCTATGATTAGTTGATAAAATATAGCAACTGAAGTAACTGACCCATTTTTAAGGTGTATAATTAAAGAAGTGTGCTTTTGAAAATATTTTAGTGCTTTAATTCAAATAAAATTATGAAAATTAAGAAAGCAATAGCATACCTACTATGATTGAGGCAAGTTTAGTAGGTAGCATAAAGGAAAATGCATTAAAAATAGTGTAGAAAACCTGAGTTGAAATTTACATTTGAGAAGATATTTATGTCAAGAGGACAGATAGTTGTAATCCAAGTAGGTGGAGTCTGGGAAAATATGTTTGCACTGAAGCCAGAACACATGGTTCATTGGAAATAGATGTTCCCAAAAGTAAAACAAAGCAAAACAAAACAAAAACAAAACAAAGAAAAACTTTTTTGTTTATCAATAACAACTTTGAACAAGCCAGGGTATTCTTGATTGTAGGATGTGGGTGTCATAGATACACACAAAGTCAGAATCATGTCCAAGAGGTGATTTCATAAAACTTTTGAATCTTGGCTGGAAACCCTGCTAGAACTATCTCATCTGGTAAAAATATAGGGCTTTGTGTATGTTGTTTTCAAGGAAAGGCAATTAACTGTACAAGAGGTTTTGTATTTGAAAAAAATTGTCTATGGAGGGAAAAAAATTAAATCTATGTTGAAATTTTTTTCATTAAAAGTGACTAGCCAATATTGCTACTAATTGCCAGTTAATGAAGTCTTGCCATATGGAAGTTTCATTTTTCATTAACTGGAAGTTTTTTTTCTTTTCTTAAAAAATTCCTTGCCTTGGGGCTGGGGTTTGGCCTAATGGTAGAGTGCTTGCCTAGCATGCACGAAGACCCGGGTTCAATTCCTTGGTACCACATACATAGAAAAAAGCCAGAAGTGGTGCTGAGGCTCAAGTGGTAGAGCGCTAGCTTTGAGAAAATCCAAGGACAGTGCTCAGGCCCTTAGCCCAAGCCCAGGACTGGCAAAAAAAAAAATTCCTTGCCTTCAAGAGATGATGAGATTTCAGTATACATCTTAAAATTTCAGTGTGACTCAACAGCAACTAAAAATGTAAATTCTCTAAGTAGGAGAATTAGGAAGCAAATATCAAAGTTGTGTACTGATTTCCTCAGGACTTAAACCGCCATCTTTTATTTCTTTTTCAATAGGGCTCATTCTGTCGTCCTATTTATATTTCAGACTATCTGTTAAGGCAGATAATCTTGTTTCTAAAACTTGATAAACAGAATTGCAGAAGAGGAATCAGGTTCCTCTCTCCATTTGTCGACGTAATGTAGAGAGGGGTTATAGTTACATTTGTTAGATAGTAAGTACATTATTTCTTGAACATTGATACCCCTTCCCATGTTTTTCTTCCACTTTCCCTCCCCCCTTCATTTTTTCTTTTTCTCTTTCTTTCTTTCTTTCTTTCTTTCTTTCTTTCTTTCTTTCTTTCTTTCTTTCTTTCTTTCTTTTTGTGTGGGTCATGGGACTTGACCTCTGGGTCTGGGCACTGTCCCTGAGCTCTTCAGCTCAAGGCTATCACTCTTGAGCCACAGCCCCACTTCCCAATTTCTAGTGGTAAATTGAGTGGCTTTGATCCTCAGATCTCAGCCTCCAGAGTTGCTAGGATTATAGGCCTGAGCCACTGTGCCCCTCCCCTCTCTCCATTTTTCTCAAAGGTAATGTAGATGATAGCAACTATGTGCCAAATACATTGAATGTATTAATTTTTTTCTTGTAAGGTCAATATATTTCTGTATTTTTCAGATGAGGCAAGAGTAGTGTACAGAGATTTAAAAACTTTCTGGAATCCAGGCACCAGTGGGTCACACCTATAATCTAAGAGGCTAAAACCTGAGGATCATAGTTTGAAGTCAGCCTGGACAAACAGACTAATTAACTAATGAAAGGATGAAATTTGAGGTGTGGCTCTGTGGCAGTGAGCCAGCTGTGAGAGGAAAAAGCCTAGTGAAAGTGCAAGGCCCTGGATTCAAGCATCAGTTCTAGAATAAAAACAACAACAACACAAAACCCTTACACAACTGCCAAATAGAATCGATAAATGACATACCTTTGAATTCTTGACTTGTGTTTGGAAACATTATTCAATATAGTCAATTCGATAATATACTACAGGTGTTTACAGTCAAGTTTAACTCAGCTGCTAGTTATTGGGTTTCCTTGTCTGTGTCTTTCAGTGCGAGAAGTAAAGAGGGTTAGTTTAGACATCTAGAAAAGAGTTGTAGAAAGACAACAGGATAGTCTATCGCTTGTAGAGAGTCTTCTCTGAGAAGTCTTAAAGTGACATGAAATATTGGGACTCTGATAGCAAGAAGACCATCAATAGATGGAGTTCTGTAACTTGGGATCAGAAATATTAGACAATATAAAGCTGTTTTCTTTATAACTTTCTTTTTTATTTTTTTGCCAGTCCTGGGCTTGAGCTCAGAGCCTGAGTACTGTTCTTGGAATTTCTCAAGGCTAGAGCTCTACCGCTTGAGCCTCAGCACCACTTCCGGCTTTTTTTTATGTATGTGGTACCGACAAATCGAACCCGGGTCTTCGTGCATGCTAGGCAAGCACTCTACCACTAGGCCAAACTCCCCGCCCCGTGTTTTCTTTATAACTTTCAAAGAAAACATGAAATAGGCATTGTAAACCGTAAACAACAATAATCAGCCTCTTCATAACTGCCAAAGCCTAAGCAGGCAAGCAAGATGTTTCAAAATGGATATGCCTGCCCAGTTTCTATGCAGATATTAATCTGTTAGTCACTATTCCTATCATTACCTCTTTCTTTTTCTGTTGACTTGGGCAGATTCTTAACTTTCTACAAAATATCAAAATGGGCTGGGAGTGGTAGAGTGCTTGCCTAGCATTGCATGAAGATCTGGTTCAATTCCTTGGTACCACATACATAGAAAAACCAGAAATGGTGCTGTGGATCAAGTGGCAGAGATCTAGCCTTGAAAAAGCCCAAGGACAATGCTCAGTCACTGAGTTCAAGCCCCAGGACTGGCAAAAAAAAAAAGATCAAAATAAAAGCCGCTTTTGCTGTCCAAATCTGATTACCACTGAAGTTTGGACATCATAGTTTGGGCTGTCCTGAATTCTCTTCCCTGGACATTCTAAGAAATTTTAACTTCTCTCAAAATTCTTATAAATAACAGCTGCATCTTTCAGGTCATAGTGTAGGATTTTTGGTAAAAATCTTAATGTAGCAAGGCATGATAGGGTATACCTGTAATTATACTATTTGGGCTAAGTCAAAAGGATAATAAGTTTGAGGTCAGCATCTATTACATAGCAACACTCTGCTAAAAGCAACATAAAAACCCAATGACAAATGAAAAATGTCATGTACCTGACCCTAATCCAATAACATCTTGGGAGATGCCATCCAGAATTCCCAATGTTTAACTTGTTTTTCTGTAATAACTTCAGTCTTCTCTTTCAAACCTCTGAACCTGATAGAAATTCTATTTGGATGTATAGCTTATTTTAATAAGGGGTGCTTTTGGGGCTAGCTCTATTTTAGTAACTATCTTAACTTTTTTTATTATTAATTTAATTGAATACTCATACTAGGTGTGCAAAATTCACCTTAAGGAAAGGTAACTTAAATGTCTGACTTCTGGAAGGAGAAAAGAACCTAAGTTCCCTCTTTGTTTTTTTTCTTGGTTCTATGAGCTAATGAAATTTATTGAATCAGTTTTTTTTTCCCAGTATATAAGCACATACCATCTCTTAGCCTTTATTCTATCATGACCTTTGAATGTGTCAGAAATTCAAGCATTTTGGCTCCTCACAACAAAATATCACAAAGCTCTTAGGCTTTGGGAACAGGAAGGGTATATTCAGAATGTTGGCGGCTTCTTCTTCTTCTTCTTCTTCTTCTTCTTCTTCTTCTTCTTCTTCTTCTTCTTCTTCTCTTCCTCTTCCTCTTCCTCTTCTTCTTTTCTTTTTCTTCTTGCCAGTTCTGGGCTTGGGCTCAGGGCCTGAGCTTTGTCCTGGGTTTTCTCAAGGCTGGAGCTCTAGCACTTGAGGCACAATACCACTTCTGGCATTTTTTCTATGTATGTGGTACTGAGGAATTGAACTTGGGTCTTTGTGCATGCTAGGCAAGCACTCTACCACTAGGTCAAACTCCCGGCCTCTAGCTTCTTTCTTCTAACACAGTTAAGAGATATCTGCTCAAGGACAGTGCCGAGGTCCTGAGTTCAAGGCTGACAAAACAGTGTTTTAAATTAAGGACATGATTTCAAACATGCCATTCATTATAGCAAAACTCATTATTTTACCTATTTATTTTGACAGTACTTGAGGCTGAACTCAGGACCTTGCACTTGTAAGGCAGGTGTTCTGTTCGAGCCATGCCCTCAGACCTTAAAAGCCCATTATTTTCAATCTCTGGTCTTAGATACTTGGTATGGTGCATGCTTCCCAGTTTTCTAAGACTAAGTACTATCACTATATTTGGAAAATGGAAGGTTTAAGAGATAAGCTGTGATTCATTTTCAACTTACCCCTAGCCTTTGGCAGCCGATGGTTCTTTTGGTCTCTAACTAATCTTGGACTTTTACAGGAAGGAGTCTTTGAGGGATGCTCTTTAAGGAATTGACAATTTTATAAGCAGCATATATGTAAACCAGAGGATTATCTTTTCATTGTTCCAAACAAAGTAGTGGTGGAATCAATTGCACCAGGGCAACACCAAGAATGTAACTTGTACCCTGCACACATTATTTAGTCGGGAGCCATGGAAATATAGTTGTTGATATCTTGTATCCCAAGTTGATGAAGGGGAATGAGGGGAACCACATTTAGTAGATGCATATAATATTAAAGAAAACAACCATCATGGGATCAAGAAGTGACCAAATCTTGGTTGGGTCTATAGACTGGTAATCTAGCCTTTGCCTAGAATATGTAATACCAATAGCACTGTGAAAACAAAAAGCATGCTAGGAGCTGGTGGCTCATGCTTATCATCCCAGCTGCTCAGGAGGTTGAGATTTGAGGATAATGGTTTGAAGCAAGCTCAGGCAAGAAGGTTCATGAGACTTTTATCTCCAATGAACTACTCAGAAAAGACTGAAATGTCATTATGTTTCGAGTGGTAGAGCACAAAGAGGCTAAAGGACAGCATCCAGGTCCTGAGTTCAAGCCCTCAGACTGGCAGAAAACACAAATAAAAAGGATACCAAGAGGGCCAGGAATTTGGCCTAGTGGTAGAGTGCTTGCCTAGCATGCACGAAGACCCGGGTTCGATTCCTCTTGCATAGAAAAAAGCCAGAAATGGTGCTGAGGTTCAGGTGATAGAGTTCTAATCTTGAGAAAGTCCAAGGACAGTGCTCAGGCCCTGAGCTCAAGCCCAGGACTGGCAAAAAAAAAAAGGATACCAAGAGAAGTGAAAAAAATCTGATTGAAATTGATCATGATCAAGTTTGGTAATATTTGGCTGGGGTTTATTCAGCTATTTATGTGAAGTAGGGTAGACAGTTAACCCTAGAGTTATGCTATAGTCATATTAGATATTAAATACATGAATATATATTTAAAGATTATTAATATTTACTTCTTCTTAACTTTTTGTTACTTCTTGAAGAAAGAGTACTTTATGAAAGTACTTTTATTGACCTTGAAGACAGACACTAGTAAACTAGGTCAGATGTAAGATAGTGGGAAGTAATAGGCAGTATTATAATTGGACATTGAGATAAACATACACAGTAACAGACACACATACACATGATTTACATATTCATATACATAAACTCTTACTTTTATAAACCTCCTAAGGTCATATATCAACCATTGCCATGGTGACTAAACAGGTGCCTTGTGCAGACTTCACAGTGCAAAGAAAGGGCAGGAAAAGAGATCTCAGGATTTATATTCATCCAGTAATGGCCTTGTTTAAGTCTCCAAGTAAGCTTTCTTTCAAGCAGTATCAAGATCATGTAACTCAAAACTTCTATTACTATAAAGTTGATGTACAGAAGGGTTACAGTTACATAAGTAATGAATACATCTCTTTTTGGACAATATCACCCCTTCCTTTGCTTACTGACAGTTTTTCCTCCTGTCCCCACACATAAGTTGCATAATTCATTTTCAACATAGTGTCTAGTGAGTACACTGATGCATTTATACACTCTTTGTCCTTACACTTCTGTGCCCATATCAGTTGTTTTCTAAGGTTGTATTTGGTAGATTCCATGGGATAGAATCTCATATAGTATTACATGTATTTCTAATATAAAGTTACAAAGGAAAGAGAGTTTAAGGAGCTAAACAGAAGAAGCTAAGGATATTGTCACACATTTCTTATCATTTTTTTTAATAAAAGTCATGTATCCTTTTCAAACTGTCTATTCTCTTCTCTCTCCCTCTCCATTTCCCTTCCCCCCTCTCTCTGCTGGTGCTGAGGTTTGAACTCAGGGCCTGGGTGCTATCTTGCTTTGTTCAAGGCTAGTAAATACCATTTGAGCCACAGCACCATTTCTGCCCTTTTCTGAGTAGTTTATTGGAAATAAAAGTCTCATGGGCTTTCCTACCCAGGCTGGCTTTCAAACTACAATCCTCAGATATCAGCCTCTTGAGCAGCTAGCTATAGCAGGAGATAGGATTACAGGTATAAGCCACCAGTGCCTGGCTTTTTTTTTTTTTTGGTGCTGGCCTTGGCCTTGAACTCAGGGCCTGAGCACTGTCCCTGGTAGATTATGCTCAAGGTTAGCACTGTACCACTAAAGTCAAAGTTTTACTTCTGGCTGTTTGGTGATAAGAGTGTCATGGACTTTCCTTGCATAGGCTGGCTTTGTACCTTAATTTTCAGGTATCAGCCTTCTGAGTAGCTAGGATTACCAGATTAGAGGTGAGCAATTGGTGCCCAGCATCCTTTCATTCTTATTTTCAGTTCATGGTACTGTTTCCTATTTTAGTTGAAGTACCAAAGCAATCAGTAAGGATATCCATAGTCATGTGTCCTCAGTCATGTATCTGCCATCTTTGGTACCCTGAACTGTCTATTGTTTTCAGTTATTATTGGTAAACTATTATTTGTTCCTGTACTTCTGTGCTAGATTATACCACCATTCATCTAGTGAATATCATGGCTCCAGAAATTCTCCTTTTTGACTTACATTATCACTTCTTCCTTCTTGCTAAGGATTTAAAAAAATTAAAACACTTATTTTTTATATTTAAAAAATCCTCAGCCACTTTCCCTTCCAGGAATAATCTATTTTTATTCCTCATTTGCAGCAAGATATTTTGAAAAGCATATCAATAGTGGTCTGTGGTTCCTCCTTTTACATTTTTTTCTTTTTCCTGTTATCTATCTGTCTATCTATCTTTCTTTCTTCAAGTAGTTACATAAAGTCATTGTCATTTAACAAAGTAGTTTATTAATGCAATGCACCTCAATCAATGTTCTTTTTAAGTTTTCATTTAGGTTTTTTATTGTCTCCACATCTAAATTGTTCTTTCCAAGATCAGAAGTAACCTCCTATTTAAATTCAATCATCAGTTCTCTTTTACTCTCTAATTTGAACCATCAGCTGTATTTAATTGATTTCTCCTTTCTCCTGAATATATTTCTTCTCATGACTTTGAGGGCTCCACATTCTACCTTATTAATCACACTTTTTGACAACTATTGCTGATTATTTTCAACTTTGTCTCTTTAAGTTGGTATACTCAGGACTCAATTCCTAGGAACTGTTTATATTTAGTTTTGTGGTTGCAAATAATGTAGGTAATAATACATAAATGTTGATGGATCTTAGATTTATATGCCCAAACCTCTTCTATTTCTTTTTCTGAAACATCATCTCAGTATGGTTGCCCAAGCTTGTCTTGAAATCTTAGGCTAAAATGATCTTCCTATCTCAACTTCTAGAGTAGCTGGAACTATAGGCATGTACTGTTTGTTGTGCTTGACTTTTTTTTGTCACGGGGCTTGAACTTGGTCTGGGTGCTGTCCCTGAGCTCTTCAGCTCAAGGCTACCATCCTACCCTTAAGCCAAGACCCACTTCCCTTTTTCTAGAGGTTAACTGGAGATAAGAGTTTCAGGTCCTTTTGCACCCAGGCTGGCTTTGAACCTTGATCCTCAGATTTCAGCCTCCTGAGTAGCTGGGATTAAGGCGTGAGCTACTGTGCCCAGCAAACTTGACTTCTTAATTTCACTTGTATATCTAACTTGACATCCCTGCTTAGATGCCTAATAGATATTACAAAATTACCATGTCTAAAATAGTTCCTTATTGCCTGTGTCAGTTCAGATTCACTGGGAAAATTTGCAAGATGAAATCAAAACTACAAAAAAATTACCGAGAGATGGTAGAAAGGTGATCTCAACCTTTACAGTTGATAGTTCTCCATGAGTGAAAATACCTCAGTAGTACTCTAGGAGACCAATTAGAAAATTACAGCAGCATTAAACAACAACAAAAAAAACACATAGTAAAGTAGATTTCATTTACCTGCATTATTTAATATCCCAGACCAGTACAGCTCTATGCCAGGAGAGAACTTCCTCAAGGAAGCCAAATGATGCATTATATAAAATATAGAAGATACATTGTGGGACAGGAGTTTGACCTAGTGGTAGAGTGCTTGCCTAGCATTACACAAAGATCCAGGTTTGATTCCTCAGTACCATGTACATAGTAAAAGCTGCAAGTGGTACTGAGGCTCAAGTGGTAGAACTGTAGCCTTGAGAAAGCCCAAGGACAGTGCTCAGGCCCTGAGCATGCACTCATTATGCACTAAGGTTTAAAAATCACTGTGACAATAATCAGATTTGGACTTGATATATTGGTTCCAGGTATAGTTTCTAGCTTTTTATACATTAGGGCTAATGATAATGTTTTGCCCATTTGATTGCCTAGTACCTATTCCATAGTTGGATATGTTTTGGTGGGCACAAAATTATTTCTTTAAATGCTCATAGCTATCCATTTAACATAGATCTTTTTGTCTCTAATCTTTTGATAGCTTTTCCTTTCGAGTCCCTAACCAGATGATTATCTCTCTAGTCTCCCAGTCATTGCAGTAATTTTGGCCACTTGGCTTCTGTAACCCTGTCCTCTGTTGCTGTAAGGCCTTCATCACCCTTAGCACTGTCGAGGCCAACTTTACTGCCTCTTGCTGTAGGCTTTAAAGAGGTGGTCACAAAGAACCATCACTAATGAAGTTCTTAGTGTAGTTATGTAAGTCTTACATTTCCTCTTCCTTGGTAAGGCATCAAATTCTACCTACAGAGATCCACTCCTTGCATCTTGTTGGGGTATGTTGACTAAGTATTGTATGTCATTTGGGACATGAATTTCTTTCCTCCCTTATCAGTTCTAAGTTGTCACTACAGGCTGTGTTAGAGTTTATTCCTAGTTATCCTTAGGGGCATTAGGAGTGGATAGCTCCTGATAGATGCCATGTTTCTTTTTCCTGTGGCACAGAACAATTTGTAGGGTTTTCTTATATGGAGGATATGCTATCTCCTAATGAGAAGTGGAGACATTTCTGGACTCCGGTAGTTCAAGGGAAATCAACAAGCATCAGGGGTATTGACCCAGATATGCCATCTGGGTTTCATGTTTTTCTAATGTGTAACTTTTGCATAATATACCTGTCTTGGATAAGTATTTCAGAGTTCATGGAGCAAGCCTAGGGTCTAGTAGGGTCTAGTTCTCTTAGTTGTGTTTTCTTCTCCACTATGTGAGCCAATTGGTAAATTACCAGAAAGGCTGTTATACTGCTGTATGTAATCTTTAACTGTTAGCTATTTCTCATTGCTCTGTGGGGGCAATTCAATTTAGCAATAACCCACCCAATTGCCTATTTTCCTCTTACTCTTGCTCTCCCTTAACTTTCAAATATCTAAATCTAACTAGTCATGGAATTTCCTTCAATGTGATATATTCCCACACCACTATCAGTAAAATCTTTGGCAGTTTGTCTCTCACTTTGTGCAGGGACTATCCATGACTTAAAAGAACTTGGTTTATGGTCCACTTTGCCAGATGAATAGTAGATGATTCCATACAAAAATTCTGTCTCATCATCTGCTTTCTCAGATTGCTCTGGTTACCAACTGTGTGAGTTCATATTCTCAGATATAGTAGCCCAAATAGAAATGGAAGAGATTTATAGTGGGAAAAACTTATATAATACTTACATAAGGATTGAGGAGAGAGAGGAAAGAAGAAAAAGAGAGAAGAGAGATAGAGAATGGAGAGAGAGAGTGGGCAGGAGAGAGAAAGGGAGGAAAGGAAAGAAAAGACAGAATAGAAAATCTGAATGTCATAATCAGTTTGATAGCTATGAAAGAAGAAATTGAGGAAAGGTAAAAAGAGGCTTAGACTGAGTAAAGCCCTAGGTACATTTCATAAGACAAAATAAGAAGCTTGAGCAAAGATTGTATCTATATGCATCCTTCTTTGAGAGTAATATCCCTATCTAGAATTCCTAGTATGCTCAGTTATTGGCTGAAAGTAGTCTAGGAAGTCTTGGCTTGGTCCAGAAGTTGACCCAGAAGCTGGCCACCAGTGGCTCATACCAGTAATCCTAGCTACTCAGCTGGCTAACATCTGAAGATCGTGGTTCAAAACCAGCCTAGGCAGGAAAGTCTGTGAGACTCTTACCTCAAATTACCCACCAAAAGGCCAGAAGTGAAGCTGTGGCTCAAGTGGTCGAGTTCTATCTTTGAGCACGAAGGCTTAGGGACAGCATTCAAGCCCCAGGACCAGCACACATACACACAAAGTTGGCTCAAAGCAAAGAGATTTATCCTTCAGATACTACCACCTAACTACATATTTCATATCAATGATACCTAAATTATATAATTCCATGGCTGATCTTCCCTATATCAATGGTAGCATTTCTTATTGCTTATGTCAAAACATAATATCCTTTTATTTTCTTTTTCATATTCTCTACTTTCAGATTTATCAAGACAGCCTAGATCCAACCCTTAAAATTTTGTCTAACATCACCTTCCACTACCTTTACTACTCTAATGGAAATAAAGAGACATGGAGAATATGGTCATTCACAAAGGATCTTTATACCAGTATGTAGGAGAAAGGGCTAAAGCAGATACTTTCTTAGTGCATTCATAAAAGGCATGGGCTTCCATTTGTAAGGAAATGGAAAGACTTAGAAAAAATCATAATAAGTTAAGTAAGCTAGACTCAAAGGAACATAGGCTCAATGATTTCCTTCATTTGTCATAATCAGTAGAAACCTTGGGCTCTCCTAGCAAAGATTTACAATAGAGCAAAACCTAGATACATAAGGCCATATATAATGACACTAAATGAAAGAATATAGAAACAAAAGCCATATGAGTGATTGTTGTCCTTAATGTACTATGTTATCTCTCATCTCTTTTGCTGTCCCTTGGTTATCTCATATTGTTACAGTATTTTACCTTATTATCTGATATACTGTATATATGCATATTTGATTATTTGAAGTTGGATAGAGAAGGGGGAAAACAAGATAAGGGGCTGGGGTGGGGGGAGGGAAATGGGGACCAAGACATGAGAAAGGGTATCAATGTATGTGAAGTATCTTCTATCTGGTGAATATAATGTAACCCTTCTATTAATTACAATAAAAATATATGAAAAAAAGGCATGGACTTGCCAATGTCTTGTTTTTAGATTTCTCACCTCTAGAACTATGAGGTATTAAGTTATTGTTGTGTTAGTCAGAAGTTTGTGGCAGATTTTTGATCTAATTATAGATCATCAAATTTTACTGAGATTATCACAAGATTTTCTATGTGACAGTGAAATCCAGGGTCTTTTCAAAGACCTACTACATGTAGTCTTCCCTTCTTGATCTTAACTGTCCCCTTGCCTACTCTGTCTTGGCTGTCTACCTTTAGGTTTTAAAGTGAATGAGATAGATCTATAAGTGATACCATAGGTTTTAGATTCCAGGTGCAAACTCCAGGAGTTCCACATATCAAGTCTAGTCACTCATCCTTGTATGATAAATTAAAACAATTATGGTGAAGGGCAGAGAAAGAAGATTATTACATGGCACAGACATGTCATTACATCTTCAGTTGTCCTCTGGTACAGATGTGAACTTTAGGTTTTATAAGGGAAGAACTACTAGGGTTAGGGGGAGAGAGATACACATAATGATTAAACATTCCCAGTTACAGGTTGACCTTTGTCTCAGTCTGTCTGGGGTCAGGGGATTACAGCAGTGGCTTTATCACTTGTGGATATGGGAACAAGTCATTCACTATTGCACGATAGGTGGTCTGTCCTAAGCTTTTAACTATTCTCTTTCCTTGGGAGCAGTTTTGCCTTTTGCCACAATAGAATATGAAGAAGATATGCCTGTCTGAAGGGTAGTTTGCCATGTGTCACAAGATACAAGCAAATTCTCTCCTTTATGGATCCCAGGACAAGGTAACTGCAGAGAATGGCTTAGAACAGAGACACACACAAATTTAGGCAGGGATGCCAAGCTTTTCTCCTGCTTTAAGTAGACTTACAGGCCCAGGAAAAGAGGCTTTTAAGCACTTGTTACACAAGCAACAATAATAACTAGAACAAAAGTTACAAAGGAGTATATAATATGACTACTTTTGTATTTAAAATTTCTACAAAAGATACAGATATCACAAAGAAGTATCTTTGTCTAAAAATAAAAAGTTATTAACCGATAGTTAAGTTTCTGGGCACTTTTTTTTTGATACATATTTTTAAATGTCTCAGTTTTTCCTGTCATGTGTTCCTTTTGAAGTAGAAAAAACTTTTAAAATACTGTTTATTTTTTCTTGGCTCAATCAAAATAAGTCAAGAGACCCAAATGGTAAGTAGTATTGGGTCTGAAATCCTGAGAGATCCAATGAAGCAGGCATTGGGTATCCTTACTCAGTTTTTTTTTAACCTAAAGATCTATGTTCACCAAACCTACCAAATTAAAAAAGGAAAGTTCATAGAAGGAGTGGCCTAAGCATACCTCAAGGGGACTCTTTATCCCTGGCTCCCTTCCGATTGGTTCACTTCATTAGCTAAGGAGTTAAGGGTGTTGGCTCCAGCCACAGCTGCTGCCTGCTTGAGTTCTCTTCTGATCTGATCAGTTAAACACCCCCCACCACCCCCCACCCCTGGTGGAAAGCATCAGGCTTTGAGCGACTGCCAGTGGAGTCCATTTCCACTCGCCAGGCAGTCCTGCTGGGGTGGTCCACCCTTCACTGGTGTCCTTTCTCTTTCCAAACCATTGTGTGGCCAATCCTTAGAAAGCACTCGGAATGGAGAGCCCTTATTCAAGCTAAGGGTGTCCCCAGATGGAGGCCTTACTAGGGCTAATCTCAAACCTGAGATTATAGAGATGTTAGTGTTGACTTTCTTCCCCCCCCTCATGCTGATTCTCTTTGCCCCTCTTATTGATATTGACATCAAAAGAGAAAGGACAAGCAAGCAAGCAAGACAGAAAGATGAGCAGTCTCTTTGAAATTAAATTATCTCTTTCACACATGAGGTGTAATCAACTTCCTATCCTAGTAAGATTTTACTATGATTAATTGATAAGAAATCATTTTGCAGATCTTGATTACTGAGGTCATTTCAGTGGTTTTCTTTCTTTTTCTTTCCTTTTTTTTTTGTCTGTCATGGGATTTGAACTCTGGGTCTGGGCACTGTCCCTGAGCTCAAGGGCTCAAGCCCTACCCTTGAGTCACAGTGCCACTTCCGGTTTTCTGGTGATTAATTGGAGGTAAGAGTCTCAAGGTCTTTGTGCCTGGGGTGTCTTTGAATTTCGATCCTCAGATCTCAGCCTCCTGACTAGCTAGGATTACAGGAGTGAGCCAGTGTTTTTCTTTGTTGTTACAAATGCAATTGTTTAAAAACATATCTGTATATGGCTAATTCAAGTAAAGAAGTCATTATTTTTAGTAGTATAAATGTAGTATAAATTATATACTACAAACTGAATTCAGGCACCCCCCCCTCCCTGTCTTTTTTTTTTTTAGACTATTTTGTTGTGTATCCTAGGCTGGCTTCAAACTCATAATTTTCCTGCCTCAGCTTCCCATGTGCTGAAGATATGCTCCAGACACTCCTTATTTTAAGCCAATAAATGTTCTGCATACAGCAGAATCAACTGGGACTCACCAGTATCTCTGTTGTTTCCTTCCTGAGCATAGAGCTGCATCTTTTTTTTTTCCATGTCTCTTGTTTTTCTTATTGCACAGAACTTTTTAGGTTTGCCTATGACTGAAATTGGTAAATGGAATGTGTGTGGAAATGATATGTTCCTGTCCAAAACCTTAAAGGAATTACTAGCCAGAGGAACATAGGTGCTGAATAGCCTTGTAAAACCCTCTTTTGTAAATTGAGCTGAGTAATAAGTACCTTTAATATGCTAAATCACTGAAAATTGAGGGTTCTTAAAACAACACATCTTTTCTTATACCTTATG
This sequence comes from Megascapheus bottae, assembly GCF_031878675.1. Classification (NCBI taxonomy): domain Eukaryota; kingdom Metazoa; phylum Chordata; class Mammalia; order Rodentia; family Geomyidae; genus Megascapheus; species Megascapheus bottae. Next base: position 50,598,852 of record NC_143522.1, on the reverse strand, counting down.
AAAATTATTTCCTTTGAAATAAATCTTGAAGATGCTTTATTAACTAATTTTAGTAATAGAACATACTTTGGAAATAATAATGTTCTCTGTTGTGATATTCTGAGAGAGAAAGAAAGGAGAAGAAAGATGAGATAGAGAGAGCTCTAGTTCATTGCCTCAATGATTCTTTAACCTTTTTTCTGAATATCAATATCCTATAAAATATTAATAGTCAAGCTCTCAGATTATTTACAGTGTTATTAGTCTCAAGGACAAAAGCACTGACTTTCCATATACCAAGAGAAAATACAAATTTTCAAGAGAAAATAAGTTTAATCTCAATATAAGTTATTAACATTGTTACTAAATCATTTCTAAGATGCTGTCCAGATACAATTTCTGATCCTCTAAATTTGACTGTTATAGGAATTGACTCAGTTTTGGTAAAGAAAAACAAATTAAATTGATTTGTGTAGTTCACACAGTGATAAAAAATAAAGTCTTGGGGAGTTTGGTCTAGTGGTAGAGTGCTTGCCTAGCATCCATAAAGACTCGGGTTTGATTCCTTAGTACCACATACATAGAAAAAGCCAGAAGTGGTGCGGTGGCCCAAGTGGCAGAGTGCTAGCTTTGAGGAAAAAGCCCGAGGACAGTGCTCAGGCCCTGAGTTCAAGCCCCAGGACTGACACACAGATAAAATCTCCAGGGCCAGGACTTTGGCCCAATGATAGTGTGCGTCGACTAGCATCCATGAAGCCCTGAGTTCAATGCCTCAGTACCATGTACACAGAAAAAGCCAGAAGTGACACTGTGGCTTAAGTTTCAGAGTGCTAGCCTTGACCAAAAAGTGTTCCAGGACAGTGCCCAGGCCCTGAGTTCAAGACCCAGGAATGGGAAAAAAAAATCTCTGAAGCATAGAAGCCATTGTGGTTCCAGGGATCTTATCTGGAAGAATTTATGAAAAGTAATAGAGAAAGCAATAGCTGCCAATGTGAATGACTCATCTCCACTCATCTTCCATTTTCCCCTCCCTAAGCCCCCTCTCTTAATACTATTATGTTGGGTCTTAGGTTTCAACATATGAACTTTGGAGAGACACACATTCACAAGACGGTATCACACAAAAAAGCTTAAAATATTTTCCTGTGTTTAGTTGCTTATAATATGAATGGAATTTCTAGGCATATATCTAAAAAAGGTAAGTGATAATAATTATACACATATGATATTGTGAATAATTGAAGCTATTAATATTATGTTTAAGTTAATTGGAAAGCTTAGCATGTAACTTAAGTTTGACAACTATTTAAGATTGCAAGTATGAGTCACTGGCACTGAGCTATTCTACAGCATTTCATTTTAGTGAGAAGCAATATTTGGACTTATTAACATCTGTGGTTGAAAGAGTATTGAGTAAACTATATTAAGCCTATTTATCAACCGTTGAATCCAGGGCTCTTAGTCCACTTTTTTACCAACTCCTCATCAGGGCTATATGTGCCCTGTAAAGTATAGTTCATTTATTATTTTTAAAAAGTTTATTTTGAAAATTGAATCACTCCAGAACTAATCTCCAAAGAAACAACCATCCCATTAAAAGATGGGCCAAAGACTTAAGGAGAGCCTTCTCTGAAGAAGAAATAGGAATGGCCCATAGACACATGAAGAAATGCTCGACATCCCTGGCCATAAAAGAAATGCAAATCAAAACAACTCTAAGATTCCACCTCACTCCAGTTAGAATGGCCAGGATCAAGAAAACTAATAACAACAGATGCTGGAAGGGATGTGGCCAGGAGAGATCACTACTACACTGTTGGTGGGAGTGCAAACTTGTTCAATCACTATGGAAAGCAATATGGCAGTTACTCAAAAGACTAAACATAGAGCTCCCCTATGACCCAGCAATTCTACTACTTGGCATTTATGCAGTCATACAGAAACAAGGACATACTAAATTCACTAGCACAACAGTGTTCATTGCAGTACTATTTACCCTAACAAAGATATGGAACCAACCCAGATACCCCTCAGTTGATGAGTGGATCAACAAGATGTGGCATTTATACAAAATGGAATTCTATGCTGCTGTCAGAAAGAATGACATTGCCCCATTTATAACGAAATGGAAAGACTTAGAAAAAAATCATATCAAGTGAAGTAAGCCATACTCAAAGGAACACAGGCTCAATGGTTTCCCTCATTTGTCATAATCAGTAGAAACCTTGGGCTCGCCTAGCAGAGATTTACAATAGAACAAAATGTAGATTCATAAGGCCATATAGAATGATGCTAAATGAAAAGACCCCCAGGATAAGAAACAAAAGCCATATAATGAGTGATTGTTGTCCTTAATGTACTATGCTATATCTCATCTCTTTTGCTGTCCCTTGGTTATCTCATACTGTTACAATATTTCACCTTGTTATCTGATATATTTTATATGTGCTTAATTGGTTATTTGAAATTGGATAGGGAAGGGGGAAAAACAAGATGAGGGGCTGGGGAGGGGAGAGGGAAATGGGGACCAAGACATGAGAAAGGGTATCAATGTATGTGAAGTAATGCACTGTCTATCTGGTGAATATAATGTAACCCTTCTATTAATTACAATACAAATATATGAAAAAAAGTTTATTTTGAATTTTTTTGCCAGTCCTGCGGCTTGGACTCTGCGCCTATCCTTGGGCTTTCCTTAAGACTAGCATTCTACCACTTGAGCCCCAGCACCACTTCTGGCTTTTTTTGTGTACGTGATACTGAGGCATCAAACCCAGGGCCTCATGCATGTTAGGCGAGCACTCTACCACTAGGCCATACTCCTCACCCCTTGAAATAATTTTTGACTTCTGAAAAAGCTGCACATATAGTACAGAGAGTTTCTGTATGCCCTTCATCCAGATTTCTCTGATGTTAATATTTTATGTATCCACAGTTGCATTCATTTTTTGCATTTTACATTCATTTTGATCAATCATTTAGGTTTGAGTAAAATAGAGTATTTCATCTAAACATATAAGGTTTTTAGCTGGGTGATGGTGGCTTATGCCTATAATAGTAGCTAAACTCGAGACTGAAATTTGAGGACTGATGTTCAATGTCATCCCAGACACATAAGTTAGGGAGGCTTTTATTTCCGATTAATCACCAAAAATGCCTGAAGTGGAGATGTGGCTCAAGTAGTAGAACACCAGACTTAAGGAAAATGCTAAGTGAAAGCTCAAGGCCCTGAGTTCAAGCCCCAGTATCAGCACCCTCCTCCCCCCACTGACTGTCCCCACACCCCAAAGGATGAAATTCTGAGGTCAGATATAGAGCATCACACTGATAATCCTAGCTACTTAAGAGGTAGAGATAAGGAGGTTCATAGTTCAAGGTCAGCTTGGATAAAAGTTTCAAGATTCCCATCTTTTTTTTTTTTTTGTCAGTCATGGGCTCCAACTCTAGGCCTACTGCCCTTCCCCTTGAGCCATAGCTTCACTGCCCGTTTTCTAGAGGTTAATTGGAGATAAGAATCTCAGTCTATTTTGTGCCGGGGCTGGCTTTGAACCTTGATCTTCAGATCTCAATCCCCTGAGTAGTTAGGATTACAGGCTCGAGCCACCGTACCCAGCTAAGATTCCTGTCTTAACAATTAATGCTGTGCATAGTGGTATGCACCTGTCATCCCAGCTACTTACAACGTGTAAATAGGAGGATCATGGGTCAGTCCAGCCTTGATAAAAATGTGAGGCCTTCTTTAAAAAAAAATTATGGTGACTGGGAGCACGGCCTAGTGGTAGAGGGCTTGCCTAGCATGCATGAAGACCCGGGTTCGATTCCTTGGTACCACACACAAAGAAAAAAAAAAGCCGGATGTAGTGCTGAGGCCCAAGTGGTAGAGCTCTAGCCTTGAGAAAGTCCAAGGACAGCGCTCAAGCACCTGTCATCCCAGCTACTTACAACGTGTAAATAGGAGGATCATGGGTCAGTCCAGCCTTGATAAAAATGTGAGGCCTTCTTTAAAAAAAAAATCATGGTGACTGGGAGCATGGCCTAGTGGTAGAGGGCTTGCCTAGCATGCATGAAGACCCGGGTTCGATTCGTTGGTACCACACACACAGAAAATAAAAGCCGAATGTAGTGCTGAGGCCGAAGTGATAGAGCTCTAGCCTTGAGAAAGTCCAAGGACAGCGTTCAAGCACAGGATTGGCAATAAATAAATAAATAAATAAAAAATAATTGAAGCTAAAGAGCCTGGGAACATGGTTCAAGTAAGTGTTAGAGTACCTGTTCATTTACAGGGATAGACCCTGAATTCAAACTTCAACACCACAAAATAAACCAACAAATAAACAATGAGATTTTTGGATAAAACAAAGTTGAATTTAGGTTTTAAATCATACTTAATAGCTGTTGACAATGCTGGGGAAGCTGCTTCTCCTTATAAATGAGCTACTATATTTTTTATATGGTCCTGTGTAAATTAAACATACTTGAACTAATCAGATTTTGATGCATAGTAGATGATTGATCAGTGTTCTTTATATCTCTCCCTGCAATGCCATTCCTCTGACTTCCTTCTATTTCATCTTTATTTTCTTCTTGACATTTTTGGATATCTAGATTTTGGTTTTGGTTTCTATCAGAGTATGTTCCTCTGTTTTCTCAACCCTTAAATTACAGCCCTTTCTGGGAAAGAAGATGGTCTTTTTGACTTTAGTATTGTTCAGCCTCTTCCGATTTAGCTTAAAGGCTTTGGCATTCACCAATCTGAGTTTGATGTATAAAATGCTTCCACATCACTAACAAGGGCATGGGAAAAATATGGAAAAAGTGAAACCAGTTATAGATTGCAAAATACCTTTGTGTGGGGCTGGGGGGATGGAAATATGGATAAGTATATAAACTCTGAAAGAAAACCGTAAGTTTCTGTTTACCTTTTTTCTTATATTTTTATTGTAATTAATAGAAGGGTTACATTATATTCACCAGATAGAAGGTGAATTACTTCACAAACATTGATACTCTTTCTCATGTTTTGGTCCCCCCACCCCTGCACCTCATCTTTTTTTCCCCCCTTCCCTATCCTATTTCAAATAACAAAATAAACATATATATATCAGATATTCTGTTTACCTTTTAACACTGAAAATGATCTCTGATAGGTGCAGTTTAAGGCTCTGGATCCAGATAATTCATTTTACCTAAGTAAGATTTAAATCTTTGATTGGCTAATCTCTCATCACTTACTCTGATAAATGTCCACAGGGAAGGGAAACAGTACAATACTGGCACCACTTCACCCCTCAACAAAAATCTGCTTAAAGCCAGATGCCTGGTAGCCATATGACAGACGTTCACCCTGAGGAGGGGGTTGTCCTCAGGGATCTGTGAAAGGAAGGGTGATTATGCCTCAAGCCTGCTTTCAAGCCTAATAGGCATAGAGGGAGGGAGAGATGGAGTCCTGCACATCTTGGAGGTGACACCCTCTGGGCAGTGAGTGTTGCATACAGGATTGAGCGGCAGCTCAAGCAGCTGTCCTGTGTGATAGTAACAGCCCTTTCTGCCATATGGGGGGGGCAAGATTTGGCATGGAATGGGGAGCTTAGGTTGATGAAAACCTCTTTGTTCATGTAAAAGTATGGTTTACAGGCCTGCTTTGAGAGTAAGTAGAATAGCCTACCAATTCCCAATTCCCTCTTCTTTAAAAAATTTTAATTGAAAGACCATCTTTTGTTTCCTAAATAGGAGTGTAGGCTGATTGTTACTTTGTATCAGGAATGGATTATAATAAAGGGACAACAAAACATAGTAATCAGTACTGGGTTGATAAGGAATTTCACCAAGAAGAAATGTTTGTTCACGGTAGAAGTTCAGAAGTCCATCAGAAATATTTGGAAGGGTCACAAAGTAGAAACAAATCATGTGGTAATTTGAGGCAGATATGAGGAATCCAACCTGGGTCTTTGGTGCATGATAGGCAAGACTCTACCATTAGGCCAAACTCCTAGCCCTTGCAAATGCCTTTTTTGTAACAGCAACATGATGTTTTTTTGTTTTTGTTTTTTGTTTTGTTTTGTTTTATTTTTTGAGCAGGGCAGGAAACAAGGTCTGAGAGACCTGAAAATGTCTTGTGGAGGTTGCCACTTACCCATAAGGACCAGAAAGCACCTTCTTCTACTAAGTAATGCTAGGGTGGGTGGGTAGAAGAGGGGCCAATAAAGAGGTTTCTATTAGACAATTAGAGATCAAATATACTGTATGTTTAAGCTTTGCAGAGGTGGCAGAAGTATAATCATTTTTATCACAGGATCAGTTAGAGATATTAAAGTTATAAAAATTCCTACTTTGTAGAAATATATGTAATATTCTATTTTAGCAAAGAAACTTTAGTACATATATCATTTCCACTGTAGTCATGTGTCACATATGGGTAGTGGTGAACCATATGTATGATAATGAATCCACAAGATCATGAGATAAAAAAAACCTCTTATGTAGCGATGTTTCAGCTGTTGTGATGCCCTAGTGCAATGCATTGCTCATGTGTTTTTAATAGTGCTAGGGAAAAGATGCTATTGTGCTACCCGTAGTATGCACCTGTAGCACATAAAATTATGTGTAGTATGTAATACTTGATACTTATTGCCTTATATATTTAATGTTCTATATGTTTGCTGTATATTCATACTTATTTTAAAAAAGAAATTCAGTATGTGAATTAATGCACCTTCTATCTGGCAAATATCATGTAACCCTTTTACTAATTACAATAAAAATAAATTAATAAAAAAAAGAAATTCACTGCTAAGCAATATGCTGTGCTAACCCACAAAAAACTTCCACATTTTGTATTTACTGTTTCTTTTTGTTACATGGTTTTCTGTTGTGCTTTTTATTACATGATTTTCTGTTACACAATTTTCTTATGTTGCTTTATTCATTATGGCTCTAGCACTAGACTATACCATATATACATACCATATAAGTATAGAGGCAGTAGACTATGCCATTTAGAGTGTTTGTTGCTTGAGTCTAAGGGTCTTGTCATTTAGCTAAAACTGGCCTTGAATTCATAATTCCCCTGCCTTAGCCTCTTAAGTACTCAGATTACAAATGTGTACCATATTGTCTGGATTTTTTTCTCCTTGTGATGCTGGGGATCAATCCCAGGGCCTTGAACATTCTAGAAAAACACTCAAACACTGAGTTCCATTACCTGCCCCCATTTAAGTTTGTATAAATCTATTTCTTGATGTTTTCACAATGGAGTCAATGGAGTTACCTAATGATGCATTTCTCAGGATGCATCCCTGTCTTTAAGTGATGTATAGTAGACTGTAATGTAATAGAAATGGCAGAGAAGAGACTGATTTATGGTCTAGGTTCTTTTTTTTGGTTAGTCATGGGACTTGAACTCTGGGCCTGGATGTTATCCCTGAGCTCTTCAGCTCAAGGCTATCATCCTACTCCTTGAGCCATGGCGCCACTTCCAGTTTTCTGGTGATTAATTGGAGATAAGAGTCTCATGGACTTTCTAGTGCCTGGGCTGGCTTTGAACTGCCATCATCAGATCTCAGCCTCCTGAGTAGCTAGGATTACAGGTGTGAGCCACCATGCCTGTCTGGTCTAAGTTCTTTCAGTGGTTTTTCTTAGTTCTTTATCCATCCATGAGGATGGTAGTAATAGGTAATTCTGCATTACAATTAGTCATATGCTAGGTACTTTCTGTGTACTGGCTTACTTGTAGTCTAGAAATCCTTTGATATACTGTTAAAATAATCCTCTTGTTATAGTGTAAAGGACATGAGACATGATTTAAATAACTTACCTTATGTCATATACCTAGTAAATGACAGAGTTGATATTTGACTTGAGATTGATTGACTCCAGGGCCTATATTCAAGTCCTACAAGATACTGTACTCTGTTTACCTTAAAGAGTATGGCAATAATGAAACTAGTTAACAGAAAGTAACAGATGAAAATGGACTATACAACTTTTGTATGGGCAAGGGAGGTGAAAACTGGGAGTGAGTGAGGAAGGGGTGACTTTGTCAAAAAAGAAATATACCTTTTACCTGACTTATATAACTGTAATCTTATAACAAATAAAAAAGTAAAAAAAAAAATCAAATACCACCACCACTTTATATCACTTAATTGTGTGTGTGTGTGTGTGTGTGTGTGTGTGTGTGTGTGTATGTGTCTGTGCATGCCAGTCCTGAAGCATGATCTCAGAGTATGAGCATTGTCCCTGAGGTTTTTTTTTTTGTTCAAAGATACCAGTTGGGCCAAAGCTCTACTGCTAGCAGTTTTAGTGGTTAATTGGAAGGTCTCAGGGACTTTCTTGACCAGTTTGGCTTTGAATTTCAGTCCTCAGATCTTAGTCTCCTGAGTAGCTAGGATTACAGATGTGAGTCATTGGCTCCTGACATGAAATCATCTACATTTAAACAATTATTTTTACTTCCTCCATTTTAAAGGAGAATGGTTCTATTTTGCTAGTTGCTGGAAAATGAGAGATTATATATACATAGATATATAATATATCTATGTATACGAAGTTTTCAGTTTGTAGTAGGAAGTCAAATTTTTTCAGTTATTATTGTTTGGTTCATTTTCAAGTATTAACCTTGAAGACCAGATCCATGTGCCTATTTTTGTTATCCTACTTTATACTGAGACTTGTATATTAATAACAATAGCTAATATTTACTAGACTTATGATAATCCAGAGTTTTGATGCTTTGAAGAATGCTTACACATATTAGCCAACTTAACCACCAGAAGATGAAGAAGCTACTCTTAGCACCCCAATTTTAGAACTGTGGAAGCTGAGACAGAGGTGTTGAGAAACTGGCACATAGTCAAAAATCTTTTAAGTGGTAGCTATGATTTGAAACAAGTAGTCTACTTCTTAATTACTATACTCTTAATCATAGATTCATGAGATCATAAAGTTGGGAGAAGAAATAGAAAGTTTTATTATTCAACATATGCCCCACAGTACGTGTTACTTGCTTGGTATTTCTGGGAGTTTCTTATTTAGCATCTGCTTGTTTATATTCAGGTTGCTTACTGACCCAATGAAGAAACCCTTTCCTTCCTTCCTTCCTTCTTTCCTTCCTTCCTTCCTTCCTTCCTTCCTTCCTTCCTTCCTTCCTTCCTTCCTTCCTTCCTTCCTTCCTTCCTTCTTTCTTTTTATTTGAAAATGCTGAAAACAGAGGAGTTACTGTTACAATTAAGTCAGGCAAAGAATAACTTTTCTAAACTTAAGCTCAAACTTTGTCATTGATCTTCTAGTTTTTGAGCTTATTTCCTTCCTCAACATGATAGCTGATTGTCATTTGAAAGCTGCTTGTTTGGACAGAGTTTTGTTACTGTGACAAAATTCCTGAGGTAAACAATGTAAAGAAATAAACAGTACTTTTTTTCCTAGTTTTAGATGTTTTATTTTCTGGTTGCTTGGCATTATAGCTTTGAGCCTGAGCTGAAACTGAGCATCATAACTGAGAATATGTGCTAGAACAAAGTTTCTCACCTCATGGTGGTCTGGAAGTAGCCAGGTTGGGTTGGGGGGGACCACAAGGGACTAGGTACAAGATATGCTTTAAAAGGCACACTCCCAGTGACCTTCTTCCAACCAGGCCCTACTTCTTTGTATCTAGCATTTCCCCCAAATACCAAATTACAAATCAATCCTTTGGTATATCAATCTTATGTATTAGAGTCTTTATGATATAATAACTTCTTCAAAGCTCATCAATTGGCATCTAAGTCGTTAACAGATGGGCCTTTGTGACCATTTTTGGAACCAAATAATACTACTGCTGTTTCCTTTTCCAAGTCAGTGGTGACTCATCACCCTGGTTGGTCTGTTGGCTATTTCTTTTTATGTGTGATAAGGATAAAGTATGATCATCAAAAGTACATAATATTTTTTCTTTGTGCAGACTGAGATTGTATTAGGTTTCTGGAGAGTTTACAGTTTACTCTCACTGGTTTTAGGTAGCTATAACTTAAGAAAATACCACAGACTGGGTGACTTAAACATTATGCATTTCGTCATGATTCTGGAGACTACAAGTCCATAATTAATATTATAGCCAGTTTGGTTTCTGATGAGAACTCTCTTCCTGGAAAGTCACCTTCTCATTGAGATGATCACTTTCTCACAATATCTTTATAATATATCTCCCTCAGTTATAAGAATAGAGCACCTCTCTCTCCCTTTGTAACCTCACTTAATCTCTTTTACCTTCTCTGGTCTTTGTTTTTAAATATAATTACTTTGGGTTTAGAGATTCAGAGTTCTGTGACCACAGGATAAGGATAAAGATAAAGATGTGTGTAAGAGAATTTTGCTGGAAAAACCTAAGGAAAAGGTCGTGGAATCTTATTTTGGGTTCCAAGGTAGTATAGAAGGAGTAGAGACTTATCTCTTTGCCTTCAGAGACTGTGTTCCTTTCTCTGGAATTCCACTGGGCCACTAAGGTTCTCCTTTCTTAGTTCTGATGAGTATGAAAAGGTGAAAATTCTATCCCAGAGCTTTTTTGCTCAGGGCTAGCATTCTACCACTTTGCTGCAGCTCCACTTACTGGCCTTTTGGTGGTCAATTGGAAGATAAGAGTCTCATAAACCTCTCTACTGATAAGAGTCTCATAGACCTTTGGACTACAATCCTTAAATCTCAGACTTCTGAGTACCTAGGATTGCAGGTGTGAGCCACTGATACCCAGCAATAATGCAGTGCAATTTCTTGTATTGGCCTTTGTTTTTCTGACATAGGAAATACATGCAGGGAAGGCATGTTGTAAGCTGGAGTCCTTAATCATAAGACATAGGAAGCCCTCTTTAATATTCATTGCTGACTTATGATGACTTCTGCCTAAGGCAGGGAGACCTAGTCTTTCTATGCCTTAGCCAGTTTCAACTTAGAAGAGAGTAGGGGAAACAGTACATATGCTGAAAGTACTAGAGAAATGAACCCAAAGAGACTTAATGATAGCAATTTATTGTTTCACATGAAAAATCTGTAAGCAGGCTGAACTTCTAGTACAGTTTGATCCAGTGCTCACATTTTATATCTGGGATCTGTCTCTCTGTTTACTTCTTTTGGCTGTCAGATTTACTTACTTACTTTGTGATTTCATCTTCAGACTAACAATTTCAGAGAAAAAATAAACATGTTTTCTTAGCTGTGACAGTATTATGTAGAATTCTGCAACTAATCAGTGTAACTACAAGGATAGAAGGTACTGTTATTGTAAGTCAGTCATAGACACTCCTTTCCTCCCCCCTGGACTGGAGGAATGGTGCTGGTTTCATGAAAACCTTGACTATAGAATGCTGGAGGGTGAGCTGGGCATGGTGGCTCATGCCTGTAATCCTACTCAGGAGGCTGAGATCTGAGGATCAAGGTTTAAAGCCAACCCAGGACTCTCCTCTCCAATTAACCTGTAGAAAAAGGGAAGTGGAGTTTGGCTTAAGGGTAGAGTGGTAGCCTTGAGCTGCAGAGTTCAGGGACAATGCCCAGGCCCAGGGATAGGGTGGTAGCCTTGAGCTGAAGAGCTCAGGGACAGTGCCCAGGCTGAGTTCAAGCCCCATGACCCACCCCCCCAAAAAAACAAAAAGAAAACAAAAGTTGGAGGATGCTTTTTCTAAAGGAAATTTTGCATTATCTTTCTCAAAGCGTATTTTAGATTCCTTAGAAATTTTGTGAATGTCTACTGGATAGAAATAACAAGTGTTTACTATAGAGCATTTCTTACATTGTCCCCAAACAAATCTTTATTGTTTCTTGGAATTACAATAAGGTGTCACTTCTCTTCACACTCCTATGACAGCAACTTTGTGTTTTTATATGTTAAACTATAGCATTAGAGTACCCTTAGATTATCTCTTACTTATTTCTGAGGTTCTCCCCTAGATTCTGTCATTCCTGTCATTCTGTTCATTCACCAAGTACCTTATTTACTGAGTGTGCACTGTGAACAAAGGATGCTAGGCCCTGGGGATGTAGCAGGGAACACAAAAGAGATAAAAATGTCCTTGTGGGCATTTGGTGTAGTACATCAATCTCACCAACAAGCTGTTGGTGCAATTCAACAAAGGGATCGCTGATCTCCTTAGGACCGTAGACACTTCATCATCTTGTTGGCCATGTCTTCTTTCTTGTCCAACCCAAGAAATGAGATTTCTCCATAATTTAGCAAAGCTTTGCAAAGACTGCCATATGTTCCCATGTATATAGGGCATACTTTGTAGGACTTGTCATAATTGTCATGAAATGTACTTTGTATACTTATTTGTATACTACCTTTCTCTGTACACTTTTCATAAGAGTAGAGATTGTGACTATTTTACTCATCCTTGTTTTATCTAGAATAAGGCAGGGCCTGAGGCAAACAGGACATTCATAAAGTTGCAAGATGTGCCACACTATCAATTTCATGAGAATTTTAAGGTAAAGAAATTATGAAAAAGTATAATATTAAAATATTTTTAAACAGCTTTTATTTATGTGTCAGGTTTTCCCAGATTGCTGTAGCAGAACACTGTGGGGTAAATGACTTAAAACAATGTAAATTTACTTTCTTATGGTGTTAGAGGCTGAGAAATTCAAAATCTAGTGGTAGCAAATTCAGTCTCAAATGTATTTTGTGGATCCCAGACAGCTAGTTTCTCACTGTACTCTGACATGGAAAAACAAAAACAAAAACAAAATAGTTCGAGGGAATGAGCTCTTTGGTGTCTCTTATAACACGAATACCAATCATTTGGAGTTATAATCTCATTTAACCTTAATTATGACCTTAGAGACCCTATTTCCAAATACAATCTTTTAAGCCAGTCAGGGACTCCCTTTATGCTAAAGTTGGTTTTTCCAAGTTCACATTGTGGATTAGGCTTCAACATATGAATTTAGCTGTGTGGCTATACCTTCAAAATCCATAGCTCTAAGGCACCATAAGGGACTTTTGCTAGTGCCTACATCCTTAGTTTACTGCATGCTTCTCCATGTGGAAAAGGTTGGATGGCAATACTTGAGTATGTATACTCATAAGAATAAAATTTTAAAAAAAAGAATACAACTATATGCCATAGACCCACTAAGAGTAAAAAGTTCATCTCTTCATAGTCTAAGGTTGGCTTTCTGAGTCATTATTATTATTATTATTATTTTGCCAGTCCTGGGCTTGAACTCACAGCTTGAGCACTGTCCTTGGATTTTCTCAAGGCTAGAACTCTACCACTTGAGCCACAGCACCACTTCTGCCTTTTTTCTATGTATGTGGTACTGAGGAATAGAACCCAGGTCTCTGTGCATGCTAGGCAAACATTCTACCACTAGGCTAAACTCCTAGTCCCCTAGCGATCCATTTTGATTTCTTTCAAAACAAAGCTGTGTACTCCAGGGAGAATTCAAGTCTCCATATCTGCCTGGAGAAAATTTCTTTTTTTTCCTTTTTCTTTTAATTGTAATTAATAGAATGGTTACAGTTATATTCGACAAATAGAAGGTGCATTACTTCACACACATTGATATGCCTTCTCATGTTTTTGTCCCCATTTCCCTCCCCCCACCCTCTCCCCTCATCTTGTTTTACTTGATAGGTTTGCTTGATTTCTTACTAACCCAGTACCTATAGATCAATATATTTACACCAGGATTTTATTTTCTTGCTATGGATATAATTCACATTAAAAGAAATCATATCATGGTATGATTTTGCTGAGGTTTCTACTGTTACATTGCTACCTTGCACTTGCTGCTGCTGTAATTATTTCTGCTAACTGCTGTCTATGATTACTACTGATAATTCTATGGTTGATTCTGATGAAGTAAGACTATTCCTCCTGCTGCTGCTACTAGTCATTGATTTTAATTTCAGATCTATGCTTGATGTTTTATGAATTTTGTTGTCCAAGACTCTTGGTACTTTACAGTAGTAAGATTTTGGGCAACTCTGGATGCTCTGTTCCTTATGAGAATCAATACTTCTCTCCCAGGATATTTTTTAAGGTTAAAAAATTAATAATATCCTATTTTAAATAATCTACCAGTACACGACATATAGTTAGCTACAATAATAATTACTAGAATTTTCTCATTTATCTTTATTCATTTCTCAAAAGGTAACTCACATTGATTAAAACGTTTGGAAACATAGATCTACTCTTCTCTATGTGTGTTTTTCTTTTAGTAATTTAAGCTGACATGTTTATTTAAGATACTTTAAATGAAATAAAAAGTGAGGAAAAATATACCTATTTAGAAATTAAAAGAGCTTATTTCTAGAAAGTCTAGAAAAGAAGGAAATATTTTATAACTTAATCCTTGAACTGAATGTTCTGTGAGACATTTGACTACTTCCAATTAACTTTTTCAAGTCTCAGTGTTTATACTTTTTTCACCTGGAAATCAAGTAAATCAAGAAAGTATGGATCCCTTGGTAGAAGAGCTTATGCATCCTATTCTAATTATAGGAAGTTATAATGATTCTTTAGTTATAGCATTTATATACGTGTATATCAAGTAGTGCAACAAGATAACTCAATTATTTACATGTGGGTTATTTAGTTTGGTTCCTCAATCTTTTTCTGTTTCTTTTCTTCTTTTACTTTTTTTTTTTGGCCAGTCCTGGGGCTTGATCTCAGGGCCTGAGCATTGTCCTTGGGCTTTCTCAAGGCAAGAGCTGTACGATTTGAGCCACAACACCACTTCTGGCTTTTTCTATGTATGTGGTACCGAGGAATCAAACTTGGGTCTTCATGCATGCTAGGCAAGCTCTATCACTAGGCAAGCTCAATCACTAGGCCAAACTCCTGGTCCTGGTTCCTCAATCTTGACTCACTAGTAGACTAAAGTGGTGTGCTTGAATAAAGCCAAGTAACCTCTCTTTCAGGAATCCTCTGGTTTGCCAGCCTGTGCTTTTTTTTCCCCCCCCCCCATCACTGCTTATCTCTTTTAACTTCACTTTTCAAAAGGAATAGAATCTGGCTAATCTGATTAATATGCTGAAAATGATTTTACATTTCAGAATATCTCACAGTTTATTAGTAACAAAAATGTGTTGTATATTTGGAATATGCCAGATCTTATACCAATATGTTGGATCTTATACCAACCAAACCACTGAAATCCATAGTTATTAGCTAAATCCAACATCTCTTTAGATCAATGTAATTGATTGGTCTGAAGTCACATAGAGGAATTGGCATCACATTTGGGTTTGCTGATTTCCAAGTCAATGTTCTTTGTGCTAGAGGGCTGCTTAGGAAACAAGTTTACTTTGTTATCACATTAAGGTTGGAGGGAATCATGCTTACCCTGGTGATGGAGTGTAGATAATCTAGGCAGTTAGTGTCACCTTTTGCTTTTGCTTTCCTGTTCCTCATTGGTAAGAATAATCCTGGCTTTGCATTAAGGGAAGGGCGGCTTTGTGCAAAGCTGATGGTGCACCCTGCTAGGATCTTGGCACATCTCAGGCATTTTATCAGCTCCTATTTACAGAGACACTGCCTGAATTCCTTCTGCTACTCTATCCCCAAACCTCATTTATTGATTAACGGTTCAGTTTAAAATCTCAAATGGGATGGGACAATATCATTGTCATTATATTTTGAGCTTGTGTAATGTTGTTTTTCCTCAGAATTGTGAAAGTAGAGTTAGATGAGCTTGTTTCTTTCTTTATTGAGGCCCTGCAAGTATTAAATATGCAAGAGACTGACTGTTCTGTCCATGTTTTCTTTCCCACAGTTGTGGCAACATGATGTTTGTTTATGCTCCAGACTGGAAGGAAGTGATTATTTTGGACTTGTCTTTCTTTTACAACTGTAGAAATACCTCACTGTGTCTGTTTAAATGTCATTTTCACACAGTGACAGTTTTCTGCCAGAGATGCGTCTTCATTATCTCCAAAAAGGGAACAAAAACCAAAAATGAGATCTCAATGTTTGGAATGTCAGTGACACAAGAAATTTCCAGTAGGTCTACCACTTGTTTTAATCACCATATTTGATCTCAGGAAAGACTTGCAGTTTGGCAGGACTTCTCTGCAGGCCAATAGAAGGGTCCAGTAATAGAGGGTGGGGTGGCATGCCCCTCAGACTTCAACCCTTCTTCCAATACTATCAAAGGTCCTGTTATTCTGCATGAGAAGGATCTGTGGGCCTGGAATGACAAATTAAATTGGACAACAGTTTGACCATGATTTGAGAATTAAAGTTTGTTTATAATTAAAATCACTTGGTCAGATGTTTATATTCCATTTCGTATGTGTTCATTTTACTTTTGCTCCCTGCTTTGTTCTTTAGGTATCTGATAGATGAGCAAAAATCTTTTTTAGAAATTTAAAAAAGGTATTATAATACTCCTATCAAGAGAGGAAAAAGTAATTGAATTGACTAACAGAAACATTATGCATTTGAGTTCTCATTTGTTTAGTAATAAATCTATATTCTTCTTGACATTTTTCTAAATGTTAAACAAAAGAAGATAATTCTAATATTTTCCAAAGTGCTTTAAAGAAATTCCTTTCAAATGTATGAATTTCAGCCCAACAAGAAGTCCTCTTCCTTTGGTCTAAATTTTGCATATTGTCTGTTTCTTACAGGGCTTCCGTATTGTCTCAGCTCCACTGGAAATGCACCAAGGATTCCTAGCACATCCCAGTTGCCATAGCAACAGCAGCCTTTCCCATAATGAGCTGCATCATCTGAACTGATGTCACAGCATCATGCAGCAGGTCAAACAAGGCATCTCCTAGTATTGCATCCTACAGATGTGCCGTAAACATCAAAAGAAGACAGTGGGAGCAGGAGATGGTGAGTGTTAAATGTCTGGGCCTTAATTGCATGACTGTTTTGTTGGGTAGTTGTGTCTGCTCAGGCAGAGATGGGGGATGTTAGCGGCTTAAAATGGACTGAGGAAAGAAGGGTTGTTTGCCTAAATCTGTTTTTCAGGCTGTTGGATTAAAACAAAGGCCTGTAAGAGTCATGTAGGAATCAAAGTACAAAGAATTTTTCTTGCTGTTCTCTGTCTGTTGTTTTTAGTGTTCGCATAGATTTTTTTCATGCACATAAGATGATTTTCTATTTCAAAAATCATAAATAAGCTCTAAAATAGTCATTCACAGTATTTAAATATTCTAAACATACATATTTCTTTTTGATGGTTCCTTGTTTTCTCTTGTGATTTATGAAATTTTTAGTAATGTGCAGTGTGAAATTCAGTATTTACTCAGTTAGGTTTCAGTTTCTCTATGTCAAGGAACAAATGCTGAATAAGCATTTGATATAACCCTGATGTAAAAAGGATTCTCATATATGTTCAAGACAATTTATTAAAAGTATAGAGACCTAACCCAAATGGAATTATTTGGGCTTTTTTATTTATATGGTAGTTCTTCAATTCATGTCCTCCATAGTTTGTTGAAAGATTGGCACAGTATTTTTCTGTCTTTTGCTGGTCTCTAAAATAGCCAGAGTTGTTTTTCAGGCTGACTTATAACTGAGAAAGGAACAAGTCTTTTTCTGAGGCAGTTGTAGACAAGGGTACCCCTGAGGGAAGGTCTCTGAAAGTAGCAACAATGTTTCTATCTTGTGCTTAATTTGAATCTGAAACTGGTAGGAGGAATAAATATAAGGATCTTCAGTGATTGTCAGTAATACAAATCTCTCAGCTTGGTCATACCCCTCATCTCAATTCTGAAACCAGACAAACATGTATCTGTATTTCAATTTGTAGTTCTGTCTTTAAACATCTTCAACCTTATTTTTTTAAAGAGAGAGTACAACAGTGAAGGAAGGAACAGTGTGTTGCCTTTTGTATTGGGAAATAAAATGGATTTTCCTGGTGTGACTGATTGCTACTATGGGGAAGGAAAAAGAGGCACATGTCAGTTCAATTGATCAATATGTCCACTTAAGATCTGGGAGTGGTCTTATGGCTCAGTGCTGCTAAGCTGATAGTTTTTATCTGAAAAATCTCACAGGAAAGAATGGCAACCCTGGAGTTTCTTTTCTTTTAGATTGTTTTTGAGCTTAAAACAGATCTTTCATAGGAAACAGGAAAAGCACCAGCTTAGAGTGAATTTTTTTTTTGACACACAGAGTTGACTATATTAGTCCCATTGGACACTGCCTGAATGAAAGACCACAGATTTTAATTAGTTTGTTTATATCACAGTCACACACATGCTACTCTCGAGCTTTAAGCTAATATGGTTGACATACATGGGATGGGAGAGGTCAGCTTAGTCTGGCTTTCTCACAAGCACTTAGGAACATTAATTGTTCATTGCCTGATTTTTTGTGTCGCATAGTATGAGCAGAAAGCTCTGCTGGGACTCTTGGGTGTGAACACAGCTAAGTCAAAGCTCTAAGGTGACAGGGAGGAATGCCAGATGATGATGGGGGAAGGGAAAGTGTGTCTAGTGGCTGGATTTTAAGTCTGGAGAAAATCACTCAGTGTCCATTCGAATTTCTCTAAAATATTACTTCCAACAAAAAGCAATGAAGAAAGACTATGTTAACATGAATTGCTAGAAATAAAAAATAATCAAGGGCAGTATTTTAATGGGTTTTCTGTTTGCTTAAGTCTTATATCTTTTGTCTACCGGTGCTCTCAGCTGCTTCATCATGGGTGATTTGTACAATTACTGGAAATCTCAGAGACTAATTCCTTAAGGGCAGTGTTTTTTTTTTAAGTGAAGTCATGCTTAGAGGGTGGGGACAGACACTAGTGGGTGTAGGCTGACGCAGTTATCTAGTGGAACATCTTCCAGTTCAGGCAAGCCTGTAATCCTCCCAACCCCATTAAAGGTTGAAAATACAGTTACAGTTCCTCAATTTTATGCTTTTATGCTCTTTTTGCATCATGAGAACAAAGCCCTGGTAATGGGAACTGTCATCTTGATGCTTCAATTCTTCTCAGAGGGCCCTAGACTGTTCTGCTCTCTGATGAGCTGTGTGTCTTAATTACTGGCTAAGCCTATTTCAGTTACTGTAGTTTTAATATATCCCCAAGGGGTCAGTGTGTGTGTGTGTGTGTGTGTGTGTGTGTGTGTGTGTGTGTATGTGGTGGGAGAGATTGCACTATGGTGTTATTAATTGGTATATCATTGAAATTTTCTAGTATTTAAATAATTTTTTCAAAGTAGTGACTGAAAGATTATCTAGACCATGTTTACTGTGTGACCAACTTTAGATCATGTAGACCTCGTAAGAAGCTAACCTCAAAGAATAATGTTTGGTGATGATTTTTTTTATTACTGAGTTACAAAGTTACAAAGAAGTTATTTCTCTGTAGATAATGATGAGATCATGGTAGTGGTGAAAAATATCAATCATAACAACCACAATGATCATTTTTCAGCTCTTACTGAACTAAGCTTTATGGACAGTCTTATGTAGTCCTTATAATAAAATTATGATGTAGAGAGTCACCATGTCTACAGTGTCACTTTGTTGGTTCAGGTGCTATGTAACCACATGTAAGAGCACATGCCAACTTTCCCAGCACTTAGCATGTAGACTCCTTTTGCCATTAGGGTTGACAATTGCAAGCCAACCTTAGTTATATAACTCACAGTTTTTAGAAATCAGTTCTTAAACAAATTATAAAGTTGCTAAGTTCACACAGTTAGTAAATCATTGGACCAGCATTCCAAATCAGTGCAGTCTGGATGTGAAGTCCACATACTTAGCCAAAGTCAAATTGATTTTAAGACACCTTAACTATATATACCATTCAGAAGAATCATTTACAAACCATCACATATACATCACTCTTCCTCATTCTAATTTAAACTCAGATTTTATATGTATAAGAAAGTCTCATTTACCACACCAAGGGCAATTTCACAGGAAAGAGGAACATGAATCTTGGTTAGATCTGATTATTTATTTTGAGACTAGAGATTTAAGTAAAGCAGAATTGAAGCTCACATCTTTTACTAGTATACTGGCTTGACATCTTTTATTTTTTTTAAAGTAGGATCTTCATATGGAAAATGCTATATAAATGAATCTGAGCATAACAGAGTTTCAGTAAAAGTTTTTACTTGAATCATTAATGATTCAAAGTTGTTATTTCTGTCTTATCAGTTACATATGTAGTGCTCTGTTAACTTTAAGGCAACTGTATTCCCTAATAGCAGGCAAGTAATAGAAACGAAATCTTTCACAATCTAGAAGGTGCCATCAAGATCTATCTCTTGAGTCAATAAAATATAAAAGGAAGTTTATTTGCCAAATGTGCCAGTGGCTGAAATCAAATGCTGTCTTATTTCTGACAATGCACAAGAACAAGTCTTGTGTAATATCCTGGAAGCCTTTAAGGAGAGTTAATGCAGTCATATCTGCATCATCTTGCCCATCTCCAGCTATCCATGCCCAGTGTCATTACTGAACTCTAAGGGCTGCACTTTGTTTGAGTATGGCTAATGCATATGCAGATAGCACATTGATATTGATTCTGGAATGGTCAATACTTAGAAATATTCCACAGAGCTCATTAGCCTTTTTGAAGTTCTGGAAAGAAGTTAACCTATGTCCTAGCCTATGGCAAAGAGACCACAAACCCATGTCTTCATGAAGTACAAGTGTGAGAAGCT
Source organism: Megascapheus bottae (assembly GCF_031878675.1). Taxonomy (NCBI): domain Eukaryota; kingdom Metazoa; phylum Chordata; class Mammalia; order Rodentia; family Geomyidae; genus Megascapheus; species Megascapheus bottae. The sequence goes on along the minus strand of NC_143522.1, from coordinate 50,578,268 downwards.
GATCAGAAGAAAACAGTTTCTGGGTGCAGTGCCTATGAGAGTTTTGATTTTAGCCTGCAGATTTAATTCAATTTGGCAAACAAGAGAGTATATTCTATGTGCGGATTATAGGCATCACAATTTATAATACAGATGCAAATTCTTTCTTCTTCCCCATTTCTACAATTCTAGAAGAAGAGACAAAGTAACAGGCAAATTTTTAGTAGAATAATACCTTCTGACTGGCACTGCCATAATGTTTTTTTTGTTTGTTTTTTGTTTTTTTGTCAGTAGTTGGGTTTGTACTCTGGACCTGGGCACTCTCCCTGAGTTCTCCAGCTCAAGGCTACTGCCCTACCCCTTTGAGCCTTAGCACCACTTCTGGTTTTCTAGTGGTTAATTGGAGATAAGAGTCTCATGATCTTTAGTGCCAGGGCTAGCTTTAAACTGTGATCCTCAGATCTCAGCTTCCTGAGTGGCTAGGATTACAGGCATGAGCCACCGTGCCCAGCTTCCATAACATTTTTTATTTACTTCTGAAATTCAATATGCTAATAAATAAATTCATTATCTCTGTGCATGCATATAGATGCCTATGAATATGTGGTTTACATATAGAGGCAAATATACTGCATGACTGAACAATTTGTTTTTTGTTTAGATTAGAAGCTTGATGAGTGTTGACAAGACAAATATGGAAATTAGGGCCCTTTTTGGTATAAGCTATTTTGAGGAATATAATTGTAGTCACTTGAACAGTATACTTCTATTTCATTTGACAGATCTGACACTTAAGAAATGTACATAGCAGATCAACTAAGGAGAACTGTTTAAATTTTTTATGAAAGTTATTTCTCTCCATTTAAAAACTACTTTGTCAGAAAGCCCTATAAATCTAGCATTCCAGGAAGCTAGTATGCTAGGGGAGGTATGAACTATTTAACTTTCCAGATTTGTGCATTCACCCTAGCATGCCTTACATGCAACATTTCAAATGGGAAGCAGTCTAAACAATCATTTTAACCAAATGTATTTAAAACTATTTATGACTACATTTTTATGAAATGTTCTAGGTTTTCATTCTTGCACTTATAGGGAGTGTTCAGGTAGGTGAATCTAAGCAGAAAAAGAAGTGTCACTTGCATTTTGACTGCTCTTCCTCTTTCAATGGTAATTGCACATAAGCCAGCTCTGTAGATAGGTCATAAATAGGAGATTTTTAGGTGAATATTTTTTTTAAATAGGTCTTTGACAAGTTAACAGGTAAGTATTTAGAATGAGTAAGTACAAGATTTTTCAGCATCTGAATTCTCAAGTTGCTTTTAGGATTTGGTGAGGATGAAGAAGAAAAAATTTTAAGTCACCAGCCATGTTTTTCTTTACTCTTCAGCCTTAAATCATGCTCCACATTTTCCCAGCCACTGTACAACTCTGCTTGAATTACAAGGGGAAGCAGGGAGAAAATATGGAAGAAGATGTCAAATTGGCTAATGCTTGAGCTGAATCAGGCCTGCAGCTTTGTGGATGTATAAATGGTTCTATAATTTGTTTTATGCTCTTGATATTGCTAACTTGAAATTCCTGAAATTTTAAAATAAGGACCGCTGAATTTTCATTTCCATTGAACTTTGTAAAATATGTAGCCAGTCCTATATAGCCCTTTTGATACTACTGAGTCCTATAGGTTTATAGATCCCGCTTTACTCCTTGCCCTGAGATCTAGAACAATTGAAATAGAAATTATAAAGCTTGATATCTCAGGGACCATTTTTGTCAAACAACTCAGAAAAAATCATCACCAGTCATGATAATTCATCAGTGTGCACAAATCCAGTGACATTTTCATGATAGGCAGTGAGGGACATATTACATTATACCTGATGATATTTGGTAGGTCAAGTTAATTTGTCACTACCATTGCTTTCAAGGGAGCAATTACATCTTCTTTGTAAAGCAAGCTAATTAACCATTGGTTCAATGTTTATATTATTTTTTCTCTTTGTGTACTATGTGATTACTTTTATTCCCTTCTTAGTTTAACTCTCATTTAAATTATACAACATATTTATGGTATTTATCCTTTTTCCCCCTATTCCCTAGCTCCAGGAGGCTGGTGGGCCTCTAATTTGAGGTCATATTATTGCAGGAAGAGTTCACTTTTTTTTTAATTAAAAAGGGAATTACACTCAATATTTATAATGAACCTCTCTTTGCAAGGCACTTCATTAATGCTAATTTTCCAAAGCCCAGATCCACTATTACTGTTTCTGGTGATTAGATCTTGGATTTTATGGTAAATGAAACATTCTCACGTAGGATATTGTAGTAAGAAAAAGTTACATTAATCTATTAAGCTACAGACTTGCAAAATTATCAAGAGTATTATTTTAAATTATTGTACTAAGAGGAAAGATAATCTTTTACTTTTTAGACTATGTGAATAAATAGAGACTGGACAAATCCACGAGGGTCTTTTGTCACCTTTGAAAGCCTACACATGGAATCCTCTGCAAAGACTGAATCGCAAGATGTCACAGACTTGCTCTCTACCCTTAAACAATCCTGATATTTATCGTGTTTACCATTGTGCAAGCCACAAACCAAGATGTTTCAGGTCATTTCACCAGTGATAAACAATCAACAAGTGCATCAAATGTCCACCATATGCAAGAACATAGGCTAAAGGAAACAATGTTTTACAAGCAAGGACATCTGTAGTGATGCACAAATGTATTATGTGGACACAACTTTCATATATATTACTTAGAGAGACAGGTGTCTGGGCTTTCTGTGTAAATAGTTTTGATTGCCTTTTTCTTCTGCACATACCCCCAGACTGTGGTTGCCCTCTTCAGTTCCTTACTTTAAATGTTTTTCTAGTAACCTTTACTAGATAGGCTCTACCTTTGCTGGCCCACTCAAGATCATTGTTTTCTGAACTCTCAGCTTTCTCCATCATAATTGGCTTCTATTTACCCAGTCTTAAATGATTATTTTCTGGGGCAGTGCTAAACTCATCACATTCCTCACCATCACCCCTACTACTGCTGCACACTGCCCCCCCAATCATCATCTATGTGCTACTTTTTATTCTTATTATTTTTGAAAAGGGTTGTGGAAAAGAGACCTTCACACACTTCAGGCAGAATAGAGGGGAACCAAACCACCGGCTGCACCAGATATAGGTGCAGAGAGGAACTTAATGGCAGAGAAGATTATATAGGAAAAGGAGAGGAGGAGGTGGGGCCACAGGATGTGGAAGTGACTTCAGAGCGTGAGGTCCTTTTGCTGAGTCACAGTCAAGTAATTGACAGTCAGTTGATTGACAGTTACAGGTGATTCCTGGTTTCAAGGAGGTGATTTCTGGTTATGCTAGCTGCTGTCCTTTAGAAAGAGAGGGGGCAAGGCAAAAGGGTGGTTCTCCAGGACAGACCTAGCAATTTTAACATAAAAATATCCCAACTAAAACCAATTGACATTACATCTCCTCTGATATGCTGCTTGTGAAATAACTTTCAAAAGTTGATTTAAATTCTGCCCTGTATTGTTTGTTTTCTATATTTGTGTGCATTAGAAGGGATTGGTCCTTTAAGATTCCCCTCAGTCACTCTTGTAGACAGTTTGTGTGAAAATCACCTACCAAATACCTAACAACAAGGTCATATGTGTTAGAAAACTACTTGCAAAAATGAATATAATGTAAGTGTAGTTTATAAAAGAAACTGTCCCTTACTGCTATTGTTACATTTCACTTTTAATTAAAACTAAATAAAAAATAAGGAAGTAATAATAAGGTAGGCAGCATACTAAGAAGCCAGAGGGATGAACATTTCTTCAACTGTGTCTAGGAGTGGCATGCAGCTTCAAAATACTATGGGAAAACACCTGCTTCAGAAGGGCAGCTGCACCAACAAATGGACAAATCTGAAAACAAAAACAATTACAGTAATAGGTGTGATTGCTCTGATAACTAATAAAGATTCACATTAGCAAATTAAGGTATTTATTTAGTAGTAAAGATCAATCATAGACTTTTTAAATACTTAAATTTTTTACTAACCTGAAAATGAATAGAGAAGTAAAAGACCAAGTAAAAGATAATAATGGTCATTTAAAAGCAGACACAGTCAATTCAGTTATTTTTTTCTTTTTCATATATTTTTTATTGTAATTAATAGAAGGGTTACATTATATTCCCCAAATAGAAGATGCATTAATTCACATACATTGATACCCTTTCTCATGTCTTGGTCCCCATTTCCCTCCCCCCACCCCTACCCTTCATCTTGTTTCCCCCCCCTTCCCTATCCAATTTCAAATAACCAAATACAAATATATCCAATATATCAGATAACAAAGTGAGATACTGTAACAATATGAGATAACCAAGGGACAGCAAAAGAGATGAGAGATAACATGGTACATTAAGGACAACAATCACTTATTACATGGCTTTTGTTTCTGTATCCTGGAGGTCCTTTCATTTAGTGTCCTACTATATGGCCTTATGTATCTAGGTTTTGCTCTATTATGAGAGCCCAAGGTTTCTACTGATTATGACAAATGAGGGAAACCTATGTTCCTTTGAGTCTGGCTTACTTCACTTCATATGATTTTTTTCTAAGTCTTTCCGTTTCCTAACAAATGGGGCAATGTCATTCTTTCTGACAGCAACATAGAATTCCATTGTGTACAAATGCCACATCTTGTTGATCCACTCATTAACTGAGGGACATCTGGGTTGGTTCCATATCTTTGCTATGGTAAATAGTGCTGCAATGAACATTGTTGTGCTAGTGTATTTAGTATGTTCTTGTTTCTGGACAATTGGGTAAATGCCTAGTAGTCTTTTTTTTTTAATTTGAAATACTTATTGAAGTTTTATTCATTCCTTCTTTACATTTATCTTCATTGGTTTTCTGCACACAGCTCTTCTAATCCTTATCTAGACTCTGTTAGTCTAGCATCTTGTGACTTTCCTCACCAGTGGCCCATGCTGAGTGGTTTCTTGAGTTATCCATTTGAAGTGAATGAGCACTCCTGTGTATCAGCCAACATCAACCATTCTCACCTAAAGAATAATAAGAAAAAGTTAGTATGAAAGACAAAGGTTCAAAGTAGAGGCCTGAAAATGCTACTTCAAAACTTAAAGAGTAAAATTGCAGAGATAAAGATTGGGATAAGTTACAGCATTTAAAAAAAAAAGGAAGAAACTTCACCGGGGGGGGGGGGATATCTATTATTCTTTATGTAAGCATTAAAGACACTAAAATGAGAATGAAAAGTCTGTCTTCTTTAAAATGCAAAAGCCTAACTCCTATTTTCACCAACCTGAGCAAAAAGTAGTTTGACTGCAACTCCAAATATACTATCCCTTATGTGAAGGTGTGTGACAACGTCTACCTTTCTAAATGATATGTCTAGTCTTTTGAGGAACTGCCAGACTGCTTTCCATAGTGGTTAAATGAGTTTGCACTCCCACCAACAGTGTAGTAGTGATCCCTCCTGGCCACATCCCCTCCAGCATAATTCAGTTATTTTTAAAATTGTTTTTTACTGTCAGGATAAAGTATAGAGTGGTTACATTTGTCAGGTAGTGGGTACATTACTTCTTGAACATTAATACCCCTTCTCATGTTTTTGTTCATTTATTTTTTTATTTAGAGTTTTTCCTTTTGTTCTGTGCTTTGCTTAGTATTATTGTTTGTTATAGAGGTGAATTAACCCATATATTTTCTTTTACAGTTTAAAATTATTCTTTAAGAAAATAATAGTCATTATGATCTCTGGAATAATGTTTTACTCTGATTCTCAAGATTGTTAATACCATCCTTAAATATCATATATGCCAAGATACTGAAACACGAATTAGTAAATTGACTTGATTACTGCCCACCAGCTTGATACACAAAATGTTTCTAGTAAAAAGTAGTCTAGAACATTAGCTGATAGGGAAAATTCCATATTACCAAAGCTAAAATAGTTTTTTTCAAAGGCTTGTCCCATATGATTGTTTACATTTGGGGCTTTGAAATTGTAAAATCTAATAGTTTACACCTATATAAATAGATTAATATTTTCTGAGCAAGTTATTAATGGTGAAGAAAGTAGGCAGGGATTTGATACTACCTAGGGAATAATAGTCACATTTTTCCTTCTTTAAATTTTTTTTAAAATTATATTATCTTTAAATAGTTGTAAAAAGCGTTTATATTTTACCATGTCAGTCTGTGAGTATAATGCACATGATCAATATCCTATTTCCCTCTTGACTCTTTCTTTCCTGACACTCTGTGAAGCCTAAATCCTGGGTAAAAACAAGAGCCTAGGATGGTTGCTGGTGGCTCACACCTTTAATCCTAACTACTCAGGAGGCTGAGATCTGAGGATCTCTGTTTAAAGCCAGCCCAGGCACAAAAATCCATGATACTCTTATCTCCAAGTGGACCATCACAAAACTAGAAGTGGCCCTGTGGCATAAAGTAGTAGACTGCTAGCCTTGAAATAAAGAGCTCAGGGACAGCACCCAGGCTCAGAGTTCAAGCCCCATGACCAACCAAAGAAAACAAAATGGTGCTGTGGCTCAAGGGGTAGGGTGGTAGCCTTGAGCTAAAGAGCTCAGGAACAGTGCCCAGGCCCAGAGTTCAAGCCCCACGACATAGAGAAAGGGGGGGGGGAGAAAGAAAACAAAGAAAGAAAACAAAAAACAGAGCCGGGCAGCAGAGTAGATTTTAGAGCTAGGTCTATTTGACATCTATTCTTACTTTTTTTTTTTTGCCAGACCTGGGTTTGAGCTCAGGGCTTGAGCACTGTCTTTGGGCTTTCTCAAGGCTAGAGCTCTAGCACTTGAGCCAAAGCCCCACTTCCGGCTTTTTTTCTATGTATGTGGTACCAAGGAATCAAACCCGTGTCTTTGTGCATGCTAGTGAAGCACTCTACCACTAGGCCAAACTCCCGGCCCAATTCTTACTTTTTAAAGGATTAGATCTATGATATTTAATTTCTTAGAGTCTTATTTGATGTAAATAAAAAGTAAGAGATGAAAAACTTCATAGAATAAAATGAGCCATTTTTGTTATATGATGTTATGTTATGATATGTTATTGCTATGAAGTAGGCTTTATTTTTCCTACTCAGTAGAGGGATAACATTATTACTCGCTCAAAAAAGAAGTTTCAGTTTCTCCACAACTCCAAATCTGAAACCAAAACCCTCCAATGTATTTTAAATGTTTATACTGTGCCAAGCACATATAATATCTCCTTTAATTTCCTTTCCTGCCGATTTGTTTCCCATAACACTTATCACCATCTGTAATAAGTTTTGCTTATTTATTATTGGTTTTCCCCCTAGTATAATGGAAGGTGTAAAAGGGCAGAAATTTTTGTGTTTTGCTTATTGATGTCTCTTTAGTTCCTAAAATCAGTCCCAGCATGTGATACACAATCAATAAATACTTACTCCAAGAATGAACTAACTCATCAAACTACTTGAAGGAGGCAATATATCATTTAACATACAGAAAATTCCTTTTCTTTTGTACTGATTCTTTTCAAAGTGTTAAACATCTTGAAATGATTTTTTTGCTATTTTAGGTAGCATGTCTTCAAGAAACCATTTGTCTGATGATTAGAGCATTATGTACCATCTGATTATTCTAAAGTCTTTTATTGAAAGTAGTGATAGTGTGTAGGCAGCATAGAGGTCTTCTTCACAGGACTTCTTTGAGGGAACAGGGTTTTGTAGGTATGTCATCTGAAAGATGTACTCATACTTCTACTGGTAGGAAGAATATCCTTTAGGAACAGTTTTTTTTTTATTCTCCATCAAATCATGAATCCTTAACAAGAAATCTAATTGAGGGATTGGTAGATTCTGAAAGAAATCTTTGATTATAGTTCCCAGTAGTAAGAATAATACTCTTTATCAGTCAGCCCTTTCTGATTGCTTATAAAAATGTCCCAATGAAAATTAACAAAGCACCAGGAACATAATGATACAGTTGTTTGGGCCAGAACATACAGCAATATAAATGAAAGAAATAATTAAGATTGCTGATTTATGCTATTTATTTTAAGTCAGAGGCAAACTATCCTCTAACAGTAAATATCTAGAGTTGAATTTTATATTGAAGGCAAATTTTTAATGTCATGATTTTGAACTTGGTGTTCTTAGGGAGTATATGTGAGATTTATTCTATTTTCTTGAAATTAAACCATTTTGACAGCATACTAGTTTCAGAATGCTTTTCTCTCTCTCTCTCTCTCTTTTTTAAAAATATCTTTTTTTATTTTATTTTTTGTCTGTCGTGGGGACAGAACTCAGGGTCTGAGCACTGTCCTTGGGCTTTCTCAAGGCTAGAACTCTACCACTTGAGCCATAGCACCACTTCTGGCTTTTTGCTATGTATGTGGTACCGAGGAATCAAACCTGGGTCTAGGCAAGCACTCTTACCACTAGGCCAAACTACTGGCCTCAGAAGGCCTTCCTCTTTAAAGAGACAATTTTCAAAAGCAAGTAGAAACACATCCTTGGAGGAGGTATTATTACTATAACAAGCTATAGTTTTTAATTTTCTTTTTGCCAGTCTTAGGGCTTGATATCAGGTCCTGAGCACTGTCCTTGGGCTTTCTCAAGGCTAGCATGCCATTGTTCCAGCTACAACACCGCTTCTGACTTTTTTCTGTGATTGTGTTATCAAGGAATCCAATCAGGGTCTTCATGCATGCTGGGCAAGCACTTTACCACTAGGCCAAATTCCTCGTAATTCTGTTGAAATTCTGTTTTTACTGTATGTTTTCTTTTATGGACATTATTTTTTTATTAAAGAATTTATTAACATTGATTTTTACATCATATTTCAAATGATATGTTTAACAAACAAGTATTCAAGAAGGGAATCTCTATATACAATCACCGGACTTAGATTTTAGAACATAATCAAAATTAGGCTGAGGATTAGTATGTCATAGTACATATTAATCTATGTAATAAAACATTATGTCTATAGAGTCATAAGTTTTTATGTCTATATAGTTGTATTTATATTTTCAGTACCATGTCCATAGCATTGGGTATGGAACTTTTGAGTCCTTGCTCTTGTACTATTTGGATCTAATAGCCACATATTAAGGATACCATGTGCCTTTTGTTTCTTTGGCCTTGACTTGTCTCACTCAACATGTTTCTTTCTAGATTCATCCATTTCCCTGTGAATGCCATTATTTTATCTTGTCTGTTGGCTATGTAGAATTCCATTGTGTATATATACCACATTTTCAGTATCCATTCATCTGCAGTAGTGTTGCTCCTCTCTGGGGCAGCAACACAGGAACGGGGAGGGACACACAGGGCCAGCCTGTAGTCCCCCGGGAGCCGAGCGAGATGGTAAGTGTCGAAGACCCAGCCCTCCCCCAATCACCGGGGAAGAAAAAACCACGCTGAGTCAGAAACAGTGTTAACCATGGAAGCGCATCAGATCTCTCTGCTGATCTCTGCTGATCTCTCGTTCTCTCTGATGCTCTCCCTCTTTATTGCGTCCGACAATTAGTTACATACTGTTAGGGTAGGAGAAGGTGGGCACTGGGAAGCTAGCCAATAGGAAGAGGGCCCCTGTGCTACCACTAAGGGTCTGGGTGGGGCTTTCAGGTAGTGGGCAGGACAGGTGCAGGAAAGCGCACGAGACTTGAGCTGCTGCGAGACCCGCGAAACTGCGGGGGGTTCAATCAAGTCACGTACACAGAAATGCCTTAAGAGAGGTATGCAAAAGACCGAATGCCTGGACAAAGCCCTTTAATTGCAGCTGAGCCAGAATCAGGCTTCAGGGATGGAGGCTAGGCCCCAACAATTCCCCCTTTTTTGTTTATTAGAACAGGGGGGGACAAGCGCGCAAAACCCCTGTCTTAGGTCGTCCCCTTCAGGGGATCTTACCCGTCATTGAGCGCTCTGCGGCCTTCTGTCCCACAGTACAGATCACCCCCGGGCCTGTCTTAGGTTGTCCCCGCTCCAGAGATCTTACCCGTCATTGGCTCTCGGGGAGACATCTAAGGGGAGTCAAGGGATCCTTCCTCGTCATTGGGCTCTCCTTGGTCATAGGAGTTATTGGCATTGGTAGCAAGCCTCTGGTAATGCACCTGTACGTTCATCAATTGAGTGGATTCGTTCATCAACTGAATGGATTCTATCCTGCTTTGAATGAATTGTAACCTTATTGATAACACAGGGCCCAAAAGTTAAGAGTAAGAAGAAGAGGAGTATAGGGCCAAGGAAGGACATAGGGTAGCCATCTGTGCAGTCCGGTCCAGAGGATGTTGATGATGGGTATCTTGACTCCAAGAAGAAACAGGATCAGCACTGTAAGGTCCATCATTTATTCTGAAAAAGAAGAGAGAGAGAGAGATATCCTCAGGAGGCAGAGAGCCTTCTGGGTGTTCATCAATATTATCGGGGTCCCTCCATATTTGGGGACAATATTTAAGATCCCTTGTAGGGACCCAAATTGGCTTTGTTTCATCAGTGGGGAAAACACAACCAAATCCTCTTCCAGCTGTAATGAGGGGGTCAGGGCCCCTGCACTCCCCATTAAGGGGGTCCTTCCACCGGACATAGACAGTTCGATAGGGAATAGAAGTTGTCCAATGTTTCTGGAAGGGTGAGAGATGTTCCCCTTTGGAAAAATTTAAAATATTGAGAGTAAACAAAGCCATCTTTAGCTGATCATGGGGGGGGGAGTGTATTCCCCCTTTTTTGTTTTATTAATTGAGATTTAAGGACATGGTTATATCTTTCTACTATTGCTTGTCCTCTGGGATTATGAGGGATGCCAGTAGTATGGGTAATTTGCCATTGTTTAAAGAAGTCATCAAGAGACTTGCTTACAAAACATGGACCGTTATCGGTTTTTATTTGGTCTGGCAATCCGAGAGTAGCAAAACATTGAAGAAAATGACTGATAGCATGTTTAGCTCTCTCCCCGGAATGGGCTGTAGCCCAACAGGCATGGGAAAAGGTGTCTATTGTTAAAAAAATGTATTTAAGTTTTCCAAAAAAGGGAAAATGTGTAACATCCGTTTGCCACAGATTATTAGGCCTAAGACCTCGAGGGTTAACACCGCCCATTTGGAGCGGTGGAACCTGTAAGAAAGGGTGACATGATTTGCACGTTCTAATAATCTTTTTTAGGTCTTTAATAGCGACTTGGGGAAATCGGTGGTGTAGTCCCCTCCAGTTGGCATGCGTGAGCCGATGGAAAGAGATAGCCTCCTGTAAAGTGTAACATTCAGGATTAGAGGCTAACTGGTCAGCGAGGGCATTGCCTTTGGTCAAAATACTTGGAAGGCTTTGATGTCCCCTCAGATGTTGAATAAACATAGGCGCAATCCTTTGTTTGAGCAAATTTCTAGCTTGAATCATCAAAGGAGTGATGGGGTTACTATCAAGTTTAATATGAGCTTCCATGAGGTTAGGTAACAAATTGACCACATACAGGCTATCTGAGAATAGGTTAAGAGGACCAGTAACCTCATATAGAGCTAAGACCACCGCATAAAGTTCCTTAAACTGCGCTGAGCCCTGTATTTCATGAGACAGGGTCACTGCAGGAGAAGAATTGCCTTTACCTGGGGGGAAAATAACAACAGAAGCCCCCTTCTTGCCTCCATCCGTGAATACGGTGGGGAAGGAGGGATCAGCTTCACTTAGAAAAAGTTTTGGAGGTCGCCACTCCAGCTGGCTAAAGGAGCGCATCCATTTATGGGGACCATAATGACAATCCACTTTACCTGGAAAGCCTTCCATGGCTATTGCAAGTCTAGCATTATTTCTTTGTAGCCAAGAGAAATCATTAATCCTAAAGGGGACAATAAGAGAGTGGGGTTCACTCCCAAAAAGACGAGTGGATAAGTCTCGTCCTTTGACAATGCAATCTGCCATCTGGTCAATCATGGAGTAAACTCTAGGTGTTCCTCCGACTGACAGATGAATCCAGTGAAGAGGTTCCCCTTCCTGGCCTAAAAGGGCAGTGAAGAGGGTCTGTCCTGATAGGACATAGAGCGTTAGGGGCATAGCAGGATCATACCTCTTTAAGGCTGCTTTATTGATAGCTAATTGAATTTTATTTAGAACCTCCTTATGATCAGCTGACAATGTTACTATGGAGGTCAGATCAAGAGCCTTTAAGAGATCAAAAAGAGGTGTGAGGGTTGCAGTGGTTATAGAGATCCATGGTCTCATCCAATTAATTTCACCAAGAAGTTTTTGAAGTTGGGGCAGGGTATAAGTATCTTGGATAGATAATTGGGGTTTTAAAGGAGACACAACATCCAGTGTTAGGACAGATCCCAGGATTTTAAAGGGGGGTATCTTTTGGATTTTTTCTGGGGCAATCTGGAAGCCATTAACTTTTAACAGTTGGAGACATTTATTAAAAAGACAATCTAAATGCTGAGTGTCTGGGCTTCCTATAATGATATCATCCATATATACATAGAAAAGTGAGCCTGTCTCCTCGTTAAGAGGGGATAAGACTCTAGACATATAGTCCTGACATATAGGTGGACTATTGGCCATACCTTGAGGTAGAACTGTCCATTCAAAACGCAAATCAGGGCCCTTATAATTTAATGAAGGAAGGGAGAAGGCAAACTTCTCAGTATCTTCCGGGTGGAGAGGAATAGAGAAAAAACAATCTTTGATGTCTATGACTATGAGATATTGGTGATTAGGAATGGCAGGTATCCAGGGCATCCCCCTTTGGGGGGTCCCAAAAAGTTCCATCCTCTCATTTATTTTTCTCAAATCTTGGAGTAGTCTCCACTTGCCATTAGGCTTTTTAATCACAAATACTGGGGAGTTCCAAGGGCTCAGAGACTTCCTTTTTATGCTTTTCTCAACTCTATCAACAAAAGTAGACAGGTCCTCTCTTGGTCTTTGGTTAATTCCTGCTATAGGAGACTCAGAGGGACCCTCCTCCAGTTTTCTCCAGGCCGCTAGGCCCAAAGCTGTAATCTGATCCTGATAGGGAGGGGGGATGGCGGCCTGCTGGACCCCCGTTGAGTACTGATCGGAGGTCCCTGTAAGCATCCCCAAAGTAATGGGGATTACAGGTTGCACGTGTTGGTTCCTCTCCGCCTGTTGCTGGCATTCTTCTATATACAGGGCACACCAGTTAATGAAAAGTGGGCCTGGAAGAACTGCTTTGGCTAGAGCCATCCAATCGGCTGCAGTACATGGTTGATGAGCAAGGCCTTGGAGGATGGTTTCCGTCCAAGGAGCATTAGGGCCAACTTCTAAGACAGCTTTTTTGAGTTCCTTAAGGTCGCCAGGCTCCCAGGGATACCCGGTTGCAGGGCGGTTACCACCCGGGTCAATATTAACCAGGAATAGCTGGCAGGACTCCGGGCCAGGTTCAAATGGTGCCTCACTAGTGACACTGTCTGTTGGGGTCACGCTCTCCGGCCTTTCTGACACACTTCCACTCAAAGGCTGCAATATCTTGTGGGCCTCAGAAGCACCATGCCTGTCTGGTGAATGGAGCCCTGGCAGGCCCAGACCCTCCTGTGAGACTACTGAGGGTGGATGGAACCCTGGCGCTGTGGGGGTTGGGAAGCTAACAGGGCACACTAGGCCCGGACCCTCCTGTGAGACTACAGAGGCCTCATGGCCTGGGTTTGATGGGGGAGGAGCAAAGGGTGGCTCCTTCTCATCTCCCCGAGGGGAACTTGGCCTTTCAGTAGACAATGAGAGATTAGCATCTCCGCAGGGAGTAAGGGAGGCATCTGGCCTCTCTTTGTTAACTGTGTCCCCAGGGGACTCAGCTCTCAGGTTGGAAAGTTGAGGAGAAAAACTAGAAACGCCTCGTGGAGGAATCTCCCCTTGATTAATCTGGGCTTTTCTGATTAGATGCTCAGTTTTGTCCCAAATATTCCAGTCTACCAAGTTGCTAGTTGGCAGCCACAGGGCGATTTTAACTAAAGTATCCCAAACTTTACATGTCTGTGCAACTAAAATCTCTAACCCTCGACTTTTAAGGAAGAGCTTAAGAGAGTCGAGGGAAGGGTCATTCTTAGAAAGGTTCTTTCCCATATTTGATGGGAGTACACTTACCCGCAGTCCGATTAGCTCGTCGGCGGTGAGTTTCTCGAGCACGTGGAGCCCTCACACGGGGCGGCAGTTTCCTCACACGGGGCACCAGCTGTTGCTCCTCTCTGGGGCAGCAACACAGGAACGGGGAGGGACACACAGGGCCAGCCTGTAGTCCCCCGGGAGCCGAGCGAGATGGTAAGTGTCGAAGACCCAGCCCTCCCCCAATCACCGGGGAAGAAAAAACCACGCTGAGTCAGAAACAGTGTTAACCATGGAAGCGCATCAGATCTCTCTGCTGATCTCTGCTGATCTCTCGTTCTCTCTGATGCTCTCCCTCTTTATTAGTTACATACTGTTAGGGTAGGAGAAGGTGGGCACTGGGAAGCTAGCCAATAGGAAGAGGGCCCCTGTGCTACCACTAAGGGTCTGGGTGGGGCTTTCAGGTAGTGGGCAGGACAGGTGCAGGAAAGCGCGCGAGACTTGAGCTGCTGCGAGACCCGCGAAACTGCGGGGGGTTCAATCAAGTCACGTACACAGAAATGCCTTAAGAGAGGTATGCAAAAGACCGAATGCCTGGACAAAGCCCTTTAATTGCAGCTGAGCCAGAATCAGGCTTCAGGGATGGAGGCTAGGCCCCAACACAGTAGGGCATCTGGATTGTTTTCATTGTCTGGCTATTGTGAATAGAGCAGAGATAAACATAGCTGAGCAGGTGTCCTTATCATATCTTGGGTTATGATGTTCAGGGTAGATGCCCAGAAATGGTATGGACATAATTCTTATTTATCTTCTCATTTAACAGTGAACAGGAACCAGTTTTAACTCTGTGGCCCACAACACTGGTGTTACTATTCAAAATGTACAACTAGTTCTATGCCTAGGGGAAATTGCCTAACTTCCTAAGATCTACCTTTTTATTTTGTGCCTATTTTGGGACTTGAACTCAGGGCCTAGGTGCTGTCTCTCAGCTTTATTTTTTTCTCAAGTCTAGTGCTCTACCACTTGAGCCACATCTCCACTTCCCACTTTTTGTTGTTGTTATTGTTAATTGGAGATAAGAATCTCACAGATTCTTTTTGCTTGTGCTGGCTTTAAACAGCAGCTCTCAGCTCTCAGCCTTCTGAGTAGCTAGGATTACAGGCATGAGCCACTGGCACCTGTCCGGCAAGTGCTCTGCTTTTTATTTTTTTTTTTAGTGGTTGCTGTTTTGTCAAAAATTGTGAAACTTAGAAATGATGTGTATGAAACACCTGATTCTGGGATATAAGAAATGCCCGAGTGGTCAGTTAGACTGAGCTCTTATAATTGGCCTCTCTCTCATTTGTTGAGATTTTTTGTTATAATTTCAGACCTGAGGGGTACCATTGGTCAACAAGTCTTGTACCAGACATCTAGTCCATTTTCCCTCCTCCTTCTTAAAACTGTACAGAAGCAACAGCATTGCATGACCAGCTTTACACAGTAAAATACTGGGAAAACTAGCAGAAATGCTGCTTGTAAATTGTCTTCATAGTCTACCTAAGTCTCAAGTCCTTTTTAAAGTTTTGCTCATTCTTTCAATTCTCTGCAGTCATAACAATAAGCCGCAGTCTAAAGATTCATACAGTGAGAACAAAGAAGGATATTCTTAGGAGGGAATCATGAGGGCTCGTAGTTATGTGCATATGATCTTATAAAAGATGCTCGAAATGACCTCCAAGAATGGAAATTGAGTTTTTTTTATTGTAGTTTGTGGTTTTTTTCCTTCTTTCCTTTTTCCTTGGGTTTATTTCCTCCTGTCCTTGTTTTTGATTTCTGTACACTTTGTCTTGTATATAAGTTTATCTGATTTGGGGAGAAACAGGGGAAGTAGGGTATGGTGGGACAAAGGGTCAACCAATACAGAAGTGAAACCCACTGGAAGTGAACTATACAACTTGCAGGGTGAGAAGGTGGTTAGTTAGGAGAACAAATGAGAGAGAATGAGGAAGGGGTTGACACTATTCAAAAGGAAATGTAGTCATTACCTATGTGTAACTCCTCTGTACAACACCTTTACAGTAAAATAAAATAAAATAGCATAAATCTGAAAATAGAAATTAAAAAACAATTAGAAGTGACAGTGGTAAGAGCAACTCTAATTTTTATTTATTTATTTTTTGCCAGTCCTGGGCCTTGAACTCAGGGCCTGGGCACTGTCCTTGGGCTTTCTCAAGGCTAGAGCTCTACCATTTAAGCCTCAGCACCATTTCTGGCTTTTTTCTATGCTAGGCAAGCACTCTACCACTAGGCTAAACTCCTGGCCCAACTACAATTAAAAAGAAATTTTATCCAAGGAATTGAACTCCCCAAACAAATTGTACTTACAGTTGGTCCTGTGCAAAACTGGGGACTTATGTTCTAGGTTCCTATTATTGTTCATAGAGACCTGGAGCCTGATCTTATAGCCTAGTGTCAGTGTCCATTTTTCTGCTTTCCCAAGGCAGTATCCCATTATCAACCTATATACTATTGCCATAATAATGGATTTCAAGAGTTGTATATACAAGTGAAAAATAATAAAAACAAGAGATTCTGTGTAATGTTCTTAATTGAATGAACCTGCACTATAACCATGATTTTGAAGAATATGTACAGTTGATCATAATAGTATTAGAGTCAGAAAAATTATAAAACTAATTAGTTCCACTGAGTTCAAAGTGCTCTGGGAGACTAGATGGAGGTGCAATTAATTTATTCAGGGTTCAGAGTCTAAACAGAGATAAAATTTGACTTCAGTCTTGAGGAATGACTGAAGGCCTCATTTAGTTGGACATAGCACACTCCTGAGTACAAGTGCCCACAAGCATATAAAGAGAAGGATAGTGCACAAAGTAAATGTTTGGGATGAAGCTTAAAAAGGAGGCTTCAACAAGATAAAGAAAACATGAAATGGCTGTGCAAAATGATTATTTATATATCAAATTTTATTTTTTTATGTTTCTCTTCTAATTTGGGAGAAATGGTTCCTTTGAAAATATGTGGAGGTTCAATGGGTAATTAAAAAGCACATTTCAAATCCAAAATATTGTTGAGGAAAATTCCACATTTTAAAATGTGCACTTGGTTACAGATTCAGTGCATGAAGTATAATATATACTCAAGCATTAAAATGATTTTTATAGTTAATTTCACATATCCATCACAAATATTGAATATTTAAGAGGTCATGGGTAATACACTTATAAAAGTTACAAAATTGTCTGAACCCATGCTTGTCTGCAACTTTTAACAACTCTGTGGACAGTTAAGAACTTCCTTAAGGGCCGGGAGTTTGGCCTAGTGGTAGAGTGCTTGCCTAGCATGCACAAAGACCCGGGTTCGATTCCTTGGTACCACATACATAGAAAAAAAGCCAGAAGTGGTGCTGAGGCTCAAGTGGTAGAGCTCTAGCATTGAGAAAAATCCAAGGACAGTGCTCAGGCCCTGAGCTCAAGCCCAGGACTGGCAAAAAAAAAAAAAAAAGAACTTCCTTAAGACAATTTGATCACGGGCAGTTTTTAGATTCTGAAGCATAGAAGTCCTTGAAGGAGTTTAAGATGATAATTGTTATTCTTCCATAACCTTTATACCTTGTTTAAAGAAAGCAAATGTCAGCCCAATCTGACACACAGAGACACATTCAGTAGAAAATATTAAAAAATATTTTGTTTGTTTGAAGAACTTCCCTCTCTATTTCTTTTTTTAAAGAATTTATTAACATTGATTTTTTACATCATATTTCAAATGACATGTTTAACAAACAAGTATTCAAGCAGGGAATCTCTATATACAATCACAGGCTCTTAATTTTTAGAACATAATCAAAATTAGGCTAAGGGTTTGTATATCATACATATGTATTAATCAATGTTGTTTTCCAATTATAAAGTCAATAAAAGCTTTTCTTGAGGTAGGATTTAAATATTTTATTACACATGATGCAATCAGAAATCCTTCTAAACCAGTAGTTAGAGACAGGAGTAGACTATGGATTGAGTCTTGGCTAATATCATCAGGAATCTGAAATGTTGGGATACCAGAAGATTCTTATTCTCTATTTTTGCAAGTGTTGTTAACCATATTAGCTCTTTATGTCTTGGATAGCTTTACTTTCACCAAGTAAAACTTATATTTAACTTGCTAAATTAATTGTCATTGATTGAAGTAGAAGTGAGGTCACCTCCTTTCTAACCTAGAACATTCTATTATTCCTAGACTGTGAATTTTAGCTATGAATTTATATACCTTGGTCTAGAAATTAAATGTAAATTACTTATCATACATCACATATTAATCAGATCAAAGTATTTTAAAGAAAACTATAGATTTTTAAATACTGGATAATCATTTTACACATATTGGAATTTATGTTGGAATTTCTCGTCTGCTGAAAGGTAGATAAGAAAGTCAACACAGTCATAGATGACTCTCAATTGCATGCCTTTTTTGGAGAAGCGATGAATTTGAATATATGCCCACTTTCAGGGCTAGACTTCTAGGATTAAAGCACTTTGCCTCCTTGATGAAATTTAATGAAGTCTAAAGTTTTTTATAGTATTATTCCAGTACTTGAAAGTAAGAAATCATCTTCTGTTGACCTGGTTTTTCCTGTACCTTCTTAAAAGAGGAAGGACATTACCAGAATTATGAGATGGTTTGGGGCAAGAATTTAAATCTGCATACTATAGATTTTAAGTGACTTCTATGTGGGAATGCTTTTTTTTAAAGAAATATGGATCTTCATTGATTCTTATAATGGAGGAAAATACTTTATGGCCAAAGAATGCAAACTCCTGGGCTGAAGGTGGAGGAGTGTTTATTTCTTGGATTAGTGTTGTCTATAGCCTCAAAAACACAGAAAGATCTGTGGGCATATTAGGGCTTAATATAATGACTAGTGGGAAACTATTTTGGATTACAATTGGGAAGCTCTAAATTTATTATAAATGTACATGATAATAACAATAACAATGATGTGTTTTTCCATTTATTGTATGTGTACATTAGGTTAAGAAATGCTTCGTGCATATTAGCTTAAGTTCTAAACAAACTTGTTAAATGGTGATTAATGTAACACACTAAACAGATACAGGGTTTTTTGAGAAATGACTAATTAAGGGCCATCACATTGCTTGAGAAAGTCAGGAAGTGTTCAAAAACAAAAGGATGGACATTTCAAAGGGTGACAGGAACCATATTGAGAGAGTTCTTCTGGTTAGATCTAATAAGTAATACAGTATAGAGTTATAACTTAAAGTGGAAAAACAAACATGAATATATATTACTAAGCCATGCTTCCAGCCCCTCAAGATTGATTTTTATAGTTTTTACAATTTTTATAGTTTTTACACATGTATCTTGGTACCATGATGCTAACAATGGAGGAAGCAAGATGAGTATATAGAGAATTCTTTTTTTTCTGTAAATGTAAAATTATTCTAAAGTAAGAGGGGTATAAAATGAATAAATGATTTCATACTTGTATATAAAACAGCTGAATGTTTCAAAAAGCAATTTAAGCTTATGTAAAAAATCAAAATATTAGAGAAAATTAAAACTAAAATTCTCTTCATCTTTGATTAGGTGCTCCAAGCCTGCTCAATTTCAAACACCCAGGTAATATTTTAACAATTTGGCATATAAATTTTCCAGATACCTGGGTGCTGGTGGCTTACACTGTAATTCTAATTACTGAGAAATCATGATCTGAAGCCAGCCTGGGCAGTGAAGTCTGTGAGCCACTTATCTCTAAAACACCATGGAAAAGCTAGAGAATGTGGGAAGGGGTGACATTATCCCAAAGGAATGGTACTCTTTGCCTGACTTCTGTAACTGTAACCACTTTGTATTTCTAACATTTTCAGATAAAAATTATTAAAATGCTGGAAGGAGACTTGTGGATGAAATAGGTAAGTGCTGTCCTTGAGGAATAAAATGCTCAGGGATACTTTAAGCCCAAGGTCAAAACCCAGGAACATAATAACACAACAACAAAAAATGCCAGGTGTTTTCTGTGATCTGCAGGCACATACTTTTGTCATATTTTTGATACCAGTTCTGGAGCTTGAACTTAGGGTCTGGGAGCTGTCCCTGAGCTTTTATGCTCAAGGCTAACACTTCCAACTGAACCACAGTTCCACTCCATTTTTGTGGGTGGTTAATTGGAAATGAGTCCCACAGACTTTCTTTTTTTCTTTGCCAGTCCTTGGGCTTGAACTCAGGGCCTGAGCACTGTCCTGGGCTTTCTCAACGCTAGAGCTCTACCATTTGAACCACAGTACCATTTCTAGCTTTTTCTACATATGGGGTACTGAGGAATTGAACCTGGGTCTGTGCATGCTAGGCAAGCACTCTACCACCAGGCCAACTCCTGGCCCCATAGACTTTCCTGAGATTTTCAATTGTGATCTTCAGTCCTCAGCCACCTGAGTAACTAGGATTACAGGTGTCTTGAGCCACTGACATCCAACTATGGTTTTTTATCTACTAAATACTACATCATAGACTTGATTTTAGGCTAGACTGAGTTTCTGAGTCTCATGTTCTGCTACTTAAGTTAGTGCTTACCGGTTCCACCTAATGTTTAAATGTTTGTGAGAGTATTGTTTCCCCAAAGATATGGAATATAAATCAGAAATAAATGTATCTGCTCCCTGCCTTGTGGATACTGGATGTCCTTGGGCAATTTACTTACAATGTGCTAATTTTTATTTCCCCTCTCTATGAAATAAGGATGACTACAGTCATTCTAATAATATTTAGTATTAAAATATAATGCAGATTAAGTCCATTTGCCATGGAGTCTGGATGGTGTCTGAATACCTGGTCTGGCACACAGGAATAATAAGTTCTTTTTGGTAAGATTCAAGATATCTTTTAGGGCTTATCTAGATCTTAAACTTCTATTGTTTTACTCCTTCCTCTGTGTATGAAAACATATAAACATCCTTGAGTCTACAAATGAACAAAGCCAATTCATTTTGCCTTTCTTTTTTCATATATTATTATTGTAATTAATAGAGGGGTTACATTGTATTCACCAGATAGAAGGTGCATTACTTCACAAACATTGGTACCCTTTCTCATGGCTCAGTCCCCATTTCCCTCCCCAGCCCCTCATCTTGTTTTCCCCCATTCCCTATCCTAGTTCAAATAACCAAATAAACATATATACAATATATCAGATAACAAGGTAAGATACTATAACAATATGAGATAAACAAGGGATAGCAAACAAGATGAGAGTTAACATAGTACATTAAGGACAGCAATTACTCATTATATAGCTTTTGTTTCTATATCCTAGAGGTCCTTTCATTTGGCGTCATACTATATGGCCTTATGTATCTAGGTTTTGCTCTATTGTAAATCTTTGCTAGGAGAGCCCAAGGTTTCTACTGATTATGACAAATGAGGGAAACCTATGTTCCTTTGAGTCTGGCTTACTTCACTAAATATGATTTTTTTCTAAGTCTTTCCATTTCCTTACAAATGGGGCAATGTCGTTCTTTCTGACAGCAGCATAGAATTCCATTTTGTATAAATGCCACATCCTGTTGATCCACTCATTAACTGAGGGGCATCTGAGTTGGTTCCATATCTTTGCTATGGTAAATAGCGCTGCAATGAACATCGTTGTTATGCTAGTATGTCCTTGTTTCTAGATGAGTGGGGAAATGCCAAGTAGTGGAATTGTTGGGTCATAGGGGAGCTCTATGTTTAGTTTTTTGAGGAACTGCCATACTGCTTTCCATAGTGGTTGAATGAGTTTGTACTCCCACCAACAGTGTAGTAGTGATCCCTCCTGGCCACATCCCCTCCAGCATCTGTTGTTACTAGATTTCTTGATCCTGGACATTTCTAACTGGAGTGAGGTGGAATCTTAGAGTTGTTTTGATTTGCATTTCTTTTATGACCAGAGATGTCGAGCATTTCTTCATGTGTCTATAGGCCATTCTTATTTCTTCTTCAGAGAAGACTCTCTTTAAATCTTTGGCCCATCTTTTAATGGGATGGTTGTTTCTTTGGAGATTAGTTTTGGAGTGATTCAATTTTTTGAGTTATTGATATATTTTAGATATGAGGCCTTTGTCCGTTGTATGGTTAGTGAAGCCCTTCTCCCACTCTGTAGGCTTTCTAGTTAGTTTGCTAGCTATGTCCTTTGCCATACAGAAGCTCTGCAGTTTAATGCAGTCCCACTTATCCAGACTTTCTTTGATTTGTTATGCTTCTGGGTCCTTATTAAGAAAGTTTTAACCTGTGCCAAGGAGATCTAGTGTATCTCCTATTCCTTTTTGTAAGGTTTTCAGTGTATCTGTTTTTACCTCCAGGTGTTTGATCCATTTCATTTTGCCTTTCTTATCACTCTATCAATATCTTCACCCACTATTTTGGCAGAGTAGGAGATTGCTATACTCCAAGTGAGATCCTAGTTAATAACAATTTGTATTTTAGTCTTCTTACAATGAGACTACTCTCACTGAAAACAGCAATAAGACCCCCTGAAGTGGACATATCCTTTTATTTGCATTTTGTTCTTTCCTAGTGACCCTTCATCTAGTAATCGATGTTATTGTCTCTTCTAGCCCAGAAGTGGATGCAAGACTTCAAGTCAGGCCAAGGCAATAAATCAGGGAAACATCTGCTGTTGACATTTTTCTTTTGTTGCCCTACCGTGCCTGTCTCACATTCTCTTTTCAGTTTTCCATTAGCGTCTGTAATCTAATAAATCTTCAGTATATTTCATTTTGTATCTATTGCTTTTAGCAAAAGTCTCAATTGGCAACGTGAAGGGAACATTTCAGTTCTTAGTTTCATTATTTTCTAATACGGTCCATTACCTTCCTTGCATCTTTTGTGTAAGTTCTACAATTATGTGCTGTCCTGTTTCTTCTCTTCTCTTCCTGATTACTCATGGCCCCACCTTGTCCCAACCCCCATTATTAATGTTTGTGTTCTAGGTTTCCTCTCATTATATTTGCACAGTAACACAGGGGTTCATGAATTGTACCAGAGTCCCCCTGATAGAGAGGTATTGATACTATTGAGATAGTATTTCTAAATGTTCTGAATAAATATATAGAATTACAAAGGAAATGAATTATGCTAAGTATATTTGTGAAATATTTTTAAAAATGGAAGCAAACTAATATGAATGTTTTTTGTAATTAATAACTAAGTAACAAGATCTAATGACTGCCATAATACTTACGCAATAGTGAGTACTTTTTCAAGATAACCCTAGTAACTGTATAGCCATTGGAAAATATCTGGGATGTCTAATGGTGATAACAGTTACAGTTATTGCTAATACTTTCAAGATCTTCTGCCTATATTTATAATTGAGGGAAATTCTAGTTAGTGAAACCAGGGTTGTAATTTTCTCCTATTTAAGTTCTCAGATGCCCTAAATTCTATCTACAGGTCCTTTAGAAGTCCAAGGATTAAACTGAAACCCTAAGTATTCTGCTAAGAGCTCTCACTCATGTCACAGTTTCAAGTATTATCCACATCCTGAGGACTCATATTTATTCTTAGCCTGGATCTCTATATTTGGAGATTTTTCTCTGACTGTCACATAGGGAGCTATTCCTCATCATATCTATACTTGAATTTCCTACACCTCTTTTGCCTCTCAGGGATTGCTCATCTCTCATCTGCTGTGTGCTTAACTTCCAGTGCTATATCTTTATATACCTTTCACCAAGCTGCCAGATGATCATTCTAAAAACCTGATAGTCTCTAAAATCTGAGCATTTTACTTCCTTGCATAAAGCCCTTCAATGACTCTTGCTTACAGGTTGAAATTCAAAGCTTTTTACGTGCTATAAAAAAAAAAAACCTTCTTCATAGGCATATCATGATTTCTACCATTTCCTGCTCTTTCACCTCCCTCCATTCATTATCTTTTGCTAGCACAGCTTGTTATAACCATATACAGATATTTGGAGCTTCCCAAATGTCCTTTGATTTTTTGCTGCGGAATGCCCTAGCCTTGCTTACCTGGTAAGCAACATGATGCTCATCTATTAAGACTAAGCCTATAGTATCTCACTTTGTTATCTGATATATTGAATTTATTTGTATTTGGATATTTGAAATTTGATAGGGAAGGGGGAAAACCAAGACGGGTGGGGGGTGTGGGGGGGGAGGGAAATGGGTACCAAGACATGTGAAAGGGTATCAATGTATGTGAATTAATGCACCTTCTATCTGGCAAATATCATGTAACCCTTTTACTAATTACAATAAAAAAAATTTAAAAAAAAGACAAAAAAAAGACTAAGCCTATGTGTTTTCTCCTAGGAAATTTTCTTTGATATATCATACATAGTGGTTAATTCTTTCCTTTTTAATGTGTTTGAATCTTAATTGATGCCAGTGACATGGTAAGTTGAAGTACCATTATATTTCAGATTTTTACTAATGAAGGGAGCTATATTTCATTGATTTATGTACTTCTAGAATATATTTCTAGAAGCTCTCCATATGGTAATTATTCCCAGGAAATATTTGTTAACATATATTTATTTGCTGTTACTTAAAAATCACTATTATGTGACTCATATGGAGAGTAAATTTATGTTAGCGGTTGAAAGTAAATTAATGAATCTTATTCATTATAAATTTAGGACACTTTTAATCTCGTTGTATAACATAATTGGACCTCTCTTCTTGAGAAAATAGGTCAAGGAACTATTATTATGTAAGAAAAAAGACACTTTAAAAGTGGTATGCATTTCTGAATATAATATCTAAGACAACTATGCCTGTTTAAGGTACTATTTTAGCTGGAAAAGATATTAGAAATGGTAACCTCTCTGTGCATCACCTTAATAACAATAAAAAATTAAACATTTAAAAAATAAAGTAAGATGAACTGATGATTTTGGTGAGTTTGTCAACAGACAAAATCCTGAAGGAGTTTATTTTTTTTTAATTTTATTTTTTTTAATTTTTTATTGTAATTAGTAAAAGGGTTACATGATATTTGCCAGATAGAAGGTACATTAATTCACATACATTGATACCCTTTCACATGTCTTGGTACCCATTTCCCTCCCCCCCCACCCCCCACCCGTCTTGGTTTTCCCCCCTTCTTCTTTCTGACAGCAGCATAGAATTCCATTTTGTATAAATACCACACCTTGTTGAACCACTCATCAACTGAGGGACATCTGGGTTGGTTCCATATCTTTGCTATGGTAAATAGCGCTGCAATGAACATCGTTGTTATGCTCGTGGATTTAGTATGTCCTTGTTTCTAGATGAGTGGGTAAATGCCAAGTAGTGGAATTGCTGGGTCATAGGGGAGCTCTATGTTTAGTCTTTTGAGGAACTGCCATACTGCTTTCCATAGTGGTTGAACGAGTTTGCACTCCCACCAACAGTGTAGTAGTGATCCCTCCTGGCCACATCCCCTCCAGCATCTGTTGTTACTAGATTTCTTGATCCTGGACATTTCTAACTGGAGTGAGGTGGAATCTTAGAGTTGTTTTGATTTGCATTTCTTTTATGGCCAGAGATGTCGAGCATTTCTTCATGTGTCTATAGGACATTTTTATTTCTTCTTCAGAGAAGAGTCTCTTTAAGTCTTTGGCCCATCTTTTCATGGGATAGTTGTTTCTTTGGAGATTATTTTGGGAGTGATTCAATTTTTTGAACTGTTGATGTATTTTAGATATGAGTCCTTTGTCTGTTGTATGGTTAGTGAAGACCTTCTCCCACTCTGTAGGCTTTCTAGTTAATTTGCTAGCTATGTCCTTTGCCATACAAAAGCTCTGCAGTTTAGTGCAGTTCCATTTATCCAGACTTTCTCTGATTTGTTGTGTTTCTTGGTCTTTATTGAGAAAGTTTCGACCTGTGCCAAGGAGACCTAGTGCATCTCCTATTCCTTCTTGTAAAGTTTTCAGTGTATCTGCTTTTACCTTGAGGTCTTTGATCCATTTGGAGTTAATTCTAGTGCAGGGTGACAAGGATTCAACTTTAGTTTTCTGCAGGTGCTTAACCAGTTCTGCCAGCACCACTTGTTGAAGAGGCTATCTTTCTTCCATTCTATTTTTTTTACTCCCTTGTCAAAGATTAGATGGCCATAGGTCTGTGTGTTAATATCTAGGTTCTCAGTTCTATTCCATTGGTCTTCAGGCCTGTTCTTGTGCCAATACCAAGGTGTTTTGGTCAGTATAGCTCTTTAATAGTCTAAAGTTTGGTATTGAAATTCCTCCTGCACTGTTTTTTTGTGCTAAGAATTATTTTTGCTTTACAGTGTCTTTTATTATTCCGTATTAAATTTTGAATTGCCTCTTCTATTCCTTTAAAGAATGACATAGGGATGTTGGTGGGTATTGCATTGAATTTGTAGATAGCCCTTACAAGACTGCTATTTTCATGATGTTAATTCTTCCAATCCAGGAGCATGGGAGGTTTTTCCATTTCCTCAGTTCTGCTTTAATTTCCTTTTTCAGGGTTTTAAAGTTTTCATCAAGAAGGTCCTTTACGTTCTTAATTAAGTTAATTCCTAGGAAGTACCACATCTTCTTGATCCAATCACTGCTGAGGGGCATCTGGGTTGGTTCCATATCCTTTCTATGGTAAATAGTGATGCAATGAACATCTTCATGCTATTGGCTTTAGTATATTCTTATTTCTGGATGTTTGTTTAGGTAAATGCCAAGGAGTGTAATTGCTAGGTCATAGGGGAGCTCTATGTTTAGTCTTTTGAGGAATTGCCATACTACTTTCTATAATGGTTGAAGGAGTTTATACCCTTACCAGCAGTGTAGTCGTGTTCCTCCTGGGCACATCCTTGTCAGCATCTGCTGTTATTAGATTTTTTGATAATGGTCATTCTAACTGGAGTGAGGTGGTATCTCAAAGTTGTGTTGATTTGCATTTCCTTTATGACCAGAGATGTCGAGCATTTCTTCATGTATTTATAGGCTATCCTTATTTCCTCTTCAGAGAAGTCTCTAAGTCTTTAGCCCATCTTTTAATGGGCTTATGAGTTTGCATCTTATAAACATGGTACTCTTAGTCTGATCTATTAGATTCTTACGAGAAACATTGAAAAACCTGGTTGCCGGGGACCGGTAGTTTGGCCTAGTGTAGAGTGCTTGCCTAGCATGCACGAAGACCTGGTATCAATTCCTTGGTACTGTGGCTCAAGTGGTAGGCTTTTAGCCTTGAGAAATCTGAAGGACCATGCTCAGGCCCTAAGCTCAAGTCCAAGACAGCTACCCCACCCCCACAAAAAAACCAACCAACCAACAATCAAAAAAACAAAACTGATTACTGAATGATAGGTATGAAGATCTGTATTTAATCTAATAATTAAGCAGTCAGTGGATATGTATCCAAATTAATTATGACTGAGTTTGAGTCCCTACAAACTAGAGCTGTCATTCCCATGTGTGGCCACTAACAAAGCTTTGCAGTTTTTAATTTCACAGTCTGGATATAAACAACATATTGATTAATCAGGGAGGAAACTAATGGCTCCATTAATATTAATGAAATGGAAGAACTGAGTAACTTGCATAAATTTTGTACTTCACTAAGCAATGGATGGGTACATAGTTCTCTTAAGGTTAAAACATCACTCTTAAAATGCTATCAAAGTGACAACAAATTAGCACATGTTTAGAGATGGCCTTTTTCCCCTCTAAATTTGCTGGCATGTAATGACTACGGCAGATTTTAGTATTAGCTGGATCTTCCTCATTCTTTGTGTTTCTTTTTCATAACTGCATCTTCATTTTTTACACAAAAGAAAAAGTACTGACTCATGACTCCTAATTTTAGTGTTTCTGGATTTCTGAATATGTAAAAGTATTCACATCTTGTTTAAACTATTGAAGATCTTGTTTAAACTTACTCTGCTTGATTTTTTTCATATATTTTTTATTGTAAATAATAAAAGGGTTACATGATATTTCCAGATAGATGGTACATTAATTCCCATACATTGATACCCTTTCACATGTCTTGCTTCTGCTTGATTTTTTAAAGATTTTTTTGGGGGGCAAATCATTGTCTTGATTTGGAGGGCAGTTTCTTCATTTGTAAGATATATAGATTTCCCCTCCCCCCTTTCACTCCTCTCTATTCCTCTCTTCTTCCCACTCTCTCTCGTTTTTTCTTTAATCTCCTCTCTACTCTCTTTCCCATTTTCTTTCTTCTCCTCCCTCTTTCATTTCTTGTCCTTTCCATAAAAGTTTACTGACTACTTGCTGCATTCTCAGCACTGTACACTATCCTGGGATATAGAATGTTCATATTATATTTCTGTAGAGAGGATGGACAAATGAATTTCCATATAGAAGAAGGCTATTGATCTTCAAGAGCCTAGTTTGAGGATAGGCTACTAATAGTCTGCAAAGTTAGCGAAGGCTTGTCATACATATTAAAATTTAACCATGTTGTATACTCTTTTTTTTTTTTTTGCCAGTCCTGGGCTTGAGCTCTGGGCCTGAGCACTGTCCTTGGACTTTCTCAAGGTTAGAGCTCTACCACTTGAGCCTCAGCACCAGTTCCAGCTTTTTTCTATGTATGTGGTACATACATGCTAGGCAAGCACTCTACCACTAGGCCAAACTCCCGGCCCATACTCTGTCTGTTAATTTAACTATTTTCAACCTTTTGTGGGTTTCCCTCACTGTGGAGTTCGGAGTCAATAAGATTTTTGTAAATGATACATAGTTGAGACAGAGAAGGGGATTAGTTACTGAAATTTGTGCCAATATAACAGTGGGTCAGAGCCAATGTTTTTAGTAGATAGTAAGTGTTGTTACCCAGTTGTAATGCCATAGCTGAATCCTGAACACAATTCTCCTTCTCTTCCTCCTCCTCTTCTTCTTTCTCCTCCTCTTCTTCTTTCTCCTCCTCCTCCTCCTCCTCCTCCTCCTCCTCCTCCTCCTCCTCCTCCTCCTCCTCCTCCTCCTCCTCTTCTTTCACCTCCTTCTCTTCCTTCTCCTCCTCTTCCTCCTCCTCCTTCTTCCACCACCTCCTCCTCCTTCTTCTCTTCCTCCTCTTCCTCAACCTCCTCTTCTTCCCCCTCCTCCTCCTCCTCCTCCTCATTTTTCCTTCTTTATAAAATGCAGTTTTAAAAATCATCATCTTGGTTTTTGGAAACTAGAGACAAGGAGATGAAATGGCAAAACTGAGGCTTTTAGAATCAAACATTAATTAATTAATTTTATTTTTATTTTTTTGATGGTCCAGGGGCTTGAACTGAGGGCCTGCACACTGTCCTTGGGCTTTCTCAAGGCTAGAGTTCTACCACTTAAGCCACAACACCATTTCCAGCTTTTTCTATGTATTTGGTACCCATGAGTGAACCCAGGTCTTCGTGCATGCTAAGCAAACACTCTACTGGTAGGCCAAACTCTCGGCCCAAATATATTAATTTATTGGGAAGAATATTTCTCAAAACAGCAGGTGGAACTAAGATATTCCAGCTCCTTGAGCAAAATATTATGAATGGCTAGGCAATTTTACCTCTGTATGTTTTTGCTGTGTTTTTATATATGTTTGAGTGTGCATGTAAGGTAGAAGAGTGAGACAAGAAAGGCAGTAGGATTTCCTACAGTTTTGTTGGAGTCTTTCTTATGTGAGCACCAAGAGTGATTAGATGAAAGTGTTAAGAGATTGGTGTGTTAGTACTAATTATATCCTATTTGGGGGAAAGATGTTAAAAGCAAACTTGGATAGAAATTCTAAGAAACTTCATTGTTGCAGTATTTGTAGTTCAAATTCTTTATAACATAGCATTTCATAGGAAAGCTTACACTTTTTGGTATAAAGTCATTTTTAGTGCTTTTAGAAATAGATCAGGCATTTACTTGTAAGAAAGTTTCTCCTCAATGGAAAGACTTGGAAAAAATCATATTAAGTGAAGTAAGCCAGACTCAAAGGAACATAGGCTCAATGGTTTCCCTCATTTGTCATAATCAATAGAAATCTTGGGCTCTCCTAGCAGAGATTTGCAATAGAACAAAACCTAGATACATAAGTCCGTATAGTATGATGTTAAATGAAAGGACCTCTAGAATATAGAAACAAAAGCCATATAATGAGTGATTGTTGTTTTTAATGTACTATGTTACCTCTCATCTCTTTTGCTGTCCCTTGGTTATCTCATATTGTTACAGTATTTTACCTGGTTATCTGATATATTGTATATATGTGTATTTGGTTATTTGAAGTCAGATAGAGAAGGGAGGAAAACAAGATGAGGGGTGGGGGGGAGGGGGAGGGAAATGGGACCAAGACATAAGAAAGGGTATCAATGTATGTGAAGTAATGCACCTTCTATCTGGTGAATATAATGTAACTCTTCTATTAATTACAATGAAAATATATGCAAAAAAGAAAGTTTCTCCTAAATTATATATTAATATAAAATTTTTATAGGAAGTAAAATATTTTACTGCAGTTATATAAAACTGATTTGAAATGTATGAAATCCATCCGGGAGTTTGGCCTAGTGGTAGAGTGCTTGCCTAGCATGCATGAAGACCCGGGTTCGATTCCTCGGTACCACATACATAGAAAAAAGTTGGAACTGGTGCTGAGGCTCAAGTGGTAAAGCTCTAGCCTTGAGAAAGTCCAAGGATAGTGCTCAGGTGCTGAGCTCAAGCCCATGACTGGCAAAAAATAAAATAAAATATACACTTAGGATTATACTTATTTATTCTTGAATAATGATGTGAGGTAGGAGCTGTAAATATAGCTCAGTGGTCACAAAGCCCTGGGCTTTTGATCCTCTGTGCTAAGATAAAGTAAAATAAAAAAAGATGGAGAGTTACAATATCTAGCATATTGAACAGAAATCAGGTTGAAATAAAAAATAAAAATGAAAATGAAATAAAAAAATCTCAATGAGAGCAACTTAAAATTCTGCAAAGATGTAATATACATCTAGGATAGGTGTAGCAAGATGCCAGTCTGGGTTACATACTGAAATCCTCTCTAGAAAGGAAGAAAAGAAGGAAGGAAGGATAGAAGGAAAGGAGGGAGGAAGGGGGAGGGAGGAAGGAAGGAAGGAAGGAAGGAAGGAAGGAAGGAAGGAAGGAAGGAAGGGAGGAAGGGAAAGAAGACATGTGTTTTAATTTGAGGTCTAGTTTGATTCAAGGCCTACATTAAGTGTGTAGAGTATGGTGGTGACTGTGCTGGATATTTTGTATATAGACTTGGATTCAGTTCGTCAAAGAGAAACTATGCAATTGGGGCCAATACATACTTTATAAGTTCCAACCACAGCCATAGTAAATGCTACAATATAGTTGAGAAAAAGACGGAAGAAGAAAAAGTGAGGAAGGGAAGGACACAGAGAGAATATGAGATATTAAGATATCAATAATCAATTGACTTTATCCAAGGAGTTATCCCAGAGGAGATCCTGCTGCTATTAAGAATGATTAGTTGGGTTTTTTTTTTTTTGCAAGTCCTGGGCTTGAACTCAGGGCCTGAGCACTGGCCTTGGGCTTTCTCAAGGTTATCTCTCTACCACTTGAGCCGTAGTACCACTTCCAGCCTTATCTATATATGTGGTACCAAGGAATTGAACCCAGGTCTTCGTGCATGCTAGGTAAGCACTCTACCACTAGACCATCTCCCGGCCCTGGTTAGGTTTTTTTTTTTTTAAAAATGGAACTTAATTGTATGTGATGTGCTGTATGATCTCTCTCCTTTGAATGGTATAAATATGTTCACATGTGCCTGCTGTGTCTGTTTTCCCCATAAGAATAGAGGAGCGCTTTCTGTGACTTCTTCCCTCCCACAAGGTTTTCTACATCATGTGGCTCACAACTCCCACATGTAGATAAGTCAGATAGAAGTGGGGGGGAGAGAAAGGGAGGGAGAAAAGGAGGGACTGAATCAATGAGAGAGATAGGTCAGCCATAAATCAACAGAAAAACCCTGTGCTACTGTATAAAAATGGCTACTTTCATCCTACAAAGACATAAACCTCATCCGTGCTCTAGTTTTTATCTGTTTTTTATTTTTTAATTTTTTTTTAAAAGTTGGATGTCCTACCTGTAGGGGCATAATAGCAGAATCCTTGTGAGTTTGGAAAACTCAGTAGGAGTTTTGGTAACTTACAATACTTGTTTAATAGCTTGTTGCTTAGTAATAATTATTGTTTTAGAGTATGCCTATAGTCTTTTTATGAAGTACACAGAGCTTGTTTGGGACATAATTTCTGAAGGTGTTTGTTATTTGAATTAGC
This sequence comes from Megascapheus bottae, assembly GCF_031878675.1. Classification (NCBI taxonomy): domain Eukaryota; kingdom Metazoa; phylum Chordata; class Mammalia; order Rodentia; family Geomyidae; genus Megascapheus; species Megascapheus bottae. The sequence continues at coordinate 50,545,978 of NC_143522.1, read as the reverse complement.
ATTTGCTAAAGTGGTGGTGATAGTCTTTGATAATCACCATGTAGACAGGCAACAGGCATGACATTTATATTGGAAGTCCTAAGTTTATTATATTTAACATTTTTCATTAGAGAATCATGAGAACCAGAGATAGCTAAGCATAATGAAAGAACATTATGCTATCAAAAATAATTCTTATCATTTTCCATAGTGACAGTATAGTATATAATTAAAATGACAGCATTTTGCATGGTTTGGGAAAATTTTATTGCCATGGCTACCATAACATAAAAGGAAAAAACTAGCATTTAGTATTGTTGTAAAAATATTAACATATTTAGAGCAAATACAAGATATGTTCTAGAATAAATAAGAATTATAATTATTTTAATGGAAACTGTGGCAAAGGGAAGAAAATATGATTTTGGCTGAATGTACAGGGAATGCTGATGCTATTCATTAAGCATGAAATAATAAGAGGAACAAATTTTCCATAGCTCCCTCCCTTCATGAAATATCTCTATGTGTTCAGAGCTTCCTTTGAAGTCAATATATGTTCATTGCTTTAATTCATTTTTAAAGCTTCCTTTGAAGTCAGTGGGAGTGCATGCCTGGAAGAGAGTAAAGTGGGCAGAAGACTAGATGCCTGCTGGGGAAGAGAGAATGGCCTGATCTTCACCAGAAAACAATATTTATTGATTGTCCTTGTATGTATGATCTATTAGGCTTCGCACCAAAGTGTGTTTCAAACTGGTCTGGTTTACTTCCTACTATTACAAAGGTTTTAAAATGACACAAACCAGTAACATCTCTTTAGGATAGTGTTTTTTTTTTCTAGGTGGTTGGAGAATGAATACAAGGAATATTTATAAGTAGAAACAATTCTTTTATCTTGACACTCTCACAAATGTTTCATCAAACAATTTTGCAGATGATTAAACAAATGATTTTCCTATTTGAAATTACTTTGTTATTCAACCTTTTTCAGTTTTATTAGGCACTTTGGAATAAAGTGGGAATTAATTATTTTTCTTTTTTTCTTCCTTCTTTGCAGCTACCAATTGTCCCCTTTAATATAGTTTTTGAAAAATACTTTTTTCAATTTCATATAGAGTTGCCTGAAGGGATTAAGATAGATATATACCTTCCTTCAGGACAAAGTATAAGATTGTTTTCCTTTCACTTCCTTTTTTTCTTTCATCATCTCACCCTTTCCCTTACTTTCTATCCTTCCTCTGCTTAGGCAAACTGCTTCTTTTCCTTCGTCCTCGGATCTACTTGGACAATGACAGCCTTTCCTATGAGTGGAAAACAGTTTCCTTCAATGTACACATTGGTTCCAGGCTTGAGTTCTGCATCTCTAGTTGCAGTTTGGACTGGATGCCAGCAACACTAGCCAAAAACTTTATTTTCAATCTCTGTGAGTGATATTTCTTCTATTTAATTCCCACCTAGCTAAAAAAGTCTCTGTGAACTCTTCTAATTTACCTCATCTCACCCAAACCATCCTCCAATCCCATGTCTAGCCAAGGTAACTCTCAGATTTTTCTCTTCATTTCAAATTAGTCTTTGTTTCTTAGCTTCTTCACTCAAATCTGTTTCCTTAGGTCTTACCAAGGTCCTACTCACTGTGTGATCTTGTGTCTTTCCTCTCTTTGCTTAGATAAATGATTATTTCTATCTTCATCAGCAGTTCCCTGGAGTCTTTATTTGCCTTCGGCATGTTATTTAGCCTCTGAGCTTTGGTACCCTTAACTGCAAAAAGAGGATTAGTGATCCATACCTTACACATTTTCAGGTCACTCAGTAAATATTAACTTGCTTCACTTCTTTGTTCTTTCTATTCTTTTACTTCTGTACTGATACTGATTTTGCCTTTGGAAATTTCCCTGTGGTTGACCTCTGAATTTGTAGCAGGGTTCCAGAAGGCTCTGAGATGAAAACATACTAAGTCTATACTCAAACATCACATGTCTTAGTCCTACCACACAGCTGTTTCATGGCTGGCTACATACTCTTTCAGTGGCCTAACTTCCTAATCATTATTTCTATTTTATAGTCTTACACTGAAGATTAAGTGAATGACATCATGTAAAGCTTAGTAGAATTCAAGTACTCAATGACTGTGAGCTATTATTATTAAATACTTCAATATAGAAAGACTATGAGTGTGTTAAGATGATGATAATATAATATTTTCAACTCCCCACTTAATTTTCTCATCTCAAAAATGAAGTTTTCAGGAGTCAAGTAACTATTACAGGTTTAGAAAAGGCCTTTTGTAGATGTTTTCTGGGTTATACTGTCAGTGGTAGAGGAGTAAATGTGTAAGGGTGAGTCAGCTCTAGAAGTCACACTGGCAGAGAAGGATGTGGAGATTTGGATGTGATTTCCTGAAACTTGAGGAGGTGGGGACATCTGGGTTGAGGAAAGTGAGACAACAAAGGGTGCTGCTGCCACCACCTGCACATGTTTGGTATATCTGCATTGGATTCGCCTTATCCACACCAATTTCAGAAGTTCCTGACAACAGTGGAGCCCTGCACCCTACTTTAAAAACCAATACTTTGGAAAGGCTGTGCTTCATTTTAGAGTTAGAAATAGACATCTGAGATCTAGTAAGGAGGACAAGCTTGTACAGTGAAAAATGATGCTGAAGACAGGATAAGGAAAGAATAGTCTTATAGCAACTTTAAAATAAGAGATTACTAAGTGGGGGGCGGTGGCTCACGCCTGTAATCCAAGCTACTCAGGAGGCTGAGATCTGAGGATCTCGGCTCAAAGCCAGCCCAGGCACTAAAGAATGTGAAACTTTTATCTCCAATTAATCACTAGAAAATGGGAAGTGGGGCTGTGGCTCAAGGCGTAGGGCAGTCGCCTTGAGCTGAAGAGCTCAGGGACAGCACCCAGGCCCAGAGTCAAGTCCCATGACTCACAAAAAAATTAGGTTACTATCAAAAATAGTAATGTATTAATACTTGCTAAAGGACTAGATCAGTGCTCTTTAGTAGGAAACAAGACAAGATTGTTTGTATGTACATGAAATTAAAGTTACCATGTCATTCATTCCTTAGTCTAGTCTAAAAAGGTAGATGAGTTATTTTCCAAGGGTCTGTATTGTTTTATAGAATGACTAAAGTTTCTGAACCTATAATTTATCACTTCTTCTAATGACTCAGAATTTTATCTAAATTTATTCAGTCCCAGAGAATCTAGTATGTTTGCTTGGTAACATTATGGTGAAGTTATGTCATATACCATTTAGCAAATACATGTTAAACTAGCAGCACTTGGAAACAAAATATTGTGAGTAATTTTGCATGTCAATTTATTTAGTAAGCATAGGGATGGGATGGGAAGTACTTATTGTGTAAGATTCCTCACTGTGAAGCCAGTTTATTGGGTGAAGAGGAATCTAACCTTTATGTTCCCTTCTTGATAGAATAATGGGAAGAGGGTTTCTTTGTATACCCAATTGATTCTCATTATATCAGGGAAAGAGAAGATTCTCTAGGGTACAAATTCTATGGTTTTCATTGCTCTAATCACTAGACAACTTCACCTGTGATTGTAGGAAGTAAAATTTGGGAAATTCTAAGGTTTCATTCATGTTTTGTTGCTTTTGCTCATTGAGAAGAGAAGGACATGCTAGCTGATAATTAGTACTTATAAAAGGTCATAGAAAAAGAATTTTGGTAATGGATATGACTTTAATTCTCCATGAAGTTTTAGATGTGTGAAATAATTTCTTTAAGGTGAAAATATGTGGTAAAGAACCTCAGTTTCCTGCCCACAGGCTCTTGTTCCTTGTGCTGTAACTGTGTCTCTTATGAACTGGTTTAATAAGAACTAGTTTTGCCTGTTTTGCTGCTGTACAGACCCACCCTTTAAAGAGCACACAGCAAAGGAGAGAACAAAGTCCACATTGTTGTTACTTGTTTTGATTTTAGGGAACCTGAACCTCACTGGCAAAGTGCCAAGCAAATATAGATCACAAGAAGCTTGTGCTTGTATTTAGAAGAATGAGGGAGGACCAGAATAGCAGCTTAGGATGGAGTTTGCATGATGCTTGTGATGAAACCTACAATCGCAAAAACTGATTCTCCTATGGTAATGGATTCTTATGGAATTAATAGAGAATTCACAAAAACCTGATTCTTTGATCTGATTGGCATTAGGGAGATATGCAAGCAGTAAATCTGAGATGATAAATAGCTCTGGCCTTCTTTCTCAGCACTTCACCTATCAGGTGAATTTTGCTAAAGCACCTGAGGGATAAAATATGAGGGACCTCTCAATTTAGAGTGTTAAATGTTAGCTATAGGCTACAGGCAAATAACATTCAACAACATTCTCATATTCAGTGTCTAGGAAGTTACTGAACTCCTTAGTTTGATTTTATTGAGCTCTTGTTTGATGTTCCGGCCTTTGGTACTCAGATTTTCTCTTCTATATTGGAGAATTCATTATCATCCTGTTACCATGCTATTAGTGCTAACTAAGGAAACATTGGTTATGACTTCAACAGCAGTAGCTAGAACTTTGTTAATCTTTCAGCTCTAACTATGACTACGTGTCTCTGCACACATATGTGAAAATCTAGCCAATTAAGAGCTTTGATTTCATTCAAATATATTCTTTAGAACCAGCTTCTTCCTGACTGTTGGGAATAAGAGAGAAGCTTAAGATCTATCTTGAACTGTATTGCGAATAAATTACCTTCTTAGTGGTTTCTGTCTTCTATATCCACTTCTTCATAGACTTAAAAGACACTCTGCTGGGCACGGTGGCTCATGCCTGTAAACCTAGCTACTCAGGAGGCTGAGATCTGAGGAGCTTGGTTCAAGCCAGCCCCGTCCTAAAGTTCCTGAGACCCTTATCTCCAATTAACCACCAGAAAACTGGAAGTGGCACTATGGCTCAAGGGGTAGGTAGTAGCCTTGAGCTGAAGAGCTCAAGGACAATGCCCAGGCCCAGAGTTCAAATCCGACGACCCACAACAACAACAAAAAAGGATATTCCACTTTCTACTGGATTTTAATCTGTAATTGGAATTGATCCCACTATTTAACTGTGTCCTTGAAAATGAAGATAATATATTTCAACTACATTCTTAAAAATATAAATATGTATACTTTAAGATATAACATAGGACGAATTTCATTCTATTCTAGTAGAATATCATTAGAGAGCAGGTCCTATCTCTAGAATTCTAGCATGACAGCTGGAAAACAAAAAATAAAACCCTCAAATTATTTTTTTTCTCAGAAGCATTAGTGACATTGCTAGAAGTTAGAGCAGGGATTAGGTGTACTTCTGTGACTTGTATTCTCTATGCTTTCAGCTATACCCTAGGCATATGTATACAACAAACATGCCAAAAAAACAACAACAGTTAAAAGACTCCAAAAAAAGAGGATGGGGAAGGAAAGAAAAGCTGGCACATTTAGTAATATGAAAAAAAAGTTGAGATAAACTGATTTTGAGATAAATGACTATTCCAGAAAGTCTGTGCTCCAGTAGGTTTGGTCTTACTTCTGAAAGAGGGATCTAATAAGAATAGATAATTGTTTTCTTCCAAGAATAGGCCACTGATAATTAGCTTGTGATGGGAGAGACATGTATATCATTTCCTCTGACCATAGGAATAATACATAGATGTAACTGGTATAACTGATTTCTGGACTTGACTGCTGGGTGGAAAGGAGTACTAGAGAGCTGGGAAATCCAGGGCATCATGGTATGTGTGGTTGAGAAGGAACTGAAAGATAGAAAATGTTGGAGATAACAGAGTTGTCATTTTGACTCTTTCATTATATCTAGTATTTGTCCTTTGCTTGCTGGATATATGTATGTAAGTTGATGAATTTATTCATAGGGCATCAACTCACATATGGGTTTATTAAGAGATGTTGTCATTTATTGACAACAATGAAAGTATGGTTCAAAAAGAATTTATCCACATGTACTCACATTTCAATCCATGAAAATATTTGGGGAACTTCACTTTCTGTATCTGTCTCTGCATATTACACAAACTAGAAGCATTATTTTTACACAAATATGCTCATTTTAACTTCAAGAATATGACAGGTAAGCTGGGTGCGGTGGCGCATGCCTGTAATCCTAGCTATTCAGGAGGCTGAGATCTGAGGCTCAAGGTTCAAAGCCAGCCCGGTCACAAAAGGACCTGAGACTCTTATCTCCAATTAACCTCTAGAAAACAGAAGTGGGGCTTGGCTCAAGGGAAGGGTGGTAGCCTTGAGCTGAAGAGCTCAGGGACAGTACCCAGGCCAAAGTCAAGCTCCGTGACTCACTCACACACACACAAAAGAATATGACAGGTGGTATTTTAATTTTCCATCATCTCAAGGCTTTTTACCAATCAACTGAATTAAAGAATAATTTATACAAATAAGCTTCACTGCTTTTCAATGCATATTTTAATAGATTTTGACATGAAAAAGAGCTCCCCAAAGATATGAAAACAAGAAACCTAGTGAAAATGGGCAAAAGATTTAAAAAGGTATTTTAGAAAAGATACTTTTTCATCTGATTCTACTTGTTTTTTCTTATTTAAAAAACTTGTTAGTAGTCGAAACTCAATGTTGCTTTGATTTGTTTTCTTTATGGCCTGAGATGTTGAACATTTCTTCACGTGTTTATTGGCCATTCTTACTTCCTCTTCTGAGAAGTCTCTTTAAGTCATTAGTCCCTAAATTAATTTTTTTCCGTTGGGGGTTTATTTTTTTATCTTTATGTGTAGAGGGATTACAGTTATATTCACCAGATAGAAGGTGCATTGCATCTCACATCTCTTCTCATGTTTTTGTACCCATTTCCCTCCCTCTACCCCTCCCTTCATTTTTCCCCCTCCTATTTCAAATAAACAAGTAAACATATATATATATATATATATATATATATATATATATATATATATAATGTACCAGGTAACAAAGTCAGATACTGAAACAATATGAGATTAACCAAAGGGCAACACAAGAGAAGAGAAAACAAAACAGTACATTAAGAACAAGTCACTCATAATTAAGCTCTTGCTTCTCTGTCTTATATGTCCATTAATTTGGCCTCATCCTATATGACCTTATGTATCTGGGATTTGAGCTATTGTATTCCTCTGCTAGGAGAGTCCTAGGTTTGTACTAATTATTACAAATGAGGGAAACCATTGAGCCTATGTTCCTTTGGGTCTGGCTTACTTCACTTAATATGATTTTTTTCCAAGTCTTTCCATTTCCTTACAAATGGGATGATCTTGTTCTTTCTGATGGGATCATAGAATTCCATTGTGTATAAATACTGCATCTTCTTGATCCAATCATCTACTGAGGAGGAGGGTTTGTTTTTTGAGGGTTTAATTTTTTGAGCTCTAAATATTGAGTATTAGGTCTTTGTTTGATATATAGTTGATAAAAATCTTCTGTGATCTTTCTGTTTAGCTTGTTAGCTGTGTCCTTTGCAGGAATTTTTTTTAGTTTTATTTATTTATTATGTTTTTTATTTATGATTTTTTATTTACGTATTTTACATGGTGAGGCCTGAACTCAATACCTTGCACTTGCTAGACCGCTGTTCTAACACTTGAGCCATGCCTCTGCTCTCTTTTTAAAAAGTGATATACAGAGGGTTCAAAATTATTATAAAGGTGATGTACAGAGGGATTACAATTTTATGAGTCCAGGTCTTGGGTACATTGCCTTTCATACAGTATCTACCACTCTCTCACTCTCTCCCAGGACTTACCCCACATCTCCACCCATGAGTAATATAGTTCACTTTCATCAATGTCCACTCCTCTGATTATGCAGGAACTTTATAATCCCATTTATCAATTATTTCTTTATTTGTTGTATTTCTGGATTTTTACTTAGAAAGTTTTGAATTGTGCCCAGGATGCTTAGTATTTCCTTTACCATTTTTTGTAAGGTTTCATAGTTTCCAGTCTTATATCGACCCTTTTGATTCACTTTGACTTGATGCTGAAGCAAGATAATATATAGGGATCAAAACAACATTGAGATTCCACCTCACTCTAGTTAGAATGGTGATTATTGGGAAAACTAACAAGAACAGATGCTGGTATGGATGTAACTAAAAGGAAATTCTATTATATTATTGGTAAGAATGTTAAGCTTGTTCAACTACTCTGGGAAGTAGTATGGAGGTTCTCCAAAAAACTTAACATAAATTGCCCTATGACCCAGCAACTCCACTCCTTGTCATCTATCCACTAGAGCTTAGATAAGAATACACTAAAGCCAACAGCGCAATCATGTTTGTTGCAGCATTATTTACCATAACCAAGATATAGAATCAGCACAGATGCTCCTCAACAGGTAAATGTATGAAGAAAATGTGGTATATAGTATATATACAATGGAATTCTATTCATACTTCAGAAAGAATGATCTTATATCATTTTTAAGGAAATGGAAAAACGGGAAAAAATTAAGTGAAGTAAGATAGACCCTCAGAAACACATATTTCATGGTTTCCCTCATTTGTGGTAGCTAGAATGTGCTAATAAATCAATTAGTAAACATGCTGGGCGGTATCCAAGTGGTTATAAATGAATAAACAAGTACAATAGACTTTTTGAAGAGCACAAATAGTATAATTTATTAGAAAAACTAAGCTCAACAAAGTAAGTACCAGAAAATGGGTATTTGAGTTGGGGTAGGGGACAGAGGATAGAAGAATGAATGAGGGAAATGAGTAGAATGCAGTCAAGAATTCATTGTATATACCATAGAATTGAGAAAAATAAGGGAAGAGGTAAGTTAAAGGGGGATGAAAGGGGATGAAGATGTTGAAGGGCTAATGCAGATCAGGATGCATTATATTCATAAACTGCTTTTTTAAAAGGCAAAATGATTCAATACAAACCTTAAAGTTAAGAAAATTGAAGGAAGAGGTGGGGGTGGGGGATGTGAGTTAAAACATTAAAAGGGATGACTTTGATCAAGAAGCAGTGCATTCATAATCTGTATTGTTGAGCAACTCCTTTGTTTGTTTGCTTGTTTTTGCTAGTCTGAGCTCTGTCCTTGGGCTTTTCTCAAGGCTAGAACTCCACCACTTGAGCTATGGCACCACTTCGGGCTTTTTTTTCTCTTTGTGGGTCATGAGGCTTGAACTCTGGGCCTGGGCACTGTCCCTAAGCTCTTCAGCTCAAGGCTACTGCTCTACTCCTGAGCCTGGGCATTGTCCCTGAGCTCTTCAGTTTAAGGTTACATTTTATTTCTATGGTTTTTCTTGGTAAATTTTTATGTGATTTTTTTTAAATAATGTTTTATGTAGGCAATTTTCAACCACTCTGGAAAGAAGTATGGTACTTCCTTGAAAGACTAAACATAGAGCTGTCCTATGACCCAGCAATCCCACTCCTTGGCATTTACCCAAAATGTCCAGAAACAATAGAATACTAAAGCTCCTAGCAAACCACTCTAGAAAGAAGTATGGAAATTCCTTAAAAGACTAAACATAGAGCTGTCCTATGACCCAGCAATCCCACTCCTTGGCATTTACCCAAATGTCCAGAAACAAGGAAATACTAAAGCTACTTGAACAATGATGTTCATTGCAACATAATTTACCATAGCTAAGATTTGGAACCAACCCAGATGCCCCTCAGTAGGTGAATGGATCAAGAAGATGTGGTACTTACCCACAATGGAATTCTATGCTGTCATCAGAAAGAATGGCATTGCCCCATTCATAAGGAAATGGAATGACTTGGAAAAAAGTCATATTATATGAAGTAAGCCAGACCCTAAGAAGCATAGGCTCCATGGCTTCCTTCATTTATAATAATTAGTACACATCTAGGATTCTCCTAGCAGAGGATCACAATACCTAAAAACTTATGTATAGATGGTCATATAGGATGAGACTAAACGAAATGAACTCTTAAGATGGAAAGAAGAGCTTTATCTATGTGATGTTCTTAATGTACTATGTGAAGTTATTTCTTTTCTCTTTTTTTTCTTTCCACTTATGGTTAATCTCATATGGTTACTATATCTGACTTTGCTACCTGGTGTACTATACAGTATACATTTATTTGTTTATTTGTTTATTTGAAATAGTGAAGGGAAGGGGGAAAACAAGATGAATGGGAGGGAGTGGAAGAAGGGAAAGCAGGACAAAAACATGAGAAGGGGTATGAAGGTTTGAGAAGTAATGTACCCATTACCTGAGGAATGTAACTGTAACTGTAACCCCTCTACATATTATTCCAACAATAAAATACAATAATAAAAATGATTAGACAAAGAAATGTGGTACATTTAAAGAAAGAAAAATTATTAAGCCATAGAAAAGAGTGAAATTATGTTGTTTGCAGGAAAATTCTTGGATCTGGAGAACTTCCTATAAAGACAAATATTGAATGTATTTGCTTATCTGTGAAAGTTAAACATAAAATTAATAGTATGTCATCTTAAAAGGGAAACTGTTGGAGGGGATGTGGAGCGAGTGACTGAAAGGGAAAGAAATGAGAAGACAATAGGGGTGAATTTTATAGAAGTATCTGCATACATAAAAATAGCATAATGATACTCACTTTTAGAATGGAGTGGGTTAAATGATGATAGAGAGGGGATGGATTTGGTCAGTGTACATTGCATTACATTCTTTATTCATGCTAATAGAAATTTCTTTCAGCACACTTTTATTTTCTCTTACCTTGCATAGTTTCTGAGAAGAAACCTATGATCACTTTTTACTTGTTCCTTGCTCTGTGAAGAATTGGTGCTTTTGTGTGTTTTTTCCCCCATCTATCCTGTTTGGAGTCCATTGAGTACCTTTGATTTGCTGGTACATATTTTTCAGAAGAAACTAAAGTGTTTTCATTTCTCTCTAAATATGCATTTTATTGTTATCTTGTTATTTTTGGTAGTGGTTGAGCTGTCTCTGAGCTCTTTTGCTCAAGGCTATCCACTTTGAGCCACAGCTCTACTTCTGGTTTCTGGTGGTTAATTGGAGATAGAGAATATCACAGAAGTTCCTTTTGGGGTGCCTTTGACCTGTGATGATCAGATCTCAGCCTCCCGAGTATAGGATTACAGGCAGTGCTCGACTTAAAAATATTTTTGATACTTTTTCTTGTGACTACAAATGAATATGTTAGACTCCAATTTATGCCTTATTAGTTTTGTGGCATTACCATTTCTCTCCTCCCTGCACAATAGTCTGTATTTGTCTCCTAAAACAAAAAACAAACAACAAAACAACTGGGCTTTCTTTACAACAAATACATTGGAGGACTTATTTAGCTTACTTTCTGCTTCCAGAAGTCACAGCCATGCTGCTATTTGTCCAGCAGCTGACATAGGGACAGAGAAAGGCACCAATGTACAAAACAGAAGAAAAGACTCATTCTCATGGCTATACAAATGTGAATTTCTCCTTAAACAGGAATGTGGTTTTAAACATTGCAGCTCAGAACCTTTCTTCTTTTACCTTACTCTCAGCCCCAATGAATAATTCCTTTGTTGTAGTTTACCCAAAATTAAAAAAATAATAATTATAGAGGAATTATGAATCCTACTAATTCCTAATAGTCAGAAATATAAACTTCTGATTATCTGTGTATGTAATTTAGCAATATATCATGGACATCTTTAAAATGCATGATTGTGGATGAGCTGATAAAGTATAGGAAACTGATTAATTCTATAAGGGCTTCTCTCTTCAGATGTGATACTAATATATGGATGAAAATGAAATATCTAGTAGACATATCCATTTAGAAATACACTTTGTACTGATATGTTAGATAGATTAACTTGTGTATGGCAATGACCGTACCCAACCTGGTCATTACCTTTTACATGCAATACCAGAAATTAATCCATGAAATAAAAAATTGATTAGCTGGGCTTAATTAAAACCACTACTTCCTTTGCTATGCAACAGACAATGTCAAGAAAGTGTTTTTACATAGTTTCTCTTAGAAAGCAGAGTCCAAGGCAAAAGAATACAAATGCTTTACTGAAGTTATAAAATCAGGTGGTGAGGACTGAGAGAAAATGATGCAAGGAAAAATGCCAATCTATGTGATGTTAAACTTTGGAAAACTGGTTAATATTTGACAATGAGAAGCAGCTAATTGAGCAGGCATATATTCCTAAGACTCTAGTAGAGAGTTTCAGGTAAGACTGACACCTTAATTATGTCATGGAGTTTTAATTCACAGGTGCAAACCAGTCAGTGGAGGTAGTAATGAAGATAAAGAAAATGAGGTGATTAAGGAAATATGAAAATATACAAGTTTTGTATACCAATGCATTATGAAGTTAAGAATGAAGAAAATGTAGGAAGAATTGGTATGAAAAAGTCAGAAAGTATAGTAGGTAAGATATCAAAGCTATGAGTCCACAATGGAACAAAGTACTCATTTCAGAATTAGACCTGAATCTCAATCCACATTGCATCACACAGTAACAGTCTGATCCTAAAGGAAATTAGATCACTCTTTCTAAGCAATATTTTCTTTATTTGTTAAAATGAAGTAAAATTGTCACCTTATGAAATATTTTTGAGAAATAAGCATTAATCTAATAAAATTGCAGATATGCTGTGTACCTTGATTCCCTCGATTCAATTCTGGTGTATTATTTTAACTTCACAAATGGTAATATGCCAGTTTCAATTAAGTATTTGTTTCTAGGGAGAAGTGGTCATTATTTAGGGAAAGAACCAATATTTTACCCCATTTTTAAAAGAAATTCATGTCCTGGATTTCCCATTACTCCTCTTTATATAGCAGTGTTACTATCAAGGTCATTTCCCAATATTATCATTTAACATAATAAAAAGTATCAATACGCCTCTTCCTGAAAAGTGAGTCGTTCTTAAATTACTTTCTTTAGATCTAATCTTAATGATCTCTAAGAAAATATCTCTCATTTGGATATTTTCTTAAATCTACTAATGCCATGTATAACTATGATTAAAGCTAGAATACTTGGTATCCTTTGCCCTTGGACAGCGCAACTATAGGTCTATTGGTAAAAATAGTTTTGTTTAGTAGTGGTATATGAAGTTTTACATTGTACAACATCTGCCATTACCATGTATCTATTTTCCACTGTTATGGAATTTCATTAATGTGCAAATTCTGTTTTTTTTACTTTACACTTGAATTATACTTTAGTTTTCCTTTTCATTTGTCACCTATTTATTGTTCAACACTTACTGGCTTTTCCCTGCCTCCCTGCCTCCCTCCCTGCCTCCCTCCCTGCCTCCCTCCCTGCCTCCCTCCCTGCCTCCCTCCCTGCCTCCCTCCCTCCCTCCCTCCCTCCCTCCCTCCCTCCCTCCCTCCCTTCCTTCCTTCCTTCCTTCCTTCCTTCCTTCCTTCCTTCCTTCCTTCCTTCCTTCCTTCTTTTCTCTTCTTTCTTCATTTTTATTTTGGAACTGGAAGCCTTTTAAGGAGAAATGGTATTGTGGAGAATATTTAGGATTTGTATTTTCAGTTGGATAGTGGTTTGCTCAAAAACTGGTACTCAACCACTTGAGCAACATCTTAATTCTTAGTTTTTTACTGGTTACTTGGAGATAAGAGCTTATTGTATTTGTCTGTAAGGACTGGCTTCCAGCTAGAATTAGATGTGTGAGCCACTGGCACCAGGCTATTGGTGCTTTTTTTTTTTGCCAGTCCTGGAGCGTGAACTCAGGTCCTGGGCACTGTTCTTGGGCTTTCTCAAGGCTAGTGCTCTACTACTTGAGTCACAGCACCACAAACCACTTCTGGCTTTTTCTGTGTAAGTGATACACAGGAATGGAACCAAGGGCTTCATGCATGCTAGGTAAGCACTCTACCATGGGCCCCCAAGGTGCTAACTTTTTATGAAGGAGATTACAAAAAATTTAAGTGTTTCTGAGAAATGGCAATATTGAAAAATGTTTGAGAATTACTAGTCCAGAAACAAAGATTGTTTTTCAAGAAAAATAAAATCACATTTAATTCAGAAACATAATTTAGGAAAAAAGCAAGAAACAGTGAAAGGTGTCGAATATTATTCCAGATTCTTCATCCAGAAATTTGGGGTCGACTGTGAAATCTGAATATTTTTATTTTTTCCAACAATCTTGCCTCAAGTATTTTAATTCCTTGATGTCCAGAGAGCTATTAAAGTAACTAATGAAGTCAGTGTAACATTGGTGTAACATCTAGTGATGATTAAATGTTTTAAATATTATTATTGAATATACAATCACACATATTTAGTAGATATATTAACAAGACTAAAAGTCAAGATCCTTTGAGTAGTTGTAGTAACTCAGAGTTTAGAATCCTGTTAGGTTGCAATGTACTACAGATGAATGCTTTCTCCTTTTGGCTTATCTCTCAGGTCTATCAGAACAACGAACTATCATTAGTTCAGTAACAAACTCATACAGTGTGATGGCTATCTCTAACTGATTCCATCAGTAGGATTTAGGAACTAGGACTGTCACCCTCTGAATTCCTAGAGCATTTTAAGCACCACTTTTTCTAGCATATAGCTAGCTATATAGAGCTATCACTAATTGTATTTTATTGCATTTCTACTGTTTCTGTGGAGTGTCTTAGGCCATAGGAGCATTCAGAGTTGTGCAATAAATACTCATTAATACTAAATTACTAAACGATATTGTAAATGTCATTCAGAGAGAAGCCAGAGATGGCATAGTAGTTTAAAGCCAGTGTATAATGTTGTTCATGGTAACACATTTCATTCTACATAAGTTATAGAAATTTCCAAAATAAATCCCTCTGTCTTCCTTTGGAGACTTTTATGTGCAGGCATGAGACTGGGCTTCTGCTTCCATCCAGCTGGCAGCCTGAGGAGGAAGATAATTCTCAGAAGAGGAAAGAATGAATAGAATTTTGGCAGAACTAGGTCCCAGCTATGGATTAGGTCAACCATGGAAGGGGTGCTCATTCTGGGTTTCTAGTTAGATGAGTCAATACTAATCTCATTATTTATGCTCTTTTGGAAAGCATTTCCAATGACTTGTTTCACAGCATCCTTATTTATTAAAGTAAAAATAAAAAACCTTCTCTACTTCTGAATAGGTGATAATGTGGCAACTAGCATTGAAGGGAATTTTGTAAGCAGGAGAGCAAACTATTAGGTTTTTATAGACTAGTGTTTCTAAAAACTTTACACACATTTAGTATTTTCTTTTTCTTTCTTTTTTTGCCAGTCCTGGGACTTGAAGTCAGGGCTTGAACACTGTCATTGGGCTTTCTCAAGGCTGGAGCTCTACCACTTGAGCCACACCACCACTTCCGGCTTTTTCTACACATGTGCTTCCAAGGAATCCAACCACCCAGGTCTTCATGCATGCTAGGCAAGCACTCTACCACAAGGCCATGCTCCGGGCCCTTTCTTTTCCTCCCTCTCTTCCTCCCTCCCTCCCTCCCTCCCTCCCTCTCTCCCTCTCCCTCTCCCTCTCCCTCTCTCCCTCTCCCTCCCTCCCTCCCTCCCTCCTCTCTCTCTCTCTCTCTCTCTCTCTCTCTCTCTCTCTCTCTCTCTCTCTCTCTCTCTCTCTCTCTCTCTCTCTCTCTCTCTCTTCTTTCTTTTTTTTGTCAGTCCTTGGGCTTGAACTCAGGGTCTGGACACTGTCATTGGGCTTTCTCAAGAGTGGTGCTCTACTACTTGAGTAACAGCACCATTTCTGGCTTTTTCTGTGTATGTGATACCTAGGAATCAAACTCAGGGCTTTGTGCATGCTAGGCAAGCTTTGTACCAGTAGGCCACGCTCCTGGTCCCACATTTAGTATTTTCTAGATAATTCACATATTAAGGCATGATTTCCGTAGTTCCAAACTTTCCATTCAGTAGCTGTGGGTGTGGCCTGAGCATTTGCATTTCTAATTACTTCTCTAGTGATATTGATGCTGCTAGTATAGCAAGCACAGGAAACTTTGAGAATCACTTCCTTAATCTTCTAGGTATGCTGTCTTTCACACCAGGATAGTCAAGGTTTGTGGGCCAAGAAATGAGCACTAGCTCTTCACTGTGGGGTCCATTGAGCCCTTCAAAGTGGGTTGGGAAGGTAAGACACATAATAGGACAAGGGTATGCATGACACAGGTAGTGAAACCTATCTCAGGAGGATAAATCTATGATAATGAGTTACCTATTTGCTATCCTGGTATGAAAGACAGCATATCTGGAAGACTAAAGAAGTGATTCTCAAAGTTTCCTGTGGTTGCTATACTAGCAGCATCAAGTAATTAGAAATGCTTCTGGCTCTTTTGTGCCCAGGCTGGCTTTGAAGCACAATCCTCAGATCTCAGCTTTCTGAGTAACTAGGATTACAGGTGTGAGCCACCAGTACTTGGCTTGAGGTTTTACTTTTTTTCCATGTTTGTATTTTGCTTTGTTGCTGAATAGTTTTTCTCACTAAAGATGTGCCACAAATTTCATGTTCATTCATCTGTGGATGGGCAATTAGTTTGCTTTTAATTTTTGACTATTTACAAATAGAGATACTATGGGTATTTCTGTGTAAATCTTGAGTAGACTTTTCAATTCTCTTAGTTAATAGAAATTTTGGATCATGATTAAAGTGTAAACTAGGCTCAGGTAGCTAACACCAATAGTCTCAGTGACTCAGGACACTGAGATCTGGATTTCAAAGCCAACGTGGGCAGGAAAGTCCATGAGATTCTTATCTCCAGTTATCCAACAAACAAACAACTGAAAGTGGAAGTGTGATTCAAGGGGTAGAGCACCAGGTTTCAGCTAAGAGCGTGAGTTCCAGTGTCAGTATACACACACACACACACACACACACACACACACACACACACACGTACACATCATTTAATTTGGGAAGAAACTCAGTTTTTTGTAATGGCTTGCCACTTTGAACTGCCACCATCAATGTCTAAGCGTTGCACTTGCTCCACATCTTTGAAAGTACTTTTTGTTTTATTTGATTATAGGTGCATTTCATTGTGTTTCATGCTTTTTTCCCTGATGGTCACTGCTATTAAACATTTTAAAATGTGCTTATTAAATATATATATATATATTTGTAAAAAATGTTTCTGGCTTTCTAGTAGTTTACTGGAGATAAGAGATTCATGAATTTTCCTGCTGGGCTGACTTTGAATGGTGATCCTCATATCTTAGCCTTTTGAGTAGTTAGTATTACAGGTGTGAACCACTTGTGCCTAGCACAAATAACTTTTCTAAATAAGAAATGTAAATGGTATTTGAGCATGGGCCAGAACTAGTTCTACGATTTCTTCTTTTTTTTTTTTTGCCAGTCCTGGCCTTGAGCTCAGGGCCTGAGCACTGTCCTTGGACTTTCTCAAGGCTAGAGCTCTACGACTTGAGCCTCAGCACCACTTCCGACTTTTTTCTATGTATGTGGTACCGAGGAATCGAACCCGGGTCTTCATGCATGCTAGGCAAGCACTTTAACCACTAGGCCAAACTCCCGGCCCCTACGATTTCTTCTTGAGCAGTAAATAGGGGAGTCCCAAATACAGCAAGGCTCTATCTCCTAATTTGTAATGGGTAATGGGAGGAAATTGTAAAGGTGAAAGCCTAGAGGACCTGTGTTATGATGTGGATATTAAGTGTCTCCTCCAAAAGGCTTCTGTGTTGCAGGTTTGTTCCCCAGCTGATGGTCTTACTGAAAAGCTATTACATAGTAAGGGTGGTGATTTTTATCGATGGTTTAATCCATTAATGAGTTAATAGCTGAATGAGCTATTAGTAAATAGGAACTAGCTTGAGTGAGTAGGTAATGGGGCAGGGCACATCAATGAAGGGAATATCTTGGCCTTGGACCTTTCTTGTTCTGATTCCTGACTAACATTAGTTGAGTGGCTTTCCTCCACCAATGCCCTTCTGCCTTGCCATGAGTCTAGAAGCAAAGGGTCCAACCTACTCTGGACTGCAGCCAGTGAAAATATGAGACAAAATAAATCTTTTCTTCTGTAAGTTATTTTTCTCAAATCATTTGGCACAATAACAAAAATTTAATACAATCTGCAGACTTCAAATCTATTTAGTCCAGGAATTTGCTCATATTCAGGCAAGAACAGGCAAGTGTTTCTTGGCTGTAAGTCAGTCCTTAAGTTTCTTTTGATATCAGGTTTTACCAAGGAATTCAGAGAAACCAAATTTAAATTTATTAAGTAGTGCCGAAGAACTTGAAGGAATGGCCTTTTCTTTAGCCAGGAATGCACTAAGATAGAAACACGGACTTTGATGGACATGATTTTCACAAGCACTCCTCTCGTATTAAAACAAAAACAAAACAAGCACAAAAGACAACAACAAAACCCCCCACCATTTAGTGGTTGCCAAGTTTCTGCCATGTTGTAACAGAGGACAAAGACAAATCTCTTCTTGTCATGGTAGGGATAGGCATCCTATTTATTTGAAAACTACTTTTTAAAGCCAGCATGTTTTATGGCTTATTCTGACAACGTTACATGAGGGTCTTATTTGTTGGTTTGGTGAGTTGTGTTTAAGGTGACATATTTCCTTTTGTGTTTTAGGGCACAGAGTCACAAACTCTTTTCTATGAGAATCCTGTATAGCTTGAGCTCGGGATGTGCCTCTAAGAGGCTGTTTTCCTTAGCCATGACCTCTGCAATTCACATCTCTGAATTATTATTATGTTAATTTCTCTGCTCTTATCAAACCAATATGAAAACATATTGTTGTCTAGAATAAATATCCAGTATTCAAAGAATCACATATACACATGCAGGAGGTAAGGAGGCAATTCTATGATTAAAATCCCCCCACCCCCAGCTCAGCCTGGTAGAAGGTTCCTTGTTACCTTCTTTGTGTATATTTTTTTACAATCTACCTTGTTTTTAGAGTGTATTGCCTTCAGTAGTCTGGCTCAATGATAAGAATTTCCATTGTATCACTCTACCTTTGGCCACCTGTGTGTCATTTACACAAAACAACTTTTGCTACTAAAACTGATAATCACATCAGAATCAGAATAATAGAAACTTAAGTAACTTTTTGAGATGTCTCTTTGTTTTGATTTTTGAGGGTTTTATTCCTAGAAGTTTGGATATATATGTATTTCCAAACTCCAAGGAATATACATATATAAGATACACACATATGTATATGCAAATATATTTTGGATATATATACATATAAAGTTTGGATATATGTATATGTAAATTGGACACATATACACAAGCATATATATGTGCATATATATACATGCACTCATGTATATATAAATACGTATATACGTATAGAAAAATGAAAAATATAGAAAAGAGTACTAGTTGGATGTGGTGACTTTTAGGTCATTTTAATACTTATCTATGATCTCTTATGGTTGATAATACCCCGATAAGCATTCTGGTCATTGTGATTGAGAATTTAACAACCATTTCATCCTATCTAAACAAATATTAAATGACTCCAAATTGCTTGGATTTCTTGTTAAAATAGAATTTTCTGTGCTCCAATGTGGATATTCTCATCAGTAAGTCTACAGTTGATCTTTTTTTTACATGAAAGACAAATTAAAGACTTTGTACGCATGCATACATAGAGATACAAGTATCTACACCCATACACACACACACACACACACACACATACACCCACACACACACACAGTAGTTAATCCTTCCCAATGTTAACTGCAATGTTAACTCTTTCAGTGTTTCTACAGGCATGAATGTTCTAGGCTCCCTAGTGTGTTTCTCGTACTGTTTATCTGATTTTGTGTCAGTACCACACATCAACATAATCTGTGTGTGGGTACATGTTGGGGTCCTTCTCGGACATCTAGGAGGGGGGTAAGATGGCAATGGAGCCCACCAATAATCCTGGGAACACAGACTCTGGAGCCAGACTCCCGGTGCAGATCTAACTTTATTTTAGAAAACACGCCCGCTAAATACAGATGGAGCTGTGGCCACCATGTCAGCAAATAGGGACTTCACTGAATGTGACTGTCAGCCACACCCCACTTGCCAGGAGTATCCGAGGCTCCTGCTCCAGGCGGGAGGGTCCAGGTGCCCTCTGGCTCCAGACTGTTTGTGGTCACTGAGTGTGTACATGATTTCCAGCAAGGTAGCAACAGCGGGGCTCCTACACCACTAACTAGGAGCCCGACAGGTACACACATATACATATAGAGTTTCAGTACAAAATAGCTTTCTAATAAAATACCAAATACTATCCATGAGGAACAATATAATAATTTGACTACCTTAAAATTTAAATTATTTAAAATATTTTAAAAAGTAAAAGTATTGGTCACAAGTCAAGAGAAGATTTTGAAATATATGAACACTAAATGAGTAAGCAGAATACTTGAGCTTCTAATATAGTTGATCTTTAATAGTTTGCATTGTTCTTAGGTACTGTTGATAGTCTGGGGACCACATTTTGAGTATCAGTCATGATAATCCTATTCTTCCAACTTGAATATTTTATGAATGAGCACATGATCTAAGCCTTCTAGATCAGATATGAGAAGTCTACTTGATACTTTCAGGAAGGCTACCTTATTTCAGAGAAACATATAAGATAGTTCTGTTTTTTCTTGGGACATTATCATGTGAGGATTTGATGCCTAGAACTACCACAGGCATCTTGCTATCATTCTGAAAATGAACCTAGTCTAGCGTCGAGGTCAAGTCAAGTAAGTTACAGGGCTGTAAAGCTAGATACCTATACCTCTTTCTTTACTAAGTTTTCTTATAAACTCATTATTTCCTATGTGAGATCTTGTAAAAAGTTTTCTGGCTAATTTACAGGGCCAAAATATTGTAAATGAAATAGTTATCATTTCAGTATATTGAATCTTGTTCCCTGTCTCATTCCCAGCTATTAAATACCAAAGTATCTGAATTTATTTCAGGTTATATTTTCATTTCTTTTTTGAACATGTAGTTTTCCTTTTCACTTTACCCTATCTTGTTCCCAATCTCACCCAGGTCTCTAGGAATTTGTTGTAACACTTTAAAATTGTGAAATCCTTAAAAGGAAGCAATTACTCCAACTTGTTTATCATTTGCATCTGGAAGACAGCAGGATAGATTTCTGGTTGAGTGTATGATCATAGTGTTACTGAAGGTCTTCTTCCTCATATCCCACTTTTATACATTGCCATTTCTAGCAATCATGGCTAATTAGTAACAATCTTTTTCTTCACACTTAAATTATAATTTCTAGAATTCCCCAATAAAGTAAGCATTGATTCTATTTGAATTTTAAACATGCCCTGTCCTTCTTTGCTGTTTTTGGCTGGGAAGAATTGCAACAGATTTAAGGCTGTATGAAGCAAATGCCTGAATCCTCAATCCTGGATAGGACTGGGAAGAAACTAGAAAGTACTCTGTAGGGAGTACTCAGCAGAGCTCATGTACATGAAATCTCGGAAAGGGAACAATGAATTTTCTCCCATTTTGAAATCACTGTTTGGATAGTTTCTTTATTCAGAGCATCAGGGATTGTTGACAGTTGCATGAAAAGGATAGAAGATGATGGGACAACTGATGAACCAAGCCACCATGGACTCAAAATAAATTTCTATCTGTTGAATCCTTTAGCTATAGATAAATGAGTTATAAGTCTCAAACCAATTTCTATTGACAGGTATCCCTATCATGGTTTACAGCATAGTGTGCATTCTAGTTGGCTGCTGAGAGGCTTATTATGTGCTGTCTTCTCTGAATATGACTGGGCTGAAGTCACCAAATTGGTACAGATACTGCACAGAGCAGGATTATACAGTAGAAAAATAAAGATCTTAATAATTATAAGTAACATAGCAGTGTGTGTGTGTGTGTGTGTGTGTGTGTGTGTGTGTGTCCTAAAATTGAACTCAGGCAGGACCTGGGTGCTCTCCCTGAGTGTTTTTGCTCAAGGCTAGTGTTCTACCACTTGACCCACAGCTCCACTTCTGGCTTTTTGGTGGTTAATTGTAGGTAAGAGTCTTGCGGATTTTTCTGCATGGACTGCTGCCACTGTAGCTTTCTTGGTTTCTTTTCTCAGAAACTTGAAGTTCATGAGAATGTATATGAGTGTGAAGAACTTTATTTAGAAGAGATATATTTCAGTGGAAGACTACTGTTGCTGTTGTTCCCAGGTGTCCAAATTTAAAGGGTTTTATACCCTGGACTGTGTTCTGATTGGTTACATTTTAATTGGTTGAGTCCTACAACATTTTGATTGCATGTTAATTCCTCATCGGATCCCTTCTTGAAATTATCTCCACATAGTCATAGGACAGTTATAGAAAATTGAGGAACTAGAAGATTCTAGAGAGGGGACTGGGAGTTTGGCCTATTGGTAACAGTGCTTGCCTAGCATGCATGAAGATCTGGGTTTGATTCCTCGGTACCACATGCATAGAAAAAACCGGAAGTGGTGCTGTGGCTGAGGTTATAGAGTACTAGCTTTGAGAAAGCCCAAGACCAGTGCTCAGGCCATAAGATCAAGCCTCGGGACTGGCAAGAAAAAAAAAAAGATTCTAGAGAGGGCAGAGGCAGGATATTGTTTTCTGCTAGAAACTCTTTTTGAAACAATGTTGTCTGTTTTGCTACTGGTTTCTGCTTGTTAGGACAAAAAATACCGTTTAGGTGTTGAGTCCCAACTAATTTACTCTTTCACGGGGCTAAACACAAATGCAAGGTAAATACTATACCCTAGAAATGAGACCAAGAGAAAGAGGATATTGAGAACGTTCTATGCTCTGTGGACAGAACATCTGACAAAAGCTATGACATCTGGTCAGAAGCCCAGCAAAGGAGATTGTTTACTTGCTCCATATAGACAATGCTATATCCACTGTTTTGTTTTGTTTTGCCAGTCCTGGGGCTTGAACTCAGGGCATGGGCACTGTCCTTGGGCTTTCTCAAGGTTAGCACTCTATGACTTGAGCCATAGCATTATTTCTGGATTTTTTTGTTTACCGAGGAATCAAACCAAGGTTTTCAAACATGCTAGGCAAGCACTCTTACCACTGAGCCATGCTTCAGGCATAGGTCCACAGTTTTGAAAGCCAGAAGAAATAATTTTGAGCACTTTATTTTCTGCTCACAATTATTTTTAATGATAATCATGTGGATAATCATTTGTAGTAATCGTTTTGATTTGGCCTTGCATAATGTTTTGTAACAAATATAATTAACACTTTTAATAGGACTGAATTACATTGAATTTATTTAAATTCAGTGAAATATTTCATGTATGACCTAAATTTGCTTTTGCCAAATTAAGATATTACACTTTGCAGTTTGCATTGCTGCACTGTTTTAACATTGAATTCAAACAAAAATCTAAAATTCCTTGTACACAGAATGATATAATTGATAGAAATTATATTTTGTTATTTCATCTTAGCAGTTGTGTCTAAACTACTTTTTTCATATATTTTTTATTGTAATTAATAGAAGGGTTACATTATATTTGGCAGATACAAAGTGCATTAATTAAAATACATTGATACCCTTTCTCCTGTATTGGTCCCCATTTCCCTCCCTCACACCCCTACCCCTTCCCTACCCCCCTTCCCTATCCAATTTCAAACGACCAAATACAAATATATCCAATATATCACATAACAAAGTGAGATACTGTAACAATATGAGATAACCAAGGGACAGCAAAAGAGATGAGAGATAACATAGTACATTAAGGACAACAATCACTCATTATATAGCTTTTGCTTTTATATCCTAGAGGTCCTTTCATTTAGCATCATACTATATGGCCTTATGTATCTAGGTTTTCTTCTATTGCAAACCTCTGCTAGGAGAGACCAAGGTTTCCACTGATTAATGCAAATGAGGGAAACCATTGAGCCTATGTTCCTTTGAGTCTGGCTTACTTCACTTCATATGATTTTTTCTAACTCTTTCCATTTCCTAACAAATGTGGCGATGTCATTCTTTTTGACTGCCGCATAGAATTCCGTTGTATACAAATACCACATCTTGTTGATCCACTCATCAACTGAGGGACATCTGCATTGGTTCCATATCTTTGCTACGGTAAATAATGCTGCAATGAACATCGTTGTTATGCTAGTGGATTTAGTATGTCCTTGTTTCTGGACAATTGGGTAAATGCCTAGTAGTGGAATTGCTGGGCCATAGGGGAGCTCTATGTTTAGTCTTTTGAGGAAATGCCATAGTGCTTTGCTTAGTGATTGAACAAATTTGCACTCCCACCAACAGTGTAGTAGTGATCCCTCCTGGCCAGCTTCTGTTATTAGTTTTCTTGACACTGGCCATTAAAACTGGACTGTGGTGGAATCATAGACTTGTTTTGATTTGCAGTTCTTTTATGACCAGAGCTGTTGAGTATTTCTTCATGTGTCTATAGGCCATTTTTATTTCTTGTTCAGAGAAGACTCTCTTTAAGTCTTTGGCCCATCCTTTAATGGGATGGTTGTTTCTTTGGAGATTAGTTTTGGAGTGATTCAATTTTTTGAGCTGTTGATATATTTTAGATATGAGGCCTTTGTCCATTGTATGGTTGGTGAAGATCTTCTCCCATTCTGTATGCTTCCTAATTAATTTACTAGTTATGTCCTTTGCCATACAAAAGCTCTACAATTTAATGTAGTCCCATTTATCCAGCCTTTCTATGATTTCTTGTGATTTTTGGCCCTTATTAAGAAAGTTTTGACCTGTGCCAAGGAGGCCTAGTGTATCTCCTATTCCTTCTTGTTAAGTTTTCAGTGTGTCAGCTTTTAGCTCCAGGTCTTTGATCCATTTGGAGTTAATTGTAATGCACGGTGACAAAGAAGAATCCAACTTTAGTTTTCTACAGGTGCTTAACCAGTTCTGCCAGTACCACTTGTTGAAGAGGCTGCCTTTCTTCCATTCTATTTTTTTGGCTCCCTTATCAAAGATTAGGTGGCCCTAGGTCTGTAGTTTGATATCTGGGTCCTCATTTCTATTCCATTGGTCTTCAGGCCTGTTCTTGTGCCAGTACCAAGCTGTTTTGATTATTATAGCTCTGTAATAGAGTATAAAGTTTGGTATTGAAATTCCTCCTGTGCTGTTCTTTCTGCTAAGAAGTGTTTTTACTATACGGGGTCTTTTATTATTCCATATGAAATTTTGGATTGCCTCTTCTATTTCTTTAAAGAATGACATTGGGATATTGATGGGAACTGCGTTGAATTTGTAGAAAGCCCTTGACAAGATTGTCATTTTGACGATGTTGATTGTTCCTGTCAAGGAGCATGGGAGGTTTTTCCATTTCTTCAGTTCTGCTTTGATTTGCTTTTTCAGGGTTTTAAAGTTTTCATCAAAAAGGTCCTTTACATTCTTAGTTAAGATAATTCCTAGGTACTTTGGTTTTTTTGAGGCTATTGCAAAAGTAGTTGCTTTCCTGATTGTTGCCTCATTCCTCTCACTTTTGGCATAGAGGAAGGCAGTTCATTTTTTGAGTGTTAATTTTATACCCGGCTACCCTTCCAAAGTTTTGAATCAGCTCAAGGAGCTTGGGAGTGGAGTCTATAGGATTTTTAAATACAGAATCATGTCATCTGCAAAGAGGGAAAGTTTTACTACCTCTTTCCCTATTTGGATCCTCTTTATGCTTGCTTCTTGCCTTATTGCTCTGGCTAGGAATTCTAATAGTATGTTAAAGAGGAGTGGAGAAAGTGGGCATCCTTGTCTCATTCCTGATTTTAGAGGGAATGGCTTTAGATTTAGCCGTTAAGTATAATACTAGCTGTGGGTTTGTCATACACAGCCTTTATTATATTGAGGAATGTTCCATGGATTCCTAGTTTCTTCAGAGCTTTTAACATAAAGGGGTGTTGGGTCTTGTCAAATGCCTTTTCTGCATCTATTGAGAGAATCCTGTGATTTTTGTCCCTGCTCCTGTTGATGTGTTGAATTATATTAATTGATTTGTGTATGTTGAACCAGCTTTGCCTCCCTGTGATGAATCCTGTTTGATCATAGTGTATAATTTTTTTGATGAGTTGTTGTAGGCAGTTTATTTGGTTGAAAGTTTTGCATCGATGTTCATCAAAGAAATAGGTCTATAGTTTTCTTTCTTTGATTAATTCCTGTCTGGATTGGGGATGAGGGTTTTACTGGCTTCATAGAATGAGTTTGGTAAAGAACCTTCATTTTCAATTTCATTGAAGAGCTTGAGGAGTATTGGTGTGAGCACTGCTTTGAAGACTTTATAGAATTCAGCTCTGAATCCATCTGGCCCTGGGCTTTTCTTAGGTGGAGGGTCTCTTAATGCCATTTCTATTTCAGTGCTTGAAATAGGCCTGTTTAGTTGGGTTAGTTCTTCTTGGTTCAATGTGTGTATGTTAATATTGGCTAGGGATTCATCCATTTCTTCTAGATTCTCAAATTTGTTGGCATAAACGTTTGAGAAGTATTCCCTCATGATACTCTGGATCTTGGTAATTCCTGTTGTGATATTACCATTTTCGTCTGCGATTCTCAAATTTGTTGGCATAAGGTTTGAGAAGTATTCCCTCATGATACTCTGGATCTTGGTAATTCCTGTCGTGATATTACCATTTTCGTCTGTGATTTTGTTTATTTCGGTATGCGCCCTTCTTTTTTTGGTAAGGTTTGCTAAGGGTCTGTCAATTTTGTTAATTTTTTCAAAGAACCAACTCCTTGTTTTGTTGATTCTTTCTATAGTTTTTTTGGATTCCAATTCATTTAATTCTGATTTGATTTTAATAATTTGCTTCCTTCTACTGGGATTAGGGTTGGTTTGTTGCTCTTTTTCCAGGAGGTTAAGGTGACACATTAAATTGTTGGTTTGTGATTTTTCCAATCTGTTATTGTAGGCACTGAGAGCTATAAATTTTCCTCTGAGTACAGCCTTTTCCGTGTCCCAAGGGAGCTGGTATTTTGTGTGCTCCTTTTTGTTAAATTTCATAAGCTGTTGAATTTCTGTTCTGATCTCTTCGATGACCCATTGGTGATTCAACAATGTGTTCTTCAATCTCCATGAGTTACAGGGTTTTCGTTGGTGGAGATGTGTGTTCAGTTCCAATTTGATTCCCTAGTGGTCTGAGAGAGTGCAGGGAGTAATTTCAGTGTTTCTGAATCTGCCCAGGTTTGTTTTATGCCTTAAATGTGGTCAATTTTGGTAAATGTTCCATGTGTTGTTGCTGGGTGGAATAATCTGCAAATGTGTGTTAGATCCAGTTGGTCTATTCAGTTGTTAAATCTAAGGTTTCTTTGTTGATTTTTTGCCTCGTTAATCTGTCCATAGGTGAGAGTGGTTTGTTAAAGTCACCAACAATCACTGTGTTTCGATCTATGTATGGTTTCAGTGAAACTAAAGTCTGCTTGATGAAGTTCGGAGCTCCAGGATTAGGTGTGTAGATATTTAGGATGGTTATGTCCTTCTGGAGGAAAGATCCCTTTAGTAGTATGTAGTAACCTTCTTTGTCTTTTCTCACCAATTTTAGTTTGCTATCTATTTTATCTGATATGAGGATGGCAACTCCAGCCTGTTTATGGGTCTGTTAGCTTGATAAAGTTTATTCCAACCTCTCACTTTCAAAAAATGTTTGTTTTGGGGGTAAGGTGTGTCTCTTGAAGACAGCAGAACGATGGATCTTGCTTTTTGATCCAACTAGATAGTCTATGTCATTTAATTGGAGAGTTAAGTCCATTGATATTGAGAGTCAGGGTTGAGAAATATTTATTAGTTCCTGCCATTTTTACAAGCATTCATTAAGGCCTGTGTCTTGATAGTTTTTGTGGTACTTAGATGTTATGAGTTTTAGGTGCCATGTCTTTCTCTGTATTACATTTGTGTTGGTTTTCTATGTGTAGAACATCTTTGAGAATTTTCTGTAGTGTTGGTTTTGTTGCTACATGTTGAAGCTTTTCCTTGGAATGGAATGTTTTTATTGTTCCCCTCAGTTATGAATGAGAGCTTAGCTGGGTACATTATTCTTGGTTGATAGTTATTTGACTTCAGGGCATGACATATATCCTTCCAATCTCTTCTTGCTTGCATGGTCTCTGCTGAGAAATCTGGGGTTATTCTGATTTGTTCGCCTTTATAGGTGATAGTTCTCCTCACCCTGGCTGCTTTTAGGATCCTTTCTTTGGTCTCTGTTGATCCAGTTCAGATTATAACGTGGCAGTGGGATGTCCTTTTCTGGTCAGGTCTGTTTGGGGTTCTAAAAGCTTCTTGTATCTGGATGGGCCTGCCCTTCTGGATATTTGGGAAGTTCTCTGAGATGATTCCCTGAAGTATATTTCCAATACCATTGACCTCTTTCTCCAGACCCTCCTCAATACCAATTAGCCTTATATTAGGCTTCCTAATTGTATCTTGGACCTCCTGAAGCGCTCTCTCATATTTCCTAGATTTGGTTTGACTCATTTTCTTTTCTTTTTCTATAACAACTAAATTATCTTCAACCCCAGAAATTCTCTCTTCTGCATTGTCTAACCTGCTATCAAAGCTTTCTACTTTATTCTTCATCTCCCTTGCTTCTAATTGCTCATTTTTGATGCCTTGAATCTCTTGTTTTAGATCATGTATGGATTTCTTTAACTCCTTGATTTCCATTTGAGTGGTTAGCTCAGCAGCTTTATTCTCTTTGGACATTTGTTGGAATTTGATCACCTTTTTTGTGGATTCTTTGTTTTTTTTTAATATTTTTTATTGTAATTAATAAAAGGGTTACATGATATTTGCCAAATAGAAGGTGCATTAATTCACATATATTGATTCCCTTTCACATGTCTTGGTCCCTATTACCCTCCCCTTGTTTGTGGATTTTTTGAATTTGTCTATTTTTCTTTGAAAAACCTTTATTATGGCCTTCTTTATGGCTTACACTTTTTCACATATCACCTTGTTTATGGTTTCCTCTTGTTTAGCTAGGGATTCCTCCCTTATCTCTTTCTTTATGTTTTCAGACTTTTAATTAATGATGTTTATCAATTGCAGTTGTATAGCACTTGGAAGACTCTCCTCTAGATTTGCCACTGACTGCTCCATTGCCTGTTTATTTTGGGTGGGAGATGCTATTCCTTGATTTGACATTTTTCTTGAGTTTCTTGTTCTGCCCATTTGAAAATTGGAGCAAGATTAATACTAAACAAGATTATAATTTTTCAGGCATATCCAACCTAGAACTTTTTAGTGGGCTGACAATAGATGTTGCTCTTTTAGATTGGTAATATTACTCTCTCTTTCTTTTTGTGCACTTACATACAAATCTAATACAACCACAGATTACCGATTTATGATCAAAACAATAAGCCCCTCAATCCAATCTCTATTGTATTTAAGTCCCTCTGGACCTAGAGTATAATTGAACACCTAGATACACAACATAGGTTAACAACCATCAAATGTAGATCCATGCATTATAAGAGTTGAAGGATGAACAGAGGACCAGAGATAGAAAAATAATATGAAAGAGAAAGACAACAAGGTAGGTAAAAGAACAATGCAGGAGTGTAAGATTATTATAGTAATGAAGAAAAGGTATCGTGTAAGGATAACTGACCTAATGTGATAGACATGTAGAATATTTGAGTAGGAAGTTTAGAAGAACTTAGATAAAACTTATGAAAATAAGAAGAGTAATAAGAAGAATATATAGAGAAAAGAGGGAGGTAGATATAGGAGATTTCTATAACACAAATTTTAAAAAGAAAAAAGAAACAAAACAACAACAAAATAGAACAGAACACAGCAAAAACAAAAAGATGGGGGGAGATTCCTTACTATTGAGTTCTTACTGAAGAGATACTAGGGTTGGGAACCAGGAGATTAAAAAGCAGGTGGCTGTTTTAATATAGATGTCATTTTTATTCAGACCGTACCCAGAGCTGTCACTGTGTTTTTAGGAACGTCCACAGTGACAGAAGGAATGTTGAAAAGAGAGGAGGAAAAAAAAAAAGAGAAAAAAAGAAAAAAAAGGAATGAATCATAACATTAGAAAAAAAGGTGTAGGTAAAATGGAAAGAGAAAATAAGAACACCTAAAAATGCATATGAAAAGGGGTAGAAGAACAAGAAAAAGGGGGTATTCTTCAGTTTTGTTTTTTTGGGGAGGCGTGTGCTGGGCAGGATAGATAACTTGTGTCTCCACTAAATTTGGGATCCAAACACTTCAGGAAGTCTTTTTCTATTGTGATTTGGCTTTGTGGTTTTTCCAATCAGATTGCTTGATTGGTAAAACAAAGCTGAAAGATTCACAGGCGGCTTTGTTTACCAGGGCTGTGGTGGGCGCAGGGGATGGACTTCAGCAGCGCTGGGGCCCGATTTCTGGCTAAGGAATCTCTGCGAAATCCTTTGCCAGTTAGAATGATGGTGTTGCCAGCATCACCTCTCAGGTTCTAATTGCTTCGGCTGGGTCTTTGCCAGCAGTCAAGATGTCTTTGCCAGCAGTCAAGATACCCTTCTGCGAGCAGAAGAGGAAACTTCTCCTCGGAGGTACTCATAAATTGCTGGATTCTCAGGTTCCATGAAGCTGGTAGGTCCGTGCAGGGCCGGGTGTCGGCTCTGGGCTCGCGCAGGCTCTGTGTAGCTCTGTCTGCAGCCGGCAGGTCTGCGCTGCCATGATGCGTTGTCTGCTCCTTGGCTGGCGGGGCTCCACGCTGTCTTCTTGTGCTGCTATTCTGACTTTTTCCCTCTCTGACTCAGAACTCTGTGGCGCTAAATCTTACTTAGGATCAATTTTTGGTAAAGAACTCTCCCCTTCGCTGCCAGATCTTGAATCTTGGTGGGAGCTCAGAACAACTCATACTGAACCGCCACCATCTTCCGCCCATCTGTCCTTGAGCTCTCTATTTTTTTTTAACTTTCATTTTCTTTATTTTCCATTGATACCGTATGAATACAAAGTTTCTAGAAAGCTACAAAATGTCTACCACTTTATCAAGAAGGCATCAAATTGTGTCACTTTGCAAAGACATGAAAACACCTGCAGGAAACTGACACAAAAATAGCATTTTTAGAGTGATGAAATATTTGCAGTTAACTGTCATGGATATTAAAGTTATCACACATATGTACTGCGAAAGCTAGAATACATTTGTTTTTACAAACCACTTTGTAAAAAAATTCTCTGCACACAAACCCTATAATTTTCATATAACTATCATACTAAAGATAAATTCACACAGGATTTCTTAACCCATTTGCAGGAACGTTTGAAAGGCATTTGGGTAAACCTCTGGGCAGTACAGTATTCTTGTATTCATTAAATTTTGTGTTTAGGTACTGGTACCTTTTTGTTTAAAATATGTTCTAAGTGGTGGCTCTAAACTACTTTTTAAATAAGGAATACATTATTCTCTGAGGATGGGAATGAGAGGGAGAAAGAAAGAGAGAATGAGAAAGAAAGGAAGGGAGAAGATAGAGAAAGAAGAAGAGGGGGGAAAGAGAGGGAGAAAAAAAGGGAGGGGAAAGGGAGAAAGGAGAGTGGGAGAAAGAGGGAAGTGGGAAGAGGACAGAGGAGAGAAGGAGATGGAAGTGGGAAAGAAGGGTGGAAAACAAATTTGAAAGGGATATAGAGAGATATGAAGAGAGAATGTGAATCCACACCCACACAATTAAAATTGCAGCAATTCCTGGCTTTAGAATTTTAGCCATGATATAAATAAAAACAGACAGAATTTTAGTATATTTACTTTGGGTTTTTTTTTTGTTGCTGTTGTTGTTTTTGGGTACTTAATGGCACTTGAACTCTGGGCCTGGGTGTTGTCCCTGAGTTTATTCAGCTCAAGGTTAGCACTCTACTACTTGAGCCACAGTGCCACTTCTCTATTTACAATTTTTAACAAACAATTTGCCTTCCTATTTTCTGCCATAGGGATATGGAACAAAAGACAGAAAGAGTAGAGAGTGAATCTGGAGGGCAGCGAGAAGGTATCTTGCCCAGTATATTACAAGTTGAGAATTTCTTTTTGAAAAATCTCTTTTCATGAAATTGTAAAAACAGCCTTTCATTTTTACAGTTTGTGACTCCTAAAAGTAATCGAGTTGAGTGGACCACAACAAATTTATAGAATGACTCATAATTTTATAATACAAATGAAAACCTTAGAAATCTTAGAGCTGAGGCAAATGTCATTCTGGGATCATTTTGTACCATCCTTTATTTATTTATTTTTTTCTAGATGCCTGTACCCTTCACCTAAGTGCCTGCATTTTTGTGCCTTCCTCATTTTTCCTGTTCCTGCAAATTAGAAGAGCATGCAGATTACTTTCATCTTCTTGGCTTTCTCCCTGCCCCATACTTGGCCACTTCCTATTTTCTTCTTTTTTTCTTCACTGGACCAGACATGAATTTATTCTGGGAACTTTTAGTAATCTATGGAAAAGGTTCCTGAAAGGCTTCATGTCAGATGTTCTGTTGCTTGGTAACTTAACCTCCTGCCAAGTTTATGTTCAGAGACTTAGATAAACTGTTGAGTTCTCACTGTTATCTGGGTTGGGCTGCATTAGCTGTATAACTTTGCTGTGTTGAAATTCCCACTGAAAGGAACCTTGGCCTCCAGCAATGAAGGTGAAAGCAGAGGCTGAATCTGTCCAGCCCTAAAAAAGTACTCAGGGAGGTTGACCCTAGTAGAGGTATTGGCATGTTTGCTGAACTGTTACAAGTGATCAGAAGGTATGCTGATGAGGTTTAAGATTCTGTTTCTGTTTCTTTCTTGGTTCCCCCTTCCTGTCCTTCTCATTCCAGTTCCGGTGGTTTTACCAGAACTGATAGTTTTAGATTGAAAAAAGTTCCAACAAGTAGTAACAGGTAACATCAGAGAAATGGCTACTTCCCACCTGCATAACTCCCTGTACCTCCCCACATACACACATGTGCACACATGTACATACAACTCTTAAGGATTCAATGTTGGGACATACCAAACTGGGGGAAATAGTAGATGGGTAAAATTTTGATAAAACATGTACTTTTAATGCTAGTTAGGAGCTGAAGTCATAATGACTTCCTTATTGAAGTCAGGATGTTGAACAGAAAAAGTACCAGAACATTAGGCTCTTTTTTAAAAATAGAAAGTAAGAATTTTCTCATTACCTGCACAAATCATTTGCCATAACACAGAAAAAGCTGAACAATTTCTAAGATAGGTGCTGTTAATAGCCTGAATAAAAATCATTGTGTTGGAACAGTGTGGTAAGGAGCAGGAGTGGGTAGCTGAACAGGCTCTTCCCCAAGAATTGCTGACTAAAAGCCAGGATTATGCAAGTAAAAATGTTCAAAGAAGGTGTGAAAAAGAGCAAAAGTCTATGATACAATAAAATGCTAATGAGTCAATTGTTGAATTATCTTGTAAAAGTAGTCATTGTATCATTTGCAAATTAATCTTTGAAAGGATTGATTTAAATTGTGCTAGAAACTGAAAAAAATTATTAGGAGAAAGGTGTAGACCTCAGACTAGCAACAATATTTGTACTAAAAATGTTCAGTGTTTAGAATGATGTTAGAGCTTTTGGTGATGGTTTCAAACAATGGGCACTTTTAATTTTTCACTGAATGGGTCATGGGCCTCCTAAATTTAAGAGAATGAGAGAATATCCTGTGGATTCGATTTTTAGCGTACAAATAGAGTGTAACTTGACTTTACCTTGCTATTGCAGCCAGGATTGTTATTAATTATGCATTATGATAGTCTGAAAATATCTTTAAGTAGTTATAGATGTCAGTATACATAAAGTAGTAGAGTGGATAACAGCTTCTGGGAAATGGTGATAGTAGTTAGATAAGGTACATCTGTCTTCATGCTGCCCAGTAAATTCAACCTCACACATAAACATACATAGAATGAAAGTGAAAAACTGTAAAGGACATTCTAAGCAAATGAAATCCAAAATGAGCCATGAGTAGCTATCCATACGTCTTACAAAAAGATTTTGAGGAAAAAGCCAGATCTAGTAGTGGTAGCACCAATTTCACTTAGGGGTTTGAGGCAAGAAAATCATGTGTTTGAAGTAAGCCTGGACTACACAGTAAGATAGTGTTAATAAAGTGAAATAAAATGAAATAGACAGTAAGAAGAGATTAAGAAGATGATCTGAAAGTCATATAAAATCCTTAATTTCATAGATGGTAGAACAGATTCAGGAGCTTCTTATTAGCTGCCCAAGGCCATCTGTATACACTGATGATTTTTTATGGCCCATAAATTATGCTATATATATCCAAATGGCTCTTAGCAGAAAAAAGTTCTCCACCCCTGACAGAAGATAGAAAGATTATGCATTCATATACATTAAACATTTAGATACTCAATTTTACGTAAAAAATAGTACTAGATATGAAGAAAGAGATAGGCTCCAGACAGCAGCGACAGGAGATTTTAATAACCTACTCTCATTGCTAGATCATTTAGACAGAAGGTCAACAAAGAGATAATAACTCAAGTGGAATTAAAGACAATTATGTAGTGTCCTGCTTAACAATTATAGAATACATATTGTTTTCACCAGCATATAGTACTTTTTCTAAAATAGAATATATATCAATCTATAATGTTTTACCAAATTAGAACAATTTAAATAAGAATCTACATTTTTCTTATCAGCAGATAAGAGATTGAATGACACACTTTGCTTTTATTATTATCATTATATTTTTGCATCAGACCTGGGGCTTGAACTAATTGTCTGGGTCCTGTCCCTGTGCATTTTTTCCCTCAAGGATAGTATTCTACCACTTGATTCACAGCTTACTTCCTGTTTTTTGGTGGTTAAGTAGC
This sequence comes from Megascapheus bottae, assembly GCF_031878675.1. Lineage (NCBI taxonomy): Eukaryota > Metazoa > Chordata > Mammalia > Rodentia > Geomyidae > Megascapheus > Megascapheus bottae. The sequence goes on along the minus strand of NC_143522.1, from coordinate 50,511,274 downwards.
GATAAGAGTCTCATAGACTTCTGCAAGGATTGCACTACTATCCTCAGATCTTATCCTCCTAAGTAGCTAGGGCAAGAGCCGCTTGTGCCTGGCTTTAAAAACCTTTATTTAATAATAAATTTTTGAATAAATGGTGGGTCATTGAAGAAGTCAGAGGGAAAATGTACAAATTCCTTTAATCAAGTGAAAAAGGAATGTGGGATACAGCACAAGCAGTCATGAGTTAAGTTTATAGAGTGCCTACAAAAAAAAGAGATCTCAAGTAATCCAAAAAACAAGAATAAAATACAATGCATAAAATAAGAAATAAAGCAAGAATAAAATCTGTAGAAGGAGACAAATAAAAAAAATCACATCAGAGGGTCCAGGAGTGTGGCCTAATGGTAGAGTTCTTGCCTAGCATGCATGAAGCCTTGGGGTTCCGTTCCTCAGTACTACATACACCAAAAAAGTTGCAAGTGGGGCAGTGGTTCAAGTGGTAGAGTGCTAGCCCCCCAAAAATTACAGCAGAAGTAAATGAAAGAGACTAGATATATTCTAAAATGGATCAAAAAGGGTTTTTTTGTGAAAAAGTAAACAAAATTAAAAATGTTTAGTTAAATGGGAAAGAGAGAAATAGAGAAAGAAAAAGAAAAAAACCAAACAGGTAAGATTAGAGATAAAAAAAGTAACATTACAACTGATATCAAATGAGTATTAGGAGATTTTTCTTTTTCTTTTCTCTTGTGTGTGTGTGTTGTGTGTGTGCACATACAGGTTATTATGAATTGAACCCAGTACCTCACACATTAGGCAAGAACTTTACCACTCTACCGCTCTACCACTCTTCCAATTTAAAAAAAAAAAAAAAACAACCCAAACTATATGGAAATTAGAAAGTCTAAAAGCAAGAGGAAAATTTTATGAGTATATATGACCTATTAAAATTGAACTAAGAAAACATAAAATCAAAATAGTCAAGGGCTGGGAGTTTGGCCTAGTGGTAGAGTGCTTGCCTAGCCTGCACGAAGACCCAGGTTCAATTCCTCAGTACCTTATACATAGAAAAAGCAGGAAGTAGTGCTGTGGCTCAGGTGGTAGAGCTTTAGCTCTGAGAAAGCCCACAGATAGTACACAGGCTCTGAGTGCAAGCCCTAAAACTGGAAAAAAAACCCATCAAATAACTAATTACAATATTGAGCCAGCAAAGGAAAACTTTCTGGCAAAGGAAAACTCAGGATGGGAGGGCTTCACTTGTTGAATTTTACCCACTTGTAGGAAGAACTAACGTCAATACTTCTTTGTTACTTTGCTACCAAAATATGACAAAACAACAACAAAACATAGACCAATATCTCTGATGAAAATACATACAAAAACCTTCAACAAAATACTTGCAATTCAAATTCAATAGTACTGCAAAAATAACATAACGGTGACCAAGACAGGTTTATTCTAGACATGCAAGGATGCCTCAATATGTGAAAATCCATAAATGTGACATAGTAGTTAAACAGAATTAAGGATGAAAATCATAGTATCATCCCAACAGATGCAGAAAATGCCTGTGATAATGTTCAAGTCCCTTCATAAAAAAGTCTTGAATAAACTAGGCATGGTAATATCATACTTCTACATAATGAAGGTTATAGATGACAAACTCTTGGCCAACATTATACTGAGTGGAAAAAACTAAGAACATTTACTATAAGATTAGAACCAAGATAATATATCTACACCCACTACTAGAACTTTTAGCCAAAGCAGTTAGGAACAGAAATAAAAGATGGGCCCTGGGAGTTTGACCTAATGGTAGAGTGCTTGCCTAGCATGGACGAAGACTCAGGATCAATTCCTTGGTACCACATACATAGAAAAAAAGCTGGAAGTGGTGCTGAGGCTCAAGTGGTAGAGCTCTAGTCTTGAGAAAGTCCAAGGACAGTGCTCAAGCCCTAAGCTCAAGCCCAGGGCTGGCAAAAAAAAAAAAAGACACTAGCACAACAATGTTCATTGCAGCACTATTTACCATAGCAAAGATATGGAACCAACCTAGATGTCCCTCAGTTGATGAGTGGATCAACAAGATGTGCTATTTGTACACAATGGAATTCTATGCTGCTGTCAGAAAGAATGCATTGCCCCATTTGTTAGGAAATGGAAAGACTTAGAAAAAATCGTATTAACTGAAGTAAGCCAGACTCAAAGGAACATAGGCTCAATGGTTTCCCTCATTTGTCATAATCAGTAGAAATCTTGGGCTCTCCTAGCAGAGATTTGCAATAGAGCAAAACCTAGATACATAAAGCCATATAGTATGATGCTAAATGAAAGGACCTCCAGAATATAGAAACAAAAGCCATATAAAAAGTGATTGTTGTCCTTAATGTTTTATGCTATCTCTCACCCCTTTTGCTGTCCCTTGGTTATCTTATATTGTTACAGTATTTCATCTTGTATATATGTTTATTTGGCTATTTGAAATAGGATAGGGAAATGGGGAAAACAAGATGAGGGGTGAATGTGGGGGGGGGAATGGAGAGCAAGACATGAGAAAGGGTATCAATGTTTGTGAAGTAATGCACCTTCTATCTGGTGAATATAATGTGACCCTTCTATTAATTACAATAAAAATATATGGAAAAAATAAAATGACAAAAAAAAGAAATGTCATACATTCTGGGCATTTGAGGATTCTATATGTTACTGAGCTTGACCCTCATTTTCCTCATTGCCAGTGTGCAATTTAGTTTACTCAAATCTGCTGAATCAATTATCTTTTGCTTACTTACTTTCTCTTTAATCTCTTTTTAAAAAATAATCAGTGATCAAACACTTGACTTCAGTAATTCTTCTCTAGTTTTTCTTCAATTATACCATACTCAATTATCTACTTACCAGGTGATAGGTGCTTGGGTTACTTCACATTTTAGCTGTCATGAATAATGTTGTTGTAAGTATACACATTTTCCCTTATGTCTTTGGTTTTTAATATTTTTGGGACATTTATCCAGAAGTGGACTTTCTGCATAGATCCTTTCTTTGGATACTAATTCTATTTTTAGTTTTTTGAGGAACTGCCATATGGTTTTTCCATAGGGCTATACTAGATCACTCTTTTACTAATAAAATACAAAGTTCTCATTATTTGCCATCTTTCTCACACTTTTTTTTCTTACTTTAGATCTTACGTTGTATCTCCCAGTTTTCATGAGTATTTCTCTAATAACCAGTGATATTGAATACCTTTCATGATCTTACTGGTCATTTGTATATCTTTTTGAGAAATGTTTATTCAAAACCCTTAATCAACTTTTAATTAGGTTACTTTTTTGGCTTGTTGAATTTTAAGAGTTCTCTATATACTCTAGATACTAATTTTTTTTTACCAGACACATGATTTACAAATACTTTCTCCCATTCTGTCAGTTGCTCTTTTTAACTGTTGTTATTGTTCTTTGATAATGCACAAAATTTAAAAAAATTCATGAACTCCAACTTGTCTATTTTTTATAACTTTGTAAACAATGAAAACCCATGCTATTTAATTTAAGCAACTGTTTCAGTTTGAATTGAAAGTGCTATTTTAAAATGCTCTCTTATAAAGATACATACTGTAAATTTTATGGTAATCTTGCCTTAACACTGATATCATGTTATAATATAAAACTTGTTATATTTAAATATTTTTTAAACTAGTCATATCTTAACAAAAATTTAATGAAAACCTTATTTATAGGCTGATCATTTTTATATGTCAGTACTGGGCTTTGAACTCAGAGCTTTGCGTTTTCTAGATAGGTGCTATACCACTTAAGTTATACCATCTTCCTTTTTTTTGCCAGTCCTGGGCTTGAGCTCAGGGCTTGAGCACTGTCCTTGGACTTTCTCAAGGCTAGAGCTCTACCACTTGAGCCTCAGCACCACTTCCGGCTTTTTTTTCTATGTATGTGGTACCATGGAATCGAACCCGGGTCTTCGTGCATGCTAGGCAAGCACTTTAACCACTAGGCCAAACTCCAGGCCCCCATCTTCCTTTTTTATTTTAGCTATTTTGTGGATAGGGTCTCATACATTTTAGACAGGCACATTATTTACAAATATTTACTAAGGAAACTTGGTTTAAGTACAGAGACTTGTTCTGTGGCCTCAAGATAGTTTATTTTCCCCAATCTATTTTGCTATGCATTTCAGTTAAAAATAAATACACATAGAAACCACTAATTCTTTTTTATATATATTTTTATTGTAATTAATAAAAGGGTTACATGCTATTTGCCAGATAGAAGGTGCATTGATTCACATACAATGATATCCTTTCACATGTCTTGGTACCCATTACCCTCCCCCCACCCACCACCCACTCCCCGTATTGGTTTTCCCCCCTTTCCTATCAAGTTTCAGATAGCCAAATACAAATAAATTAAAAATATCAAATAACAAAGTGAGATACTGTAACAATATGAGATACCCAAAGGACAGCAAAGGAGATGAGAGATAACATAGCACATTAAGGACAACAATCATTCGTTATATGGCTTTTGAGAAACCACTAATTCTTGTTGGAAGGTGAAGGATATACAAATATTAACTATTTTATATGCCAGGACAGTGAAGATATTGCCAGACAAAGCTGAGTAAACACTTTTCCAACACCTTCCACCATGATATACATAATATGAAACTGTCAGCTAATATATTCCTCTTCCACATTATAAATCTGCTTAAATTTTTGTTTCATGTTTTTATGGCATTTTTTTTGCCAGTCCTGGGCTTGGACTCAGTGCCTGAGCACTGTCCTTGCATTTTCTCAAGGCTAGAGCTCTACCACTTGAGCCACAGCACCACTTCAGGCTGTTTTCTATGTATGTGGTACCAAGGAATCGAACTCAGATCTTTGTGCATTCTAGGCAAGCACTCTAACACTAGGCCAAATTCCTGGCCCTTTATGGAATTTTTTACATTGAAGATGAAAAAGGAAATAGTTTAGTAGTTATTTTCGTCTTATTTTGTAATTTTTTGATACTTAGGTAAACTTTTACTTAGCTAAGATTCAGGTTTTTAAGTGATAAAGATTGACAAGGCGTTTGCTTCGGTAGCACATATACTAAAACTGGAATGATACAGAGATTAGCTAGGTCCCTGTGCAATGAAGCATTCCATATTTTTGCCTCCATCAGGAAGAATGGCAATTCCTCATTTGTAAGGAAATAGACCTGGAAAAAATTATATTTCAGTGAAGTAAACCAGACCCAAAGAAAAGTAGGCTTCATTTGTAGTGACTAAAATATATCTATAATATTCTTAATAGGGGACCTCAATAGCACAATTGTTAAGTGCATAGGCCCATATATAATGAAGAGTATTAACATGGACTCCAAGAATTGGAAACAAGAGGTTCTTGTTATGTCCTGTATGGAGTTCTCTCTCTCTTCCTCTCCCTCTCCCTCTCCCCCTCTCCACCTCCCTCTCTCTGTCTCTGTCTCTGAGTTTCTCTCTCTCTCTGTCTCTCTCTCTCCCTCTCCTTTCTCCCTTCCTCTCTCCCTTCTGCTTTTCCTACCTACTTTCCTTCCTTTCTTCCTTTCTTTTTTCTTTATTTTTTCTGTTTTTGCTTTCTGGTACCTGTTGTCTTGTATATAAGTTTATTGGTGGAAGTGGAAGAGAACCACAGAAACAGTAAGACAGAGGATGAACTAATACAACAATGATACTCATTTGAAACTATGTTGGAAATAAACTATACCACTTAGAGGAAGGGGTTTATGAAGGGGAAAGTGGGAAAAAAATGATGGAGGGAATAACAGTGTTTAAAAAGAAATGTTTGGAAGTCTGGATAAGTGAGACTGCATTAAACTGCAGAGCTTCTGTATGGCAAAGGACATAGCTAGAAAACTAACTAGAAAGTCTACAGAATGGGAGAAGATCTTTACTAACCATACAACAGACAAAGGCCTCATATCTAAAATGATCAACAATTGAATCACTCCCAAACTAATCTCCAAAGAAACAACCATTCCATTAAAAGATGGACCAAAGACTTAAAGAGACTCTTCTCTGAAGAAGAAATAAGAATGGCCTATAGACACATGAAGAAATGCTCAACATCTCTGGTCATAAAAGAAATGCAAATCAAAACAACGCTAAGATTCCACCTCACTCCAGTTAGAATGGCCATGATCAAGAAATCTAGTAACAACAGATACTGGAGGAGATAGGGCCAGGAGGGTCAGTACTACACTGTTGGTGGGAGTGCAAATTCGTTCAATCACTAAGCAAAGCAGTATGGCAGTTCCTCAAAAGACTAAACATAGAGCTCCCCTATGACCCAGCAATTCCACTACTTGGCATTTACCCAATCATCCAGAAACAAGGACATGCTAAATCCACCAGCACAACAATCTTCATTGCAGCACTATTTACCATAGCAAAGATATGGAATCAACCTAGATGTCCCTCAGTTGATGAGTGGATCAACAAGATGTGCTATTTGTACACAATGGAATTCTATGCTGCTGTCAGAAAGAATGACATCGCCCCATTTGTTAGGAAATGGAAAGACTTAGAAAAAATCATATTAAGTGAAGGAAGCCAGACTCAAAGGAACTTAGGCTCAATGGTTTCCCTCATTCATCATTATCAGTAGAAACCTTGGGCTCTACTACCAGAGATCTGCAATAGAGCAAAACCTTGATACATAAGGCCATATAGTATGAAGCTAATTGAAAGGACCTCCAGGATATTGAAACAAAAGCCATATAACGAATGATTGTTGTTCTTAAGGTACTATGTTATCTCTCATCTCTTTTGCTGTCCCTTGGTTATCTCATATTGTTACAGTATCTCACTCTTTACCTGATATATCGGATATATTTGTATTTGGTTATTTGAAATTGGATAGGGAAGGGGGGAAAGCAAGATGAATGGTGAGGGTGGGGGGAGGGAAATGGGGACCAAGACATGTGAAAGGGTATCAATGTATGGGAATTAATGCACCATCTATCTGGCAAATATCATGTAACCCTTCTATTAATTACAATAATAAATATATGAAAAAAAGACTAAACATAGAGCTCCCCTATGACCCAATTCCACTACTTGGCATTTACCCAGTCTTCCAGAAACAAGGACATACTAAATCCACTAGCATAACAACGATGTTCATTGCAGCACTATTTACCATAGCAAAGATATGGAACCAACCCAGATGTCCCTCAGTTGATGAGTGGATCAACAAGATGTGGTATTTATACACAATGGAATTCTATGCTGCTGTCAGAAAAACGACATCACCTCATTTGTAAGGAAATGGAAAGACTTAGAAAAAATCGTATTAACTGAAGTAAGCCAGACTCAAAGGAACATAGGCTCAGTGGTTTCCCTCATTTGTCATAATCAGTGGAAATCTTGGACTCTCCTAGCAGAAAGTTTCAATAGAGCAAAACCTAGATACATAAGGCCATATAGTATGAAGCTAAATGAAAGGAACTCCAAAAGCCATATAATGAGTGATTGCTGTCCTTAATGTACTATGTTATCTATCATCTCTTTTGTTGTCCCTTGGTTATCTCATATTGTTATCTGATATGTTGGATATATTTGTCTTTGGTTATTTGAAATTGGATAGGGAAAGGGGGGAAAACAAGATGAGGGGTGGGAGTGAGGGGAGGGAAATTGGGACCAAGACATGTGAAAGGGTATCAGTGTATGTGAAGCAATGCACTTTCTAGCTGATGAATATAATATAACCCCTCTATTAATTACAATAAAAAATATATGTGGAAAAAAAGAAATGTATGGGCGGGGAGTTTGGCCTAGTGGTAAAGCGATTGCCCAGGATGCACGAAGACCCAGGTTTCATTCTTCAGTACCACATATATAGAAAAAGCTGGAAATGGTGCTGTGACTCAAGTGGTAGAGCTCTGGGTAGAGAAAACACAAGGACAGTGCTCAGGCCCTGAGTTCAAGCACCAAGACTGGCAAAAAAAATAAAAAAATGTACTTATTACCTTACTTATGTAACTGTGAAACTCCCTCATTCATCACTGTTACAATAAAGATTTTAAAAATAGGTTGACAAGATCAACAGTACACAAGCAATTACCTCGATAATAAATATATATATGTGTGTGTATGCATATATATACCTGTGTTATATGTATGTATTTATGCAGACACACATGCACACACACACACACACACACACACACACACACACACACACACACACATTGCTGGTTCTTGGGCTTGAACTCAGCACTTACCTGAGCATTGTCCGTATTTTTATTTTTATTTTTTTTTGCCAGTCCTGGGCTTGAGGTCAGGGCCTGATCACTGTCCTGGGACTTTCTCAAGGCTAGAGCTCTACCACTTCAGTCTCAGCACCACTTCCGGCTTTTTTTTTTCCTACGTATGTGGTACTGCGGAATCAAACCCTGGTCTTCATGCATGCTAGGCAAGCACTCTACTACTAGGCTAAACTCCCAGCCCCCATTGTCCTTATTTTGCTGAATGGCTTTGGTTAGTTGGAGATAGGAGTTCCACAGACTTTCCTCCAGGCTAACTTTGAAATTCAGTTCTTAGATCTCAGCTTTCTGGGTAGCTAGGATTTTAGGCATAAGCCATGGGTGCCCAACTGTAAATATTTTTTAAAGTTAGTTTGGGATATCTTTAAGACAGGTGCATTACTATAGGCAGAGTATTGGTGACTTATTTTACCTTAGTATAATAATCCTGATGTTAGGAAAACCTTTAGGTACACTTTTAAATTATAGCCAACCTAATGACATACAAATGTTTCATATCATGGTGTATGTTTTGTGTGTGTGTGTGTGTGTGTGTGTGTGTGTGTGTGTGTGTGTGCGTGCATGGTGTGTGTGCATATGTGTGCATGTGAATGTGTGTATATTTCAAGACATATTCATATTCTGTTACATAATTGAACATTCTGAGATTTGCCTTATTTCCATTTTGGAACAATCAGTTACATATGAGTGTTTAAAAAATCCCAACAAAATAAACATCAGGACGTAGAGACAGAACTGATGTTTGAAGTCAAGCCAAGTAAACATTAGTGAGACTCCAGCTCAAAAACAAGCCAGGGCATAGTAGCAGCATATAAAAGCAATATACAAAAACCAGTAGCTTTTCTGTTTACTAATAATGAATAGATGGAGAGAGTAATTAGAATAATGATTCTGTGTATAATAACTTTATAGATAGCCTTAAAAATAGCTAGGAATAAAACAAATCAAAGAAGTAAAGGACTTCTATTAAACTTTAAAGAATGAAATTTAAGAAGACACCAGGAAGTGGGAAAACCTCCCAGAGGTCCATAAATTTTCAAAGTTAATATTTTGAAAATATCAAGTTGTTGTACAACTGATAAATTAATCAAGAAAAATGTGATAGGTACTGGGAGTTTGGCCTAGTGTTAGAGTGCTTGCCTAGCATGTACAAAGACCTGGGTTCGATTCCTCAGTACCACATCCATACAAAAAGCTGGAAATGGTGCTGTGGCTTAACTGGTAGATCCCTGGCCTTGAGAAAGTCCAAGAACAGTGCTCAGGCCCTGAGTTCAACGCTCAGGACTGGCCAAAAAAAAAAAAAAAAGAAAGATGTGGTATATATAATATGGTTTTATTCCTCTATCAGAAAGAATAATATTTGCAGGGATGTCATTTGCAGGTTAATAGATCTACCTGGAGAAACATCATGCATATAAAGTGGAGGGACAGAGGGTGAACATATGCAGCAGTGGTACTCAGGAGATACTATGTTGAAAATGAACTGTATGACTTGTGGGTGGAAAAAAGAGGGGAAAGCTGGGAAAGAGAGTAAATGAAGCAGTGACATTGTCCAAAAATAAGTGCATTCATTACCTGACTTAGATAATTGCAACCCTTTTGTAAGTTACATTATAATAACAATTAAAAATCATGTCTATTATGTGAAGTAAGCCATGCTCAGAGAGACAAAGGGAACATGTTTTCTCTCATATGTTGATGTTACCTTAAAATACAAACATGTTTGAAAGCACATTCAGACATGCACACATGCACACACACACACACACGCGCGCGCGACCAAACTGACTAAAAGATAATATATATGTGAATTGATTCCATAGTGTAACTCCATTGAACACTTAACAAGCAGGTCAGCAACATAAATACCAGAAAGAGGAAACATGCTTTGACTGAGCATGGTAGAAACTAAAAAGAGAGGGCAGACAAATAAAAAGAGGAATGGTGGGTAAATATAACCATAATACTTAGTGTATATAAATAAAAACTGAACTAGGAAACTTGAAGAGATGGATGGGGATGAGATAGGGGAAGTTATGTAAGGGATGATTGATCAAAATGCACTGTACACATTTGTTGACATTACATTTTAATCCCTCTGTACAACCACTTGAGAAAGAAATGAGAACATTCAGGATTTAAAAAGAAGCAATAACAATACCAACAAAACATAAACAAAATAAGCCAGGCATTGTAGCCTATACCTGTGGTCTCAGCAAAGCAAGTAGGATTGTGGTTTGAGGCTAGCTTGGGAAAGTTAGTGGAAGATTCTACCTAAACAAACTAGACAAAAGAGAGTGGGGATTTAGCTCAGTGGAAGAGTACAAGTACAAGGCCCTGAGTTCTGTCTGTCCTCAGTCCCCCATCCCAAAACACATAAACCAAGCAAAACAAAGTGAAACAAACAAACAAAAAAAACAACACCCCCTAAAAGCCTCAGGGCAACGGTGATTCATGGTTGTAATCCTAGATACTCAGGAGGCTGCAATCTGAGAATCCAAGTTTGAGCCAGCCTCGCACAAAAGTTCATGAGACTTATCTCCAATTAACCATCAAAAATGCTGGAAGTGAAGCTGTGGCCCAAGTGTAGAGTGCTAGACCTAAGTACAAAAGCTCATGGACAGTGTCCAGGCCCTGAGTTCAAGTCGCAGAAACAGCACAAAGAAAACTAAACAAACTGGAAGTTAAAACTTTAAAAAAAAGTCAGCTTACTATTAAGAAATATTTTATGTATTTCATTTTTGTTCTAGGTTATTCATTATTCATACAAAGTAGCATTTCTTATTGAGGAAACTCAAACTAAAATCCTTAGTATCTAATGTCTGAATCATACAGAACTATTAACAATAAGATCAGGTCAAGTAGCATGATGAATAGAAGCCATGATAAGCAGAATTTGTCTGATATTCTTTTGTATTCAGCTGCAAATGGCTAAGTAACACCAGAAGTAGCTGTGCCATCTGGTGACTATGACTGTGGTAATAATTATAAATAGATGATATCTAGAGCATATTGAGAAGGCTTATTTTCTTAGTATCACATTAGTTATAAGAGCTTATTGTTCAAAAGAAATGAAAACATTTACGACACAGTCTGCTTTCAGCCATATGAATGCTTGCTTGGATGGCAGCCAGTTGCTTATGGGCTTGGAAGTAGAAGTCATTCAAGACATACTTTCAGTAGGGCAAGATGGGAAAAGCTCGGAAATTATGACCTCTCTTGGAAACGGCTATTCCCTTTCTTCTGTATTCCAGCTAGACTTCAGTTAGTGGTAAGTGATAAAAATTAAATGGCTCAAGAGATTCTGCTTTAATTTAGGTCATAGCATTTATCTGAGTTGGCCTATTACAGCATTTGGGATTATGTAGTTTACATTATGGTGATTGATAGAAGCCTTTACATTCAAATGATAAAATCTTTGCTGAATAGAAGAGCCGTTTATAGCATCTGGTAATGTTCAACATGTGTTTAATTTTCTAGAGTTGATGTCAGGTCTGCTGAGTTCTTTTTAGAGGGTTTTGAGTCAATTGTTCATACTCAGCAGTTCTAATTATTACTATTTATTTTATTAAGCAAAAGAATAAATTGCTAAGGAAGAAATAAAAATTTAAGGAAGTTGAATATATGTTGTTAGTTCATGCCCTGTGCTTTCATGTCTATTAGAATAATTAAAGTAGTATGAACTTCTATCATCCACTTTTTACTAATGTGTACCTTATTTTTCTTTGAAGGTACGTAATATATAACATCTGTTTTTCTAGGGAATATTTTTTTATTAAAGAATTTATTAACATTGATTTTTACATCATATTTTAAATGGCAAGTTTAACAAACAAGTGTTCAAGGAGGGAATCTCTATTTACAATCACTGGGACTTAGTATTTAGAACTTAATCAAAGTTAGACTAAGGGTTTGTATGTCATAGAAACATTAATTTATGAAATAAAACATTATGTCTATAGAGTCATAGGTTTTTATGTCTATATAGTTATGTTTATATTTCCATTACCATGTCCATAGCTTTGGGTATGCAGTTATTGAGTCCTCGCACTTGTACTCTTTGGATTTAATAGCCACATATTAAGGATACGATGCGCCTTTTGTTCCTTAGGTATTGACTTGTCTCACTCAACATGATTTACTCTAGATTCATCCACTTCCCTGGGAATGCCATTATTTTATCTTGTCTGTTGGCTATGTAGAATTCCATTGTGTATATATACCACATTTTCTGTATCCATTCATCTGCAGTAGGGCATGTGGATTGTTTCCATCGCCTGGCTATTGTAATAGTGCAGAGATGAACATAGCTGAGCAGGTGTCCTTATAATATCCAGGGTCATGATGTTCAGGATAGATGCCCAGAAGTGGCATGGCGGGATTGTAGGAAAGGTCTATTTTCAGTTCTTTAAGAAACCTCCACACTGCTTTCCAGAGTGGCTGAACTAGTCTACTTTCCCACCAGCAGTGTAGTAGGGTTCCTTTTTCTCCACAACCCTGCCAGCAACTGTCATTGTCTGAGTTCAAAATCTTGGCCAATCTTCTTGGGGTAAGGTGGTATCTTAGAGTTGTTTTTATTTGCATTTTCTTTATGACCATAGATGATGCACATTTTCTCATATGCTTTTCTGCCATTTTAATCTCCTCTTCTGATAAGTCTCTCTTTAGTTCCCTTGCCCATTTAGTGAATGGTTTATTGGGTTTTTGGGGAATTAGTTTCTTGAGTTCCCTGTAGATACTGAATATTAAGCATTTGTCAGATGTATTGTTGGTGAATATCTTTTCCCAGTTGGTTGGCTGTCTCTACTTTTGCAACTATGTTTTTATCTGTACAGAAACTTTTTATTTTCAGGTAGTCCCATTTATTGAGTCTCTCTCCAATCTGTTGTGACCCTGGGATTCTGTTCAGGAATCTTTTGCCTGTGCCTATGAGTTCCAGTGTCTCTCCTACTTAGGGAAAATTTTTAAGACAGCAATTCATTTCAAAGTAAATATTCTTAATCAAACTCCTACTTTCAATTTAAATGGGTGATTTGAGTGACATGCTTCACTAATGAATTTGCTTAATTTTAAGGGAAATACTTGTTAAAATATTTGAAATAAGTAGATTGTACTTTATTGAAATTGTTTCTTGAAAAGTGGACCAAGTAGCAGATTTTTAAAGTTCTTGCAGTAATGAGGAACAGGAAGATTCAAAGGGAATTGTATGATCATTTTAGACCTTGGGATAAAAGTAGTTATCTCCCATTATCTGATGTAAGAGTTTTCTAAAGAAAATGCCTTAATAGTGAATAATGAACAGGATTAAGAGATAATAGTGAGTAGGAATAGTGGTTTTAAAAGGCACAAACTCTGTGTGTGTGTGTGTGTGTGTGTGTGTGTTCAAGTCCTGGAGCTTGAACTCAGGGTCTGTGCACTAAACGAGTTATTTTGCTCAGTGTTTAGTTCTATAATTGAAGCCACACTTCACTTCAGTTAATTAGAGATTGATTAGAGATAAGAGGTTATTGGGCTGGGGCTGGCTTCAAACCATCATCCTCAGATCTCAACTTCCTGAGCAGCTACAATTACAGTCACTAGCCACAAGAATCTAGTAAAAATATGTTTTTTAAATGAGAGTCTTTTACCTTCAAAATGCCTTCTTGTTGATGAAAGAACAAATGGATAGCTCTATGATTGTTTCACATTGCAGCATGAATAATAGAAAGCCATATTGTATTGGTTGAAATATTTCGATTTGATATTGTAGCATGATTTATTTGTCCTCAAAAAGAAAAGTTGTTCATTCTAATGGCACATGTACTGAAGTCATCTTTGACATGATTACTTAGTCACTTGTGGCTATTTTCAGGCTTAGTTTGTAGGAAGCATTTCTTTCTTAAAGGGGTTATTTCAGTGAAATTAATTCAACTTTAAAAAAATAAATCACAGTGAGCATTTTGTATTTGAATTATATTTTTGTGGAGTAGGTAGGCATAATTTCAAACTTAATGAATTTAATTTATCTTTATTCAAGTTGTACCCTACCTAGACTTATCAGAATAAAAGGCAAAATCTTCTCTCCCTCCCCCTTCCTCTCTTCCTTCCTTCCTTTCTTCCTTCACTTCTTCCCTCCCTTACACTTTCCCTCTTTTCAATTTTATTCTGTTTTATTTTGTTTGAGATATATTTTGCATCATTGTATACTGTGATAATTAAATACATATGTACAGTGTGTAATAAAATAATAATCTTCAGCAATGCTTTTTTTTGGTAGTACTATTTTTTGAATCCTATACCACTTGAGCTGTATCTCTAGCCCTTTTTTGTTCTGTTTTGTTGTTGTTGTTTTTGTTTTATACTAGGAGTCTCCTGACCTTTCCTCCCTGGGCAGGCTTTGGTCTGTCAGATCTCAGCCTTCTGAGTAGCTAGAATTATTCACACGAGCCACTGGAATTTGGCTTTTTTAAGAATATAATTTTATTTTTATTATTAAGTAGTTGTACAGAGGGATTGCAATTTCATAAGTTATGTAAAGTTCTGGTTATTTCTGAGATAGGGTATTGTGCTTTGTTTTGGCTTATCTAGAACATCCTCTTCCTATTTATTTATCCTCCCCATCACCACTAGGATGATAGATGTGTACCACCACACCCAGCATTTTCTGCTGAGATCGAGTTTCATGAATGGTTTTGGAGTAGGGTGGACTGGGAGTTCAGCCTTCCAAATCTGTCTTTCAAGTAGTGCAGATGACAGGTTTAATCCACTGAGGTAAAATATTGGTTGAGATATGGGACTTTGCAAACATTTTTCCTGGGTTGGCCTTGAACGAAGATCCTTCCAATCTCAGCTTCTTAGGAAGTTAGAATTAGAGGCCTGAACCACTGGGTCCAGATGATTAATATTTTTTTATATATTTTTTATTGTAATTAATATAAGGGTTACATTGTATTCACCAGATAGAAGGTACGCTACTTCACAAATATTGATACCCTTTCTCATGTCATGGTCATTGATACCCTTTCTCATGTCATGATCCCCATTTCCCTCCCCCCTCCCTCCACCCCCAGCTTATCTTGATTTTTCCCCTTCCCTATCCTATTTCAAATACCCAATTAAGCATATATAAAATATATCACATAACAAGGTGAAATATTCTAACAATATGAGATAACCAAGGGACAGCAAAAGTGATGAGAGATAACAGTACATTAGGGGCAACACAGATGATTAATATATTTTATGTATTGGGGATTTTTTTGTTATTTTCTGGTCGTTTTGGAATATATCATTGTTTTAACCACACTGAGAGGAACAGACATGGTTCAAACTAAGAAACACTATTTGATACTAATTAACTTGCCAAAAATGTAACTCTTTTTTTTAACATGAGAGGTTCCTGTGCCATTCATGTTGCTTCAAATGAGAGAGTCTTATTCTTTTAATGGATAAGTAGTATTCTATTACATATTATATATGCATATGTTATATGTGCATATGTATATATATAGATAAACATTTTGTTTATCCATTAATCATTAAAGGGCATATAAGTTTAATTGCATAGTTTAGCTATTGTGAATATGTCATGATGTATTTTCATCTTCATTGAATATATTACCAGTTATAGAATTTTTGAATCACATGGAAAAATGTATTTTTAGTATTTTAAAGAATCATTGCACTATTTTTCATAGCAACTAGACTAATTTTAATTTCCTTCATCAGTGTATAAGAGTTCTTTCTCGATTGCCTCATCAGCATTTGTTACTTTTTGTGATTTTGTTTATAGTTATACTAAACATAGATGAAATAGTATCTCATTGTAGTTTTGATTTGAATTTTCTTGATGTTTAGTAAGATTATTTTGCATGTACTTGTTGGCCACTTGTATTTCTTGTTTTGAGAAGATTCTTTTCTTCCTAAGGAAAACAATTGTTTTCTGACTTCCAATGTCAGAAATCCAAAGCAATCTTATTTGTAATTCTTTATATATGTCTCTGCCTCTATACCCAAGCCCATTTTCCAGAATGTGTGAGTGTTCCAGAATGTGTCACATTACATGCTGAGTCCTGTCAACTTGAGCTTAATATGCATAGTTTTTCTTTTTATTTTATCCTATTACATAGGAGTGGTCAATTGAATTATTGCACTCATGAATCCCTATGCCCATATTTCAGGGGTTTAGAGGTTACTTCTTGGGAAGTACAAACCACTACACTTCTTTGAGGGTGAAGTTATTTTCTCCATATACATTCCCCTATTCTCACCTCCAGAGATATGTAGTTCTAAAGTTCAAAAGTACTTTGGGAATTTTGAATTAAAAACAAGAGTGGATCTCTGTCTCTGCATTGCTGGTTTAATATTTAGTTTATTGAGCTAGTTAAGTCATTTGTCACTTGTCTATGTAATTTTGAGCTTCAAAAATGTTGCTTTTCATCTCATTCTTAAATATTTCCATACCAGAAAATCATTTTTGGTAGTGTTATTGGGATTTGGGAAGGGAATAAACTTAAATATGTGTATTCAGTTGGTGGTCTCTACTTTGAACTTTATAGCACTCTCATTCTTTTTGGTTGTGGGGTTAGTTTTTTGAATTCAGTGCCTGATCCTGTCAATAAGCTCATTTTTGCTCAAAGCTAGTGTTATACCATTTTGAACCACAGTGCTACTTCCAGCTTTCTGGTGGTTAGTTGGAGGTAAGAGTCTTGGAAACTTTCCTGCCCAGGCTGGCTTTGCCCACAATACTCAGATCCAGGCCTCTTGAGTAGCTAGGATTATAGACATAAGCCACTGCAGTTTAGCTTTCCATTTTTTTCTTTTTCTTTTAAATTTTTTTGTCATCCTGATGCTTGAACTCAGGGCCTGAACACTGTCCTTGGGTTTTCTCAAGGCTAGAGCACTACTACTTGAGCCACAGCACCACTTCTGGCCTTTTCTATGTATGTGGTACTGAGGAATCCAACCCAGGTTTCTTGAATGCTAGGCAAGCACTCTACCACTACGTCAAACTCTCGGCCCTCTCCATTTATTTCTTATAGCAACTTTTTCTAAAATACTTAATAAATACCCTGACTTAGTGAGCATTTTTATGTGGTTGCATTAATGCAATTAACTAACTAATATGATATTTCAGAATCTTTAAAAATAACTCTCTGTTAGAGCTCTTTTTCTTTCTACTTGTTATATTGAGATCACAAAAGGTAAAAAAAACAATAGTCTCATCATTAACAAATGATGACTGGAGTAAAGAACATGGGTATAAACAGATTCTCCCCCACATACACCCCTTTTGAGAAGTATTTTGTGCTAGTTAATTGGAGTTGAAATCTTAGAAACTTTTCTGCCTGAGTAGCTTTAGACTGTGATTCTCTGGATCTCAGCCACCTGAGTAGCTAGGATTACATATAATTATCAGCACTCAGCCAAGAGGGATCTTTTATCTTCAATGTTAATCTACTTTTATAATGATCAAATTAATATATATTACTTTAAGACTAATTTAGGAAGTAATTTTAGAATAAGAAAAAAGTAAAAACATTGCATAAGGTGATTCTCAAAAAATTTCCACTTCAAATCTATGATCTAAGATTGTGGGTAGGGCTAATGGAGAACTAAAAATGGAGAATTCTTTTTATATTTAATAGAGTAGGTAGACAAAGCACTGAATTCCTTTAATTACTCTATTCTAAAAGTCGACTGGCTGAAGTTCTCTCTTTTTATCTCTTACTTTTAGAGGTTTTTTTAGGTTATGTTTTCTATTAATAAAATCTTTGCTTAGAAAGGATGTATTGTTCCCCTCCATTTTGATTTCTCATTTTGTTTTCTTGATAAATAAAAATCATACCTTCTGACTATTCTCTCATTCTAAGAACTGAAATCCAGCTTCTGTTTTTAAACAAATATTTTTGAGTTTTTGCTTCATGCAATATTTATTCCAAACTTCAAAGAATGACAGTCAGTGCATTCGACAAATATGACTGCTATTTACCTTATAGACTATTTGGGGCTAACATCAAGTTCTCACTTCTCTTAACACATTGTTTGCTGATTTTTCTAACTACAGGATGTTTAGATGTCTTTTTTCATATGTTTTTATTGTAATAAATAGAAGGATTACATTATATTCACCAAATAGAAGGTGGATTGCTTCACAAACATTGATACCCTTTCTCATGTCTTGGTCCCCATTTGTTTAAACAGTTCACCTTGCCTATAATTCTTTTTACTGTTTTTATATATGTCTTGATTAACACTGTTTTTTTAAAAATAAAATTGTTATTACCAAGGTGATATACAGAGGGATTACATTACATAATTAAGGCAAAGAGTACAATTCTTTTGGGGCAATGTCACTCCTTCCTTCTGTCTCTCCCAGTTTTTCCCTCTCATCCTCACCCACAGTGAGATTCATTGCTGCATTTCCTCTTTCATTTCATTTCTTTTCTTTTTCTTTTTGCTAGTTCTTGGTTTTGAACTGCCTGAGCATTGTCCTCAGGCTTTTCTCAAGGCTAGAGCTCTCTACCACTTGATCCATGGCACCACTTCTGGCATTTTTCTATGTAGGTGGTACCAGGGAATCGGACCTCGGCCTTTGTGCATGCTAGGCAAGCATTCTACCACTAAGCCAAACTCCAGGCCCCTCTTCTTCCATTTCTGTGCTTCCCCTTACATTCCCAAGGACATACAAATAAACAAACAGCACAAAAAGAAAACAAAAACAGTGAAATAATTCTCTTGTTCCATTTCCTGGAGTTCATTTTCTCTGTAATAGCTAAGGAAAATTCCGTTGTGTATAGGTACCACATTTTTTTTTTATCCACTCATCTATTGTAGGTCATCTGGACTGTTTGGATAACTTGGCTATTGTGAATAGTGCAACAATGAACATGAATGTGTATGTGTTTTCATGATATCCTGGATTGTGATGTTCTGGATGGATGCCCAGGTGTGTTATGGCTAGACTGTAGAGAAGATCTATGTTTAGTTTTTTTTGAGGAACCTACAGACTGCATCAGCCCCATTTTTATAAGCCTGTCTCAAATGCTCCCTGGCCAGCAAATGTTCCTGCTTGTCTTTTTTATTTTTATTTCTTGCTAGTCCTGGGCTTGAGCTCAGGGCCTGAGCACTGTCCTTGGACTTTCTCAAGGCCAGGGCTATACCACTTGAGCCTCAGCACTAATTCCAGCTTTTTCCTATGTATGTGCTATTGAGGACTCGAACTTGGGTCTTGGTGCATGGCAGACAAGCACTCTACCGCTAGGCCAAACTCCTGCCTCCCGCCCTTTTTTGCTAGTCCTGGGCTTGAGCTCAGGGCCTGAGCACTGTCCTTGGGCTTTCTCAAGGCTACAGCTCTACTACTTGAGTCTCAGCACCACTTCTGGCTTTTTCTATGTATGTGGTACCGAGGAATCGAACCCAGGTCTTCGTGCATGCTAGGCAAGCACTCTACCACTAGGCCAAACTCCTGTCCCCCCTTTTTTAACCTTGATAATGCCACATGTCTGAGGACTTGTTGGTTCCCATGTGTTTGATTGCCAGTGTAGTTAGTATTAGTTTGTATGTGTGTGTGTATGCATGTGAATTGATATGAGTCATATAAACCACATATAATACTGATATAGTGCCACTTAAATAATTTATTCTTAATGTCACCTTATTTGAATGCAAGCTGAAATGAATCTTCATTTTCTTTTAATAGCATTGAAATAAAGCAATATTTTATATATCACATATTAGTCTTTTACAAATCAGTCTTTCTAAAAATATTTTCTTGAGCAATAGAAAGGTGGCTGCCTAATGCTCAAAAGTCAGAAATGTGAATACTCATTGGGAAGAGAAGGAATGAAAAAAGGAAGGGAGGGAAAGAGGGAGAGAGAACTAATGATAACACTAACACCAAGATCTATTAAATCATAGACTGGTTTCCCTTCAGATCATATAAATATTTCACCTTTTACTAAATCATAGCAATCTGTTCTGGTTCCTCGGTTGACATGCACACCTGCTGCCCTCCCCCACTTCTACCTGGTGTGCTTGGATCCCTTCTTACTGATACCTGCGTGCAGGCTGACCTGTTATTTATTACTGGAAGATTAGAAAGTGAGGCTAATAGGGTCTTACTTCAGTGTTAGTGCAGGTTAGTGCCAGAGGACATGGAGTTGAGAGGGGAGGAAGGCAAAGAGGAAGCATAAGCTGTGACTGAAAATTTCTTAAGGAGAATCTTACAAAGCCACTTTGTACTGCTGTTTCTCTAAATATAGATTTATCCTTAGCAATAACTCTTTAGCCTTCCTAACAAAGAGCTTAAAGCTATTGAAAGTTTCTAAGCTCTTGACCCTAGAACAACAAATCTTGCTGTAGTCAGGCAGCAAGATTTAAAACTAGGAAATCAATTAGATCTTCATTTATGTGGAGAGGCAGCAGCAGTTAATTGGATAAGCTGTTGAACTTGTTTTTGTGTTTTCTTTACAGAGCCCAATTCTGGTATACTAGATTTAGATAGTAGATTTGGGTTATTTTTCTTAATGGAATAAAATCATGAGACATTACCCTGCATAAAATTCAGACAGGATTTTTTTTCTAAAATATCTGTACGAAGAGTAAACAAAATAGGAAAGTAAGAAATGAAGAAGAAAAAGGGTCACTTAGTGATGACTAGCATAATTTCCTCTACCTCTGTTTTGTAACTTCGGCTCCACAACAAGCTAACCTTTATTTGGCTAAAACTGTGTATTACTTATTGTCTTTTAAGGAATAAACATGGCACAGAAGATGAGAATATTTACAAGATGGTAAATAAGGTTTGATGTAGAAAGAATAGTTTCTTCCTAAGAAAAGGAAGAGCTCAGACCAGTGTAGTTCAGATTGGCTTTGTCAGCTGGTTGAGTTAACATAGTACTCCTAATTTATCCTGCTTTAGGATTGTTTGGTTTGACAGGAGCATAGTCTTGGTTCTTCTGAACCATGACTGGATATGCTCTGTCTACCTAAACAGTTTTCCTTAGTGATTCGTGTTTTGGCAACTGTCTCCTTTTTCTCAGCTCACTTTATCACTGCTTGTTTACAAAAGGCCTACCTATAATTGCAGAGACTTGGAACTTATACATTAACTTCCAAATAAGGACTGTGTAGCAGTCCTCTCTTAACAAGTTAGGCTAGAAACGGCATATGAAGCTGGTGTCCTGCTGTCCTGGAGCAGCCCTGATGCTGGCCTTTCTCTTGTTTGGCCACAAGTAGATGGCCAGAGCAGGGAGAGAAGGAGGAGCCAGACCTTGATCCTGAAGAGACTTCAGGAACAAAAACACTTACAGTGAGTACAGTTATAAGAAACCAGCTTTCCTATTCCTAAAACTACAGAAGAGATCCCATAAGCAGTTCTGACAGTGTGTAGTTGGAATTTTTGCTTTCTAATTTGGTTTCAGAATAGTCTTCGGATTTAAATAGGTCTGTTTTTTCAAAAGTACTCTGCTGACAACAGCCTTCTTCAGTCCAAAACTTATGGACTGTCAGACAGAAAGAACTGATGATAAATGAAGCAGGAAAAGCCCTCCCACAGAAATCAAGAAGGAAGGTAGCAATGATTGTTAAGGAATGCCCCTTCTATCGGGTGAATATAATGTAACCCTTCTATTAATTACAATTTAAAAATTAAAAAAAAAAGAAATCAAGAAGGAAAATGAAATGCTTTAAAATTGTTTTATTTTCAGCATTTGCATTTTAAACATTGTCTCTTCTTTAGATTTGTAGAAAGGAAAGGATTTGATTGATGTTATTTTTAACAACCGCTGGGATAAAGGTGGTATTATCCCTAATGCTGGAAAGGTGACCACAGACAAGCATTTGCTAAGGGGAGGGTACAGGGTTCCCCAAAAGCTGATTGATCATTCTTCTCCTATCATCTTGGAGTCAGAGCTATAACTTGGTGGGTACCTGTGTACACTTGGCCAGATGCTGTCATTTGTATAATTAGTGTTTTTTTTGTTTGTTTTATTTCTTTGTGACTAGAAGGAATCGTTTCCTTTACAAATCACTTTTTCCAAAATAGAACATTTATATCATTTAGTATAGATGTGCTGAATTATCTATTTGTATTTAAATGTAAAATGTAGTATTTAATTTGGTTGGGGAAACAAGCTTGAATCATCAACATAAGGGAAGCAAAATTATACACAAAGGTTGTTAATATACTCTTAATAGTCTGAAGCATTTTCATTGAATTATAAATTTATCTTATTAAATCAGATCTGGTGTTGCAAAAATCAGAAATTGAGTGTGGTCACCCATAGTAGCTACATTTACATGTGAACTACTGGAATTGAAAAATGTAATTTGTTTTCCATGGAAATGAATAAGTGATTGATTTTTTTGCCATTTCCAAGGCTTGCTATGCTGTATGAGCATAATTTCTCAGAGATAAAAATATATGTGAAGAAAAGCAAATAGATAAAAGTTGAAGTGAAATTTTATTAAAGCACTGATTTGTATAAGTTCTCTTCTTTACAGTCTGACCAGATAAATGTGTAAATACCACATGCAGGTTGAAATTTGATAGATGCAGGAATTTTTAAGTTCAGCACTTTTGTAGTTCTTTGTGTTGATTCCTGTGATTCAGGTCCTGTCCATTTCACATTTTTGTTTTGCGACTTTTTTTTTTTGCCAGTCCTGGGCTTGGGATCAGGGCCTGAGCACTGTCCCTGAATTTTCTCAAGGCTAGGGCTCTACCTCTTAAACCACAGCACCACTTCTGGCTTTTTGCTACGTATGTGGTACCGAGGAATCGAACCCGGGTCTTCGTGCATGCTAGGCAAGCATTCTACCACTAGGCCAAACTCCCGGCCCTTGTTTTGCTGGAGAATCTCTCATATTTGTTACTCCAGGAAAAAATTAGCAATACACAGTGTGAAAATAATGATTTTGATGTTTTTAATGATAATATTTTCTTTTTGTTAAGTAGAACAGAGTTTTTAACTTTTTAATTTTTTTATTGTTGGGATAATGTATAAAGGGGTTACAGTTACATTCGTCAGGTAATAGATGCATTACTTCTCACACATTGATATCCCCTCTCATATTTTTGTCCCCATTTATCTCCCCCACTCCCTCCCAATCATCTTGTTTCCCCCTTTCCCTTTTCTATTTCAAATAAATAAAGTATATACAATATACCAAGTAACAAAGTCAGATACAGTAACAATATGAGATTAACCAAAGGGCAACAAAAGAGAAGAGAAATAAGATAGTACATTAAGAACAACAATCACACAAGATAAATCTCTTGTTTCCATATCTTAGAGATCCTTTCATTTAGTCTCATCTTATATGACCTTATGAACCTAGGTTTTGAGCTATTGTCCTAGATGCGTACTAATTATTACAAATGAGGGAAACCATTGAGCTTATGTTCCTTTGGGTCTAGCTTATGTCACTTAATATGATTTTTTCCAATTCTTTCCATTGCCCTATGAATGGGGCAATGCCATTCTTTCTGATGGCAGCATAGAATTCCATTGTGTATAAGTACCACATCTTGATCCAATCATCTATTGAGGGGCATCTGGGTTGGTTTCATATCTTCACTATTAAAAGTAGGACCAATTTTGTGCTTTGGCATAAAATTTAATTTAACAGCTATTTAGCTCTTTGCCTAGGCAGGAAGCTTCTAAACTTGGGACTGTATGAGATCTTACTGTTCATTTAGTTTAAGTTTTTCATTTTGTATGTTAAGAAACCAAATCCCAGAAATAGGGAGTGTTATGCTTCAAATCATATAAAACTATTGTGATTACTTGATACATAACCTAATATTCTCCATGGCAGTGTTTTAGGTTGGTACATAATTCTTTTTTATGTTCTTTAGTTTACAGTAGAATGCATGTGCCAGAAAAGGCTCTGCTTTGATTTAGGAAGTGTGTGTGTGCGTGTGTGTGTGTGTGTGTGTGTGTGTGTGTGTGTGTATACCAGTCTGGTGCTTGAACTCAGGGCTTAGGCAATGCCCCTGAGCTTTTTTTCTCAAGGTTAGCAGTGTAGCTAAAGTGGTAAATCTGGAATCTTCATTTCTACATTTAATAGAATGTCTAAATACTACTTTTCAGTTGTGGAAATTTCTTTGGTGGGAAATATGACAGTAGGTGAATGTAAGTATATCTGAAATAGTTCATTGTGCACTATTTATGACATTTACTTTTCTCCTAGGATTAATCTAGATTTATAGGGGAGGGAATTACTGTGATAGGGATATATTCTTTTTGTTAGTCATGGGGCTTGAACTCTGGGCCTGTACATTGTCCCTAAGCTCTTTGACTCAAGACTAGCGTGCTATCACGTGAGCCACAGCATCACTTCCAGTTTTCTGGCAGTTTTAATTGGGTTAAGAGTCTCAAGAACTTTTATGCCCAGGCTGGCTTTGAACCTCAGTCCTCAGATTTCAGCCTCCTGAGTAGCCAGGATTGCAGGCGTGAGCCACCTGTGCCTGACTATTTATAGCCATTTCTATATCCTTGAACTAACAATCTTTATTAACCTTGAAATTTCAGATTCCTGCTTTAGAATTGATATTCTTTAATGAGCCTTCCCACAGGAGTATATTAGTTAATAATTTAAAAGTATTTGGGGAAATCTGAACCAGGTCCTATCAGATGCTGGGTTGTATCCCTTACCGTGAAATTTGTTCCTTTAAAAATATAGCTATGTCGGAGCCGGGAGTTTGGCCTAGTGGTAGTGTGCTTGCCTAACATGCATGAAGACCCGGGTTCAACTCCTGGGTACCACATACATAGAAAAAAGCCGGATGTGTTGCTGAGGCTCAAGTGGTAGAGCTCTAGCCTTGAGAAAGTCCAAGGACAATGCTCAGGCCTGAGCTCAATCCCAGAACTGGCAAAAAAAATAGCTATGTCTAGTACTATTGTTATTTTAAAAGCCAAATACAACCATGGTTGAAAATGCAGGGTCTTCATTTCCCCCTCTTGCAATTAGACGGAGAAAAATGTGAAGTTGTGGCCCAAAGCCATTTACTGTAGTTGTACTGAAGTGATAAATTTACTTTGTAACATATATCTTGGTTTTGCAAATAACTTTGCTTTTAAAAATTTATGTGTAAATTTTGTCATTTCTAAAAAAGTTAGATGCTCAAGACATAAGGAAAGGGGATTATATTTCAGTATTGGAAGGATTCTGAAATAATCCTGTATTTTATTGTTTTCTCTGGTACTTGGGTTTAAATTCAGGCTTTGCACTTGTTAGGCAGATACTATACTGATGAGTCATGCCTCTAGCCTTTTTTTTGCACTGTATTTGAGATAGGGTCTCTCTTTTTGCTTATGTCTGGATTAGGATGCAATTCATCTGTCTCATGGTTCCCATTGCAGCTGAGATGACAGGTGCTAATACACTCAACTTTTCGGTAGACTTGGCCTAGAACTGTAATTCCCCTATTCTCCTGATATTAGCCCTATTCTCCTCATATCGGCTGGCATGATGGGTGTGGACCACCGTGCCCAGCTA
Source organism: Megascapheus bottae (assembly GCF_031878675.1). Taxonomy (NCBI): domain Eukaryota; kingdom Metazoa; phylum Chordata; class Mammalia; order Rodentia; family Geomyidae; genus Megascapheus; species Megascapheus bottae. Next base: position 50,485,514 of record NC_143522.1, on the reverse strand, counting down.
TTGGTTATGAAGAGAGTCTTAAATGTATGACCAGGATGTCCTCTGAATGCAACTCTGCTGTATTCTTAGCCTCCAAAGTAGCTAGGATTACAGGGTTGTGCCACCAGTTTTTGGTGAGAATAACTTATTCTTAAGCTTTTTTGTGTTTAACAAACCATTTCACCAACTAGCATATTGTCATTGAGGCAATTACATGTTCTTGGCCAGACTGGGAGTTACCTTGATTCTTCTCTCCTATTTTTGTTATGAAGTGAATATTAAAAACATATGGAGATATGAGCTACTTTCTGATAAACCCTTATTTCTAAACTTTGATCAGCCATATTTTAACTTTGTAGTAATGAAGATAAAAGCAAGTTGAATGTAGAATCAGAGAAAGAAATTTCAAGGGAATAAAATCCCCTTGAGTAAACAAGCTGTTTCTGAGACTAAAAATAGCCTGTATGTAAAATGTTTACTTTAAAGTACAACAGCCTAAAATTAATCTATATTAAACTAATTACAAAAGAAAGATAAATTTTAGAGCGGAATTGGTAGTAAATCAGTCAACTGTATCTTAAAAAAATCGAACTTTATTATGACTTGGACTTATTTTGTTACCTATTTAACATTTTACTATTAGGTATTTTAAGTGCAATTTATTACTCTTTTTTTTTGTGGGTCATGGGGCTTGAACTCGGCCTGGATGCTGTTCCTGAGCTCTTCAGCTCAAGGCTACCACCCTACCCCTGGGCCTGGGCATTGTCCCTGAGCTCTTCAGCTCAAGGCTACCACCCTACCCTTGAGCCAAGCCCCACTTCCCGTTTTCTAGAGGTTAATTGGAGATAAGAGTCTCAGGTCCTTTTGTGCCAGGGCCGGCTTTGAACCTTGATCCTCAGATCTCAGCCTCCTGAGTAGCTAGGATTACAGGTGTGAGCCTCCGCCAGCTATAATTTATTACTCTTAAAAGTCCAAAGGCCTCTAAGCATTTTAATATAACCAAATATTAATATTACTTAGGTTGAACATTTACTATACTTTTTGAAATAATCCGTGTTTTATGCTTTTCAGAAAAGTAATGATTTATAATTGCCTCATATCTATTTAACAAATTTCAAAAATGAGTAACATCAGCACACATGTTTGATAATTACATTTTCTTCCTTCATTAGTGAAATATTAATTATATTGATTATCAAATATCGACTGTGCATAGTAGGAGAGAATTCAGTCTTGAAGAAAACAGAGAAGCCAGATTTTGAGAGACTGAACTGCAAGTCTTTATTAGAAAGCCAACAACTGCAGGTGGACTCCAGTCTCAAAGACCGATAGCCAAGAATGTCTCCTGCACAAAGCTTTTAAAGGCAAAAACATATAAGCAGGATGAGAAATTAAACCGAACAAATGTGCTATACATAAGTAAAGCCAACTATCCTAGGGAAGAATAAGGGGCAACCAGGACTCAATTATCTAGGGGAAGCAAGACTTATCAGGAGCTTAACAACTCATGGCACATCTGCAATCCAAAGAATGTCCTCTGTCACCTCTAGAGTTTTCAGAAAATCTCCATCTTCTATCAAGATGCCAAGATGGCATTGCTTAGATACATTATCCCTATTTAAAAAGGAATGAGGGAGAATTGACATTTGGGTACCCAGTACCACTATCACTTGTGTTTTTCAAATATGCTTGATCTTGGGGCTAGCATGTAGAGAATCAAAATACCTCTTTTTGTTTTTGTTATGAGTAGTGGTTTCTTAATTTAGATATCTAGCTTAATTTAGAAATCCTGTTTCTTCTGTGAAATATCATTTCTTTACTTGGCAATCTTGTCTGACTCTTGCTTTCTCTTTTCCTCTTGCCTTTCAGCTGTTTTGGAAAAAAGTAAGATTTAGACATCTCCATGTTAACTATGAGCGTGACACTTTCCCCCCTGAGCTCACAGGACCTGGATCCCATGGCTACTGATGCTTCGCCCATGGCTATCAACATGACACCCACAGTGGAGCAGGGAGAGGGAGAAGAGGCCATGAAGGACATAGATTCTGACCAGCAGTATGAAAAGCCACCCCCACTCCACACAGGTGCGGACTGGAAGATTGTCCTTCACTTACCTGAAATTGAAACCTGGCTCCGGATGACCTCAGAGAGGGTCCGAGACCTAACCTATTCAGTCCAGCAGGACTCAGACAGCAAGCATGTGGATGTTCATCTAGTCCAACTAAAGGTAAGGCAGGTCTGGGCTTCAGTTCTCTCAAGACAGAAAAGGCTATGTTCTATAATCACGAGTGAGGATATGGCAAGGAAGAAGAAGCACAGTCTGAAACCATTACTGTTGAGAGTAAATATAGACAAAATTAACTCTCTTGATTTTACTTCATGTGCCAAAAATAAAACTGTCCTTTAGTGGTGAAAGGGAGGGGAATTTTTGCTCAATGTCATAGACATTACTTATAAAGAAAAATATTTAAAAACTATTACAAAATGTTTAATGAAAGACTCGTAGGTAAAACACCAAGCTGAACAGTGACTGTGAGCATATGTTTGGGATTGTTATTTTCTGTTGAAGCTGATGTTATCCTTGTGGCAAATAATGGATTGTGGCATAGTGAAGAGGGTGTATAATTCTCTTTTAAAGCACAGATTTTTCATCCAGGTACAAAGCATCATGGAAAGCAAAGGTATTTTTATAATAACTCATCAAAATCTCAAGCATTCTAAAAATGCCTGTGACTTTCAGAGCACCCTATGGAAATCATGACCATTGCAATAATGAGTTGGAGGTGCAGGTAACAGAGATTTTTGTTTTGTTTGTGGGGGCGGGGGGATATAGTAATAGGGTTTAATCTCAGATACTCACACTTGTTATGTTGGCATGCTATTGCTCTACACATGAGCCCTGATTAATCCTGATTAATGATTATTTTAGAGATAGAATCTAGTGAACTTTTCTGCTCTTGTTTCCAACTGTAACGCTATAGATCTGAGCTTCTTAGGGAGCTAGGATGTAATCATGAACCACTGGTACATGCTCCATATATAAATTTCTAGGCAGTTAGATGGAAATCCTAAAGAAAAGTTGTTTAGCTAAACTGATCCTTCCTAAATGACCAGAAACAAAAGACTAAATGATTCCTGGATCTTAACACTTCTGTACAAGGTGTAGCCATCAGAGAAGAAAGACAGGCAAATTGGGGACAGCTTCTGTTCCAATGTTTGGAGCAGATCTGCTTTAGCCTTTGCAGGTTGCTAAACAGATGTGTACCAGGCTATTGCATTAGTGTTCAAGAAAGAAAAGGAAGAAGGAAAGAAAGGGAGGAGAAGAGGGAAGGGAAAGGATAGATGAAGACCAAGAGGAGAAGGAAAATGGGGGGGGGCAGGAGAGGGACTAGCTGAGAGGGGAGGGGAGAGGAGACTGGGAACAGGAGACAGGGGGAAGGAGAGGGGGAAGGGAGAGAAAGAACAGAAAAGCCAGAAAATCATAGGTGTCAGAGCTTCTCCCAGGTGCCATGGCTCTTGAGAAAAACATATAAGGGTGGCAGAAAGACTTGGAGCTAGTTTCAATAGAATGCAAGCCCCCGTTGGCTCCCCGTGGCAGCAAGGAGTGCTGTGACTCAGTCCTTGAAATATGGTTAGTTTATTCAGAGGAGAAGCTCTGCAACATGTTGGGTCTAGAAGTATAATAGAAGTCAGGAGGTTCTACTTTGCCCTGTCTAGGCCTCTATCTCCCTTATAATGCTACACTAACATGTAGCTCATTAAGTAGATACCGTTTAGGAGTTGTAAGGAAAGTCACCTATTACCCTCCAGAATCTCAGATTTACAAAAAAAGGTGATAACTGATGAATGAGAATGGATATATCTTTTAGAGACCCAAGCAAAAATATGGTTAATGAGGTCTTTAAATATTGATATGTTAATTAACTTCATTTAACTCATCTATTAGTGCATAAATTAACAAGTGATGCTATATGGGAGGGTAAAGTTTTTGTGCGACAAAGCAGAGTTGTATTTAGTATTTGAGGCATCATCTTTAGAGCAATCTGCCTTTTCTAAAAATTTTAATTAATTTTTTTGCCATTTTTGGGGCTTGAACTCAGGGTCTGGGCACTGTTCTTGGGTTTGTGTAATTTTTAATTAGCATGGGAATTGATGATTATTACAGATTGCATAATTTGAAACTATTAAAATGAAATTCAGATAAAATGATGACCATAAGAGGATTTGAAAATTAATTTAATAGGAAAAGTAGAAGATATTAGCTTCACTTTGATTTGAGAAATGTCATGGAGATTTGTTCATTAAAAATGTTTTCTTAGCAATCCCAGTACAAGCCATTATTGAGCAATAATCACCATATATTTTTATTATTTCAAGGGTGAGATGTTTATAGAGGAAACTACCAGAGGATAGATGGATAGGATATGAGTTAATCTGTTCAGTACCACTCATTGTATTCCCAATATGCAGCAATTTTACTTATAATCTCAATAAGAGATTTTACTTACAACCTCTTTTTAAAATTTGAGATGAGAAAAAAGTCTGAAAAGCCTAGTGAGTGATCAGTTTTGGACTAGGACCCTGAGTTGGGGCTTCAAGTTTGACATTCTTTTCACTTTAGTGCAATGGCCTCAACCCTCACATACTTAGGTAGGTATGAGAAATTCAGGTGGCTCTAAAGTATAAGGTAATTGCTCTACCGGGTGCTGGTGGCTCACACCTGTAATCCTAGCTACTTAGGAGGTTGAGATCTGAGGATTGTGGTTCAAAGGCAGCTCAGGCACGGAAGTCTGTGAGACTATTATCTCTTTTTAAACACCAGAAAACTGGAAATGACACTGTTGGTCAAGGCAGGAGCCTAGGCCCAGGGTTCAAGCCCAATGACAAAAAAAAAAAAAAAAGAAACTAGATAATAGTTTGGGTTGTCATGTAGACAGTAAAGTTGAATATATGTATGTGTGTCACTGTTTTTAAATTAAGAATCAAACCTGGGTTTTCGTGTATGTTAGGTAAGCACTCTACCACTAGGCCAAACTCCCAGCCAAGAGAGTTTTTCTTATATATACATATCATGATCCTGGACAGACATCAAATTGAGAGATTACTATTCTAGCTTTTAAAAGTTTGTTTCCCTCTCTGATTCCATAGTAGTAGGACTTTGAAATCTAAACAGAAGAAAACAATCAGCATGGAAACTATTTCTTAATTTTGTTGATTGAAAACTTATACACTTAGGTTTGTGAATAAGTGGCATATGTTCTTAGAGAGAGTTCTGTCACCTAGAGAATGTTTATACGAGGATAGAACATCTTTGACACATTATACTTGAGTAGGTGTCACATGGAAGAGAAATTCTCACCTCAAACGTTCTCCTTATATTCTGGGCACTGCTGGGGACTCACCTGTCTAATATTTAGGAGGCTGATATTTGAAGATCTCATTTCAAAACTAGCCCAAGCAGGAAAGTGTGAGACTGTGTGTGTGTGTGTGTGTGTGTGTGTGTGTGTGTGTGTGTGTGTCTTTCTTTTTATTTTTTGGTGCTTGTCCTGGGGCTTGAACTCAGGTTTTGGGCCATGAAACTTTTAATCGCCAGTAACCACCAAAAGCCAGCTGTAGCCTTGAGCACAAAAGCTCAGAGACAGTGTCTAAATCCTGAGTTCAAACCTCAGGACTGGCACACACAAAAAAGTTCTGTTTACAATTTCAAAATACTGTACATTTAGAGATAATACATTTATGTCATTAATGAATGATTGCAAGAAGTTATTCAAAGATTGAATTTTTAGATTGAATTTTTCTGTAATATGTGTCATATAGACAAATATAGGTCTTGTACAAGTGGGTACACAGATTCATTATCATGGTATAAATGATTAGTTAAATGTAATCTCAATGATTTCTTGAATTCTGTATGAATGTTTATGAATTCTAGAATTATAGTCTTTTACAATGAGCTAGATCAATCAAAACAAATTAAATTTTGTAAGGGTTAATATAGAAGATGACTTATTTCTCATGTCTTGGTCCCCATTTCCCTTCCCCCAACCCCCACCCCCATCTTGTTTTCCTCCCTTCCAATCTAATTTCAAATAACCAAATACACATTTATCCAATATATCAGATAACCAAAGTGAAATACTGTAACAATATGAGATAACAAAGGGACAGCAAAAGAAATGAGAGATAACATAGTACATTAAGGACAACAATCACTCTTTATATGGCTTTTGTTTTTATATCCTAGAGGTCCTTTCATTTAGCATCATACTATATGGACTTATGTATCTAGGTTTTGCTCTATTGCAAATCTCTTCTAGGAGAGCCCAGGGTATCTACGGCTTATGACAAACGAGGGAAACCATTGAGCCTATGTTCCTTTGAGTCTGGCTTACTTTACTTAATATGATTTTTTTCTAAGTCTTTCCATTTCCTAACAAATGGGGCAATGTCATTCTTTCTGACAGCAACATAGAATTCCATTGTGTATAAATACCACATCTTGTTGATCCACTCATCAACTGAGGGACATCTGGGTTGGTTCCATATCTTTGCTATGGTAAATAGTGAGAAAGGGTATCCAATGTATGTGAAGTAATGCACCTTCTATCTGGTGAATATCATGTAAACCTTCTATTAATTACAATAAAAATATATGAAAAAAGGAAGATGACTTATTTTATATATGCTGTACTACCTATTTCTTTTTTTCTTCATATATTTTTATTGTAATTAATAGAAGGGTTACATGATATTTGCTAGATAGATGGTGCATTAATTCCCATACATTGATACCCTTTCACATGACTTGGTCCCCATTTCCCTCCCCCCCACCCCCACCCCTTATCTTGACCTATTTTTTTTTTCTTTTGTTTTTTTTTCCCTTCCTGTGATCTACATGTGTCTTCTATTAGTAATTATAAACTTAAGATATCTATAATTTAAAAAATCTTTCCTTTTTCATATATTATATTGGAGATATGTAAAAACTGATAGAAAAATAGTGAAAATTCTCTCTGAGCTGGTAGTCCTCTGTTTTATTAATTACTGTTTTACACTTTCAAAAGCATTGGCCTTAGCATATCCTGGATATCTATAAGCAACTATATTTATTTATCAAAAGGTCATAAGAATATTTCAAAATTGTATGATGTGGTTATCCTAAATTTTTAATCTATTTTTTAAAAATGGAACTCCATAGATACATTGCAGATTTTCAGGACAATTTTATTGAAGCTTAAATTAAAGCAGAAGACTTTAAGATCATAGTTATTTAACAGAATTCATGACTTCTGCTTTTAGTTTTAAAAACCAATGTGATATCTTTTATTCCTTGTTAAATTAAAATTCTTTTGCATGTTAGAGACCTTTTATTGTTTTTTTGTGTAGATTTACTAGTCAAAGGTAGCAAAAAAGCAATCTCATTTCAAGCAGAAACTTTTAAGCATACTTATATTTCTCTCCTTACGTCTTTATATCACAGCATGAATAACTTCTTATTCACATCTGAATTGAGACCAGAAACATAAGACTTTACCTACTAATCCTGGAAATCCTTTCTGCATGCTCCATTCACAAGGCTCAGAGAATTCTTTCCTCTTGATCTGTAATTTAGCACGAATGTTTACTATCTTGAATTCTTTGCTTTTTCATATATTGTTTTCTAGTAATCTCAGACAAGACAAGAAGGTTTTAAAGGGTAAGTTCTACTTCTTTCTATAAAATTGCAAACATGGTTTTGGTCAACTCAGCAACCATATTATCATCAAAGTTCTCTTTTGTTCTCTAAATGGCATCATGTGCCAGAAAAAACATAACTCCCTAATAATATTTCAGAGAAAACAAAATATATCCATAAAGCATTTCAAAATTAATGTAACTTTCATAGAAACTTAGCAGTAATTGGCCAAGATGAGCATAATTTTGCGGGTATTCACAGAGAAAAATTTGACATTGTTACTAAAAAGGATTAACCTTAATTAAATTTTATCAAAGAAAATAAATTGCAATGGTTTTGTTTATTTTCATTTTTTGTTTTTGGTTTGTAGCATGTTAAGCAAGACCACTATAATCTACAGTCTCAGTTATACTCCAAGCTCCAAGACTATAGTGAACAACTGAAAGTTGGGGCAAAATTAAAACTCAATTATATGAAATTCCTTATCAGTTCAAGTCTTCTATAATTTTAGGCCATTGCATATTCATATTTGAGTAGAAGTGGAATTATGAACCTAATTCCATCTTGAATGAGTTTACAGAATTAGTATTCATCTACATCCATTCTCTTTCTAAGGGCTGGTAACCATGCATTTTCTTTTAAACAGCACCTACAGTATGATTTTGGTTTCAGAGCTTAAAACAGGTTTATTGATATATTTCTTAACCAGCTATCAATTTACCCAAGCACATTGCTTTCTTCTGTTGTAAGAAGGGTGTAAGAACTAGAAGTGAAAAGCCCTGACATTTGGATTAATGATGTCTAAGACCAAAGGTCATCTCTCAGGGAAGAAATAATGTCTATAAATCAGGCAAAGTTAAGTGGTTTTTATTGGAGTTAGCTAACAACAAAACCGACTTTTCTTTGGTTCTGTCTGCTTGGACTGGAACCCAAATCTGCTATCCAAGTTGTGTTTCTAACTTTATTATTATCTTTATCTTTTATCTTTTCTGGGCCTTAGCTTACTTATTTATAAATAAAGTATAGAACACCTTCTATTATTAACACTTTGTGAGGCTAAATAGTCACACTCTCAGGAAACTGTAAATTTTTGGCATATTTATGGCTTTGATCTTCAGTCTTCTTGCTGCATTTGGGTGAGGACTTTTCCATCCTTTTACGGTTCCTCAAATCTTTACCTTCCATTGAAGATACTACTCAACACTTGTGCTTTGCCTTCCTCAAAATGCTTTGTAGTCATTATCTCAGTTAGTATTCAAGGTAGTACATCACTCTTTGGTAAGGGACTTGAAACACAGAGAAGTTAATTGTCTTACCTAAGTTACAACTAGAAAGTGATAGAGCAACTCCTAGCAGAGATTTACAATAGAAAAAAAATCTATAGACATTAGGCCAAATAGTATGACACTAAATGTAAGGATGTCCAGGATAAGGAAACAAAAGCCATATAATGAGTGACTGTTGTCCTTAATGTACTATGTTATCTCTCATCTCTTTTGCCATCCATTGGGTATCTCATATTGTTACAATATTTCACCTTGTTATCTGATATATTTTATATATGCTTAATTGGTTATTTGAAATTGAATAGGAAAGGGGGAAATCAAGATAATGGAGGGAGTGTGGGCGGGAAATGTCATGAGAAAGGGTATCAATGTTTGTGAAGTTATGCACTATCTGGTGAATATAATGTAACCCTTCTATTAATCACAATAAAAATTATTAAAAAAAAGAAAGTGATAGAGCAAGAAATAGAAACTAGGTCTTTCTAATTCTCATTTTAGTCTAGCTTCATCCCTTTTCAAGTTAGTAATTTCTTTGAGAGTGCATTGGAATCTGTAAACTATTTTCTCAAGACATTGTTTATACATGCCAGTAATATTTCATAGTGTTTCAAGAGACCTCTTTAACTCTGTTCATGGGGGACTCAAAGTTAACACTTTGAATGTCATACTGCTTTTTTAGTTTATTGATTTCTAAATGGAAAGGGAAGGAGAGAGGAGAGAGAGACATGCACAGATATTAAAATACATACTTAGGTTTCTTGATTTACAGAAGAATCAATGGCTATGTGGAAGCTGAGAATTTGATGGTAAAATACTAACTTTCTAGTTCATTTTTTAATGTCTAACTTTCCCTTATCCTCTGCAAAGGCATTCTTTCTATAATTAGTACTAAATCATTAAAAATAAACGTTATCGGGATAAGTAATACATTGGCTTGCATTCACTTCAAGAATAAACACCAGATGCTTTCTTGGAAAAGGTTGTTTTATTTAAAAAAAATAGAACATAGAACTCTGGCATCATAAGGAGGATGGGGGAATGACGGAAATGGTTTCTGAAAGATCTTGTCAGTACACATTCATTTTTCACCTGAGGAAAATTCATATAGAAGTTGGATCCCAAGCAAGAAGGTATAACTGTCATGACCTTTGAAAGCATCCTTAAACCTGCCCATCTTAGGGAAGTTTGGTCTATTTCCTAGATGATGATTCATTTAACTGAAGCAACTTTAAAGATTTTAGAAACATATAGGGAGCAAAGAAAACTTGATGTCTCTTTAGTATTGAAATAAGAATTCTTGAAGTAAGTGACAATTATCATCCTGCCTCCTTTTTGTCTGCAGTTCAATGTACAAAATGAGATTGAATGGAAAGCCCACAAGATCTGTATATGGCAAGCCTGGTATTAATCCTGCCTTTGTTAATTATTAGAAAGTGGTTTTAACTATGTGGTTCAGTTATCTAATAAGCAACTGAGTCATTTCTGTGAACCTCAAATTCCTTAGTTGCAATGATCTACTTCTAAAAGCTGTTGCAAAAATCAAGTAAGAATACTCTGTATAAGAATTCTACAGTTGGGCTGGGAGTTTGGCCTAGTGGTTAAAGTGCTTGCCTAGCATGCATGAAGACCCAGGTTTGATTCCTCAGTACCACATACATAGAAAAAAGCTGGAATTGGTGCCGAGGCTCAAGTGGTAGAGCTCTAGCTTTGAGAAAGTCCAAGGACAGAGCTCCAGCCCAGGACTGGCAAAAAAAAAAAAAGAATTCTACAGTTGATGTATAAATATTAGTGATTTTGTGACTGTGTGTGTGTGTGTGTGTGTGTGTGTGTGTGTGTTTGCCTTACATTTGTGGCAACTATGTGTACTACCAGTCATAATATTCTGTCTTCTATAATATACTTTTAGATTTAAAATGCAACAAAAATAGTGTTAGCCAGATCTACATGGAGAAGGACACTTTCTTTTTTAAACTGAAGTTAATGGAATAAAATGCATTCTTAGTATACTTGGTCACACAAATTTTATGTGTACAGTATCGAATATATTTGAATCTTTCCCAGGGTTAAGGATATAATAGTTTTTAAAGTTATTACTGGAGCATCATTTTTTCATTGTAAAGTAAAACAGATTGAAATGAATTACAGTGATTTATATTGACAGTTTGCTCTTTCCTTGTCTTTTCTCAGGATTTTTTTTCCCTAAAAGTGGCATGGGAGAGTAGATCCAATTGAGGACTTTGGTTAATTGTAGTTACACTATTAAGAATGGTAGAATTTTGGGTCAATTTAGTCTTTAGTAATATTATTTAAACCCTAAACATCTAAAATGTTATTTATAAGAATATTCTTCTGGGGCTCTGAGTTTGGCTTAGTGGTAGAATGCTTGTCTACCATGCACGAAGACCCAGGTTCGATTCCTTGGTACCACATACATAGAAAAAAAGCCAGAAGTGTTGCTAAGGCTCAACTGCTAGAGCTCTAGCCTTGAGAAAGTACAAGGACAGTGCTCAGGGCCTAAGGTCAAGCCCAGGACTGGCCAAAAAAAAAAAAAAAAAAAAGAGAATGTTCTTCTGGCCAGGTGCGGTGGCTCATGCCTGTAATCCTAGCTACTCAGGAGGCTGAGATCTGAGATTTGTGGTTCAAAGCCAGCCCAGGCACTAAAGACAAAAGACTGTTTTTCTGTAGCCTGTTAATAGACAAATATTGAAAAAATGTAAATTATGAAAGTAGTTTCATTATTGTGTCTCAACTACCTGGTTGACACAGGGGAAATGCTTTATATTTTCAAATAGATTGGAGTTTTTTTTTAAAGTAATATAGCTATTTATTCAGCCTTTGTCATGCCAAAATGCTCTTTGCATATAACACTATAATTAGCAAATCTTCTGAAACAGGTAAAATTGTACATCAAATTGCGTTTCTTATTTCGTGATTATATAAAAATATAAAATGAAAACAATTTATCAGTTCTTTTTAACATTCCTAATAATTCAGCAGGAGATATGAGGTACAAAATCTTAGTAAAATGACACAGTAAGAGAAGTAATATAATTCTCACTTAAAAGTTAACTTATAGTTTGTTACTAACATACAAAGACAACAAACTTTTAAAATATATTTAGTAAGATTCTGGCAACAGCTTTATATAACAAGATACAGCATATCAAGCCTGCACTCAACTTGTGTATGGTCCCAGCTTCAATATGAAGCTGTTTAAAAAAATAAAATCCCTGCTTTTTACATACTAAATATCTTGGCAAATGTGCCATTAAACATTGTAATGAATGTAAGATAGCAAGAGTAAGGAGTTAACAAAAGCTAAACATTCACCCTAATCAAAATTCATACAAAAAATAAAGCTAATAATCACTGGTTACATAATTTTATTTTATTTTTTGCCAGTTGTGGGCTTGAGCTCAGGGCCTGAGCACTGTCCTTGGACTTTCTCAAGGTTAGAGCTCTATCATTTGATCCTCAGCACCATTTCTGGCTTTTTTTCTATGTATGTGGTACCGAGGAATAAAACCCGGGTCTTCATGCATGCTAGGCAAGCACTCTACCACTAGGCCAAACTCCCGGCCCATACATAAATTTTTTTTGACTGGTTAAAACTTAACAGTATAAAACATGCGTTTAAGAATCTTCAACTACCAATTTCAAAAGTACCAGTGTCTATTTGAAACTATTCCTCTTCAATGTCAAGTTGTAATAAAAATTCAAACAACATAACGCATTCTAATGCTAAAAAACATTCAGTTATTATTGAGGAGGCGGTTAAATTCCCGAGATTTGGGGGTTTTCTCATGCTGCAAAGGACTTCACATCTCTGGTTCACTCAAAGCAGCATACAAAATCCAAGGATGTTACAAGCTCAGTAAAGGACAAGACTGCTGGCACCGAGCTCTAAACTCCCCAGGTAGCATGGCTGCTGTGTCCACAAAAACAGGATGTGTGAGGATCAAAGGCACACTATTCTGCTAGCTAGATAGCAAACCACCCTCCTGCCTTTCCAGGTAAATAAGTATACGGGGGAAGGGGGGTAATTAAAATACACTTATCTACACAGTAAGGATTTCTGAAGTATTAATGTAATCACTATTTCAATTTTAACTAGATCATCTGGTTATTTCTGACTGCATCTTAAAGATGAACTTAGATGCAATTTCTATTTATCTGGAGATAAATCTAGTCAAAAGTATTAGCTTTATTCCCAAATGTCTTAACAACTGGCATGACTGCAGTGTAATATCTCCCAGAGTTATCAAGCACAGAGGAGAAAGTAGACGCTCAAAAAGCAGGCAGCAATCATAGCCTTCCACACAGTAGCATCGGAATAGCTACTGTAGAGTCCAGGAATAATTTTAGAAACAAGAAAGTTCATGCATCTTAGTAAATATGTCATAATTTTCACAGTTGAAATTTTCTTAGACATTGCACTTTCTTTAAGGGAATCCTGGTTTTTCTATTATGATGAATCAGACCTTGAACTAGCAGCCTTCTTTTTCTTCTTCTTACTATGTTTCTCTCTTTTTTTTGTCTTTTCTGTTCTTTCTCATTCTTCACTGCTTTTCTTTATTTTTGCTCATACTTCCTCAGCATAATCTGATTCAGACAAGGACTCAGATGATAAGGGATACATCTTTCTTTTCTTGCCAAGTCCTTTAATGTCCTTTTCTTTCTCAGTCACATCCTTTGATTTCTTTTTCTTTTTAAAACTATCCTTACTATCCAACTCAGTTTCTGATATAGAGCTTTTAGAAGATTTATGTGAACGGTTCTTCTTTTTCTTTCTCCTTTTTTGCTTGTTTCTTATCCTCATCTTTAGAATCTGAAGAACTGCTAGAAGAATCAGAGCTTGATGAAGAAGACGAATACTATCAGATTTCTTCTTTTCTTTTTTTCTTTCTCTGTCTTTTTTTAGATGAGCTCTCATTTCCACTTAATAATTTTTCCCTCTGTTTTTCTAACTCTTTCTTCCAGTTCTCATTCATTTTTTTTTCCAATTCAGCCAAAGCCTTGGAACCTTTCTTTTTCTTTTCTAGTTGTTCTTTTACTTCCTCCCAGGTAGGTCTTGGTTGATTTAGATAATCCTGGATCTTTGGCCCCAAAGACTGGATTGGCTCCCTTGATCTGGTCATTGCTTTTGGATTCATGTAGGCCACCCGGTTGTCCTGCTTCCCCATGATGCTAGATAGATTGGAGTTTTGAAGCACCTTCGAACAAACATTGCCTCCTGTTTTGTGCAAGTCTGAAAAGTTAAATTAGCCTTTAGCTAGTTTGTATGATTTTACAAAATTGAAGTCTACACTGCCTGGCATATGAAACAACGAGATGTTTTGTTGTTTTATTAAATTTTATTATAATAAAAGTGTAAGTAGAAAACATGAGCTTCCTAATTATTACAAATCCATTCAATGATTTGTAAAATTTGTTATCCTTTCAAAAGGTATGGTCTTATTTTCTGTGCTTACCATTTATTTTCTGCTTCCTTCCATTTATCACCCTTATTTTCTGGGCTGTTCTTCAGAGCTAGCACAAAAGGTACAGATTTCTTGGCACAAAGCAATTTATTTGCTAGCTTGTGGACTGGTATCTAGGAAACTTTCCAATTTAGCACAATCATGCCCAAGTACAGAAAGCACACATATACAATGTGTACTGAGCCTCACATTGGAGACATAATAATCCTCAAGTAAAGCTGTTTTTGGTTAATTTATTCTTGTATCATCTGGTTGAAACATAGACACAGGTTGAACAACATCATTATTTCTGTTTATTCTATGTATTTTTCAGAGTATAAAGTAACATAAAATAACTGTCAACTGTTATATGGTAGCCTCTACTCACATGTAGCTCCTTAATTGTAAAGAATTTAAAGTGAAATCACACAAACAGTACTTCAGTTCCTCAGTCATACTGCTCACATTTTTAATACGGTTTAGTGACATCTTTGCTGTACAACATAGGAATGATTTTTTTATAATTCTATTCTATCATATAGAGCTGATTAACGTTATAGCTTTTCTTCTCCACTCTTTTTCTCTAAGTAGAAGATGTCATGTCATATTTCCATTTTATTAACCCAAAGTCTATGCTGTTATTGGTAAGGTTTTATTGTATTCTACTCTTGGGATCCTGTTTTGTTTTCCTACTCTTCTGTTGATGTGATTATTATTTTTGAGTATACAGTTTTGTGTACTTGTCTAAAATTTTTGAAATAGGTACATATTGATACATTTTTGTATATATTGCTGAGCTGAATTCCAGAGGATATATTAATATTGATTGATCATAAGAATACATTTTTCCATATATTTTTATTGTAATTAATAGAAGGGTTACATGATATTTGCCAGATAGATGATGCATTAATTCCCATACATTGATACCCTTTCATATGTCTTGGTCCCCATTTCCCTCCCCCACACCCCCACCCCTCATCTTGTTTTCCCCCGTTCCCTATCCAATTTCAAATAACCAAATACAAATATATCATATATATCAGGTAAGAAAGTGAGATACTGTAACAATATGAGATAACCAAGGGACAGCAAAAGAGATGAGAGATAACATAGTGCCTTAAGAACAACAATCATTCATTATATGACTTATGTTTCTAAATCCTAGAGATCCTTTCATTCAGTGTCCTCCTATATGACATTTTGTATCAAGGTTTTGCTCTATTGCAAATCTCTGCTAGGAGAGCCCAAGGTTTCTACTGATTATGACGAGTGAGGGAAACCAGTGAGCCTATGTTCCTTTCAGTCTGGCTTACTTCACTTAGTATGATCTTTTCTTTTTTTTTTTTTTCCAGTCTTGGGCTTAAGCTCAGGGCCTGAGCTTTCTCAAGGCTAGAACTCTACCACTTGAGCCTCAGCACCACTTCTGGCTTTTTCTAAGTATGTGGTACCAAGGAATCGAACCCGGGTCTTCGTGCATGCTAGGCAAGCACTCTACCACTAGGCCAAACTCCCAGCCAAGTATGATCTTTTCTAAGTCTTTCCATTTCCTAACAAATGGGGAAATGTCATTCTTTCTGACAGCAGCATAGAATTCCATTGTGTATAAATACCACATCTTGTTGATCCATTCATCAACTGAGGGACATCTAGGTTGGTTCCATATCTTTGCTATGGTAAATAGTGCTGCAATGAACATTGTTGTGCTAGTAGATTTAGTATGTCCTTCTTTCTGGATGATTGGGTAGTAGTGGAATTGCTGGGTCATAGGGGAGCTCTATGTTTAGTCTTTTGAGGAACTGCCATACTGCTTTCCATAGTGGTTGAATGAGTTTGCACTCCCTCCAAAGTGTAGTAGTGATCCCTCCTGACCACATCCCCTCCAGCATCTGTTGTTATTAGTTTTCTTGACATTTTTATTTCTTCTTCAGAGAAGACTCTCTTTAAGTCTTTCGCCCATCTTTTAATGGGATGGTTGTTTCTTTGGAGATTAATTTTGGATTGATTCAATTTTTTGAGATGTTTTGTATGGTTGGTGAAGATCTTCTTCCACTCTTTAGGCTTCGTAATTAGTTTACTAGCTATGTCCTTTGCCATACAAAAGCTCTGCAGTTTAATGCAGTCCCACTTATCCAGCCTTTCTCTGATTTGTTGTGATTCTTGGTCCTTATTAAGAAAGTTTTGACCTGTGCCAAGGAGGCCTAGTGTATCTCCTATTCCTTCTTGTAAAGTGTTCAGAGTGTTGGCTTTTATCTCCAGGTCTTTGATCCATTTGGAGTTAATTCTAGTACAATGTGACAAAGAAGGATCCAACTTTAGTTTTCTGCAGGTACTTAATCAGTTCTGCCAGCACCACATGTTGAAGAGGCTATCTTTCTTCCATTCTATTGTTTTGGCTCCCTTGTCAAAGATTAGGTGGCCATAGGTCTGTGGTTTAATATCTGGGTCCTCAGTTCTATTTCATTAGTCTTCAGGCCTGTTCTTGTGCTAGTACCAAGCTCTTTTGATAATTATAGCTCTGTAATAGAGTCTAAAGTTTGGTATTGAAATTCCTCCTGCTATGTTCTTTCTGCTAAGAAGTGTTTTTTACTCTACTGGGTCTTTTATTATTCCATATGAAATTTTGGATTGCCTCTTCTATTTCTTTAAAGAATGACATTGGGATATTGATGGGTATTGCATTGAATTTGTAGATAGCCCTTGGCAAGACTGTCATTTTCACGATATTGATTCTTCGAATCCAGGAGCATGGGAGGTTTTTCCATTTCCTCAGTTCTGCTTTAATTTCCTTTTTCAGGGTTTTAAAGTTTTCATCAAAACTTAGTTCTTAGTTAAGGTAATTCCTAGGTACTTTATTTTCTTTGAGGCTCTTGCAAAAGGAGTTGCTTTCCTGATTGTTGCCTCATTCCTCTCACTGTTGGCTTAGAGGAAGGCAGTTGATTTTTGAGGGTTAATTTTATACCCTGCTACCCTTCCAAAGTTTTGAATCAGCTCAAAGAGCTTGGAAGTAGAGTCTATAGGATTCTTTAATTACAGGATCATGTCATCTGCAAAGAGGGAAAGTTTTACTTCCTCTTTCCCTATTTGGATCCCCTTTATGCGTGCCTCTTGCCTTATTGCACTGGCTAAGAATTCTAATAATATGTGGAAGAGGAGTGGAGAGAGTGGGCATCTTGTCTCATTCCTGATTTTAGGGGGAATGGCTTTAGCTTTTAGCCATTAAGTATAATACTAGCTGTGCATTTGTCATACACAGCCTTTATTATATTGAGGAATGTTCCATGGATTCCTAGTTTCTTCAGAGCTTTTAACATAAAGGGGTGTTGGGTCTTGTCAAATGCCTTTTCTGCATCTATTGAGAGAATCCTGTGATTTTTGTCCCTGCTCCTGTTGATGTGTTGAATTATATTGATTGATTTGCATGTGTTGAACCAGCTTTGCCTCCCTGTGATGAAACCTGTTTGATCATAGTGTATAATTTTTTTGATGAGTTGTTGTAGACGGTTGGCCATTATTTTGTTGAGAAGTTTTGCATCCATGTTCATCAAAGAAATAGGTCTGTAGTTTTCTTTCTTTGATGAATCTCTGTCTGGTTTGGGGATGAGGGTTATACTGGCTTCATAGAATGAGTTTGGTAAAGAGCCTTCATTTTCAATTTCGTTGAAGAGCTTGAGGAGTATTGGTGTGAGCTCTGCTTTGAAGACCTTATACAATTCAGCTGTGAATCCATCTGGCCCTGGGCTTTTCTTAGGTGGAGAGTCTCTTAATGCCATTTCTATTTCAGTGCTTGAAATAGGCCTGTTTAGTTGAGTTAGTTCTTCTTGGTTCAGTGTGTGTATGTTAATGCTGTCTAGGAATTCGTTCATTTCTTCTAGATTCTCAAATTTCTTGGCGTAAAGGTTTGAGAAGTATTCCCTCATGATACTCTGGATCTTGGTGATTTCTGTAATGATATTACCATTTTCTTCTGTGATTTTGTTTATTTCAGTATGCTCCCTTCTTTTTTTTGGTAAGATTTGCTAAGGGTTTGTCAATTTTGTTTATTTTTTCAAAGAACCAACTCCTTGTTTTGTTGATTCTTTCTATAGTTTTTTTGGATTCCAATTCATTTAATTCTGCTTTGATTTTAATAATCTGCCTCCTTCTAGTGGGATTAGGGGTGGTTTATTGCTCTTTTTCCAGGAGCTTAAGGTGACACATTCAATTGTTTGTTTGCGATTTTTCCAATTTGTTATTGTAGGCACTCAGAGCTATAAATTTTCCTCTGAGTACTGCCTTTGCCATGTCCCAAAGGAGCTGGTAGTTTGTGTGCTCCTTTTTGTTAAATTTCATAAACTGTTGGATTTCTGTTCTGATCTCTTCGATGTCCTATTGGTGATTTAACAATGTGTTGTTCAATCTCCATGAGTTACAGGGTTTTTGTTGGTGGAGATGTGTGTTCAGTTCCAATTTGATGCCCTTGTGGTCTGAGAGAGTGCAGGGAATAATTTCTGTGTTTCTGAATCTGTCCAGGTTTGTTTTATGCCCTAAAATGTGGTCTATTTTGGAAAATGTTCCATGTGCTGCTGAGAAAAACATATATTGTGTTGTTGCTTGGTGGAATAATCTTCAGATGTCTGTTAGATCTAGATGGTCTATATAGGAGATCAGCAGAAGATGGCGGCGGTTCAGGGTGAGACATACTGAGCTCCTGCCAAGATTCATGTACTGGCAGTGCAGGAGACAGTCCTCTAACAGAAATTGATCCTAAAGAATTCAGGCAGAGAAGAAAAAAAGGAAAAAAAAAGGAAGAATACCAGCGTAAAAAGAGAGCTTGGAGCTCCACAGAGCTGCCAGGGAGACAAAGGCTCTTCTGAATCAGAGCAGAGAAAGCTCTCCACAGCAGCGTAGACCCGCCGGCTGCAGACAGAGCTACACAGAGCTTGAGTGAGTCCAGGGCCAACACCCAGCTGTGCACGGACCTCCCAGCTTCAAGGAACCAGAGAATCCAGTGATTTGTGAGTAGCTCCCAGGAGAAGTTTCCGCTTCTGCTCTGGAACAGCATTGGGAGGGAGCCCCTCCCCCACAAGCTGAGAGCAGCACCATCTTGATGGTTGGCAAAGACCCAGGTCAAAGCAATCGGAGCCTGAGAGGTGTTGCTGACAGCGCCACCTTTCTAACTGGCAAAGGATTTCCCAGAGATCCCTTAGCCAGAAATCCTGTCCCAGTGCTGCTGAAGTCCATCCGCCTGTGCTGCTCGCAGACCTGGTAAACAAAGCCGCCCCCGACTCATTCAGCTTTGTTTTACCAAACAAGCAATCTCATCTGAAAAACTGCAAAGCCAAATCACAAGAGAAGATTTTGTGAAGTGTTTAGATCCCGAATTTAGCGGAGACACAAGTTTCCTAACCTCTCCCCCCACCAAAAAAACCGTAAAACAAAAAACTGAAGAATACCCTTTTCTAATTTTTTTATCCCACTTCATTTGCATTTTTAAATGTTCTTATTTTTCTCTTTCCCATTTAACCTACATCTTTTTTTCTAATCTTATGATTCATTCCTGTTTTTTCTTTTTTTTTCTCCTCTCTTTTCCCGGAATCCTGCTGTCACTGTGGTCGTTCCTAGAAACACAGTGATAGCTCTGGTTACAGTTTGAATAAAAACGATATCCATTTTGATACAGTCACCTGCTTTTTAAACTCCTGGTTCTCAACCCTAGTATCTCTTGGGTAAGAACTCAGAAAAGTTAGGAATCTCCCCCCACCTTTTTTCTTTTGTTTTTGTTTTTGTTTTGTGTGTGTATGTGTGTCTGTGTGTTTTGTTTTCTTTTATTTTGCTGCTGTTTTGTTTCTTTTTTCTTTTTTTTCTTTCTTAAATTGGTATCATTGAAATCTCCTATATCAACCTCTCTCTTTTCTCTATATATTCTTCTTGTTACTCTTCTTATTTTGATAAGTTTTATCTAAGTTCATCTAAATTTTCTACACAAATACCCTACCTGTCTATCACCTTAGGTCAGATATCCTTACACGATACCCTTTCTTCATTACTATAATATTCTTACACTCCTGTATTATTCTTTTCCTACCTCCCTTGTTGTCTTTCATATTATTTTTCTATCTCTGGTCCTCTGTTCATCCTTCAACTCTTATAATGCATGGATCTACATTTGATGGTTGTTGAGCAATGCTGTGTATCTAGGTATTCAATTATACTCTAGGTCCAGAGGGACTTAAATACAGTAGAGATTGTTTTGGTCATAAATTGGTCATCTGTGATTGTATTTAGATTTGTATGTAAGTGTATAAAAAGAAAGAGAGAGTGTTATTACCAATCTGAAAGAGCTAATATCTATTGTCGGCTAACTAAAAAGGTCTAGGCTGGTTATATCTGAAAAATTATAATCTTGTTTAGTATTAATCTTGCTCCCATTTTCAAATGGGCAGAACAAGAAACTCATGAAAAATGTGAGATCAAAGAATAGCATCTCCCACCCAACATAAACAGGCAATGGAGCAGCCAGTGGGAAATCTAGAGGAGAGCCTTCCAAGTGGTATACAAATGCAACTGATAAACATCATTAATGAAAAATGTTAAAACATAAAGAAAGAGATAAGGGAGGAAGCCATAGCTAAACAAGAGGAAACCATAAACAAGGTGATATGTGAAAAAGTGGAAGCCATAAAGGAGGCCATAATAAAGATTTTTCAAAGAAAAATGGACGAATTCATATAATCCACTAACCAAAAGGTGACTGAACACCAACAAATGTCCAAAGAGAATAAAGCTGCTGAGCTAACCACTCAAATGGAAATCAAGGAGCTAAAGAAATCCATACATGATCTAAAAGAAGAGATGCAAGGCATCAAAAATGAGCAATTAGAAGCAAGGGAGATGAAGAATAAAGTAGATAGCTTTGATAGCAGGTGAGACGATGCAGAAGAGAGAATTTCTGGGGTTGAAGATAATTTCATTGTTATAGAGAAGGAAAAGAAAATGAATCAATTCAAATCTAGGAAATATGAGAAAACGCTACAGGAGGTCCAAGATACAAATAGAAAGCCTAATTTAAGGCTAATTGGTTTTGAGGAAGGTCTGGAGAAAGAGGTCAAAGGTATTGGAAATATACTTTAGGGAATCATCTCAGAGAACTTTCCTAATATCCAGAAGGGCAGACCCATCCAGATACAAGAAGCTTTTAGAACCCCAAACAGACCTGACCAGAAATGGACATCCCACCGCCAGATTATAATCCGAACTGGATCAATAGAGGCCAAAGATAGGATCCTAAAAGCAGACAGGTAGAAGAGAACAATCACCTATAAAGGCAAACAAACCAGAATAACCCCAGATTTCTCAGCAGAGACCATGCAAGCAAGAAGAGATTGGAAGGATATGTGTCATGCCCTGAAGTCAAATAACTACCAACCAAGCATACTGTACCCAGCTAAGCTCTCATTCATAACTGAGGGGAACAATAAAAACATTCCATTCCAAGGAAAAGCTTCAACATGTAGCAACAAAACCAACACTACAGAAAATTCTCAAAGATGTTCTACACCTAGAAAACTAACACAAATGTAATACAGAGAAAGACATGGCACCTAAAACTCATAACATCTAAGTACCACAAAAACTATCAAGATACAGGCCCTAATGAATGCTTGTAAAAATGGCAGGAACTAATAAATATTTCTCAATCCTGACTCTCAATATCAATGGACTTAACTCTCCAATTAAACGACATAGACTATCTAGTTGGATCAAAAAGCAAGATCCATCGTTCTGCTGTCTTCAAGAGACACACCTTACCCCCAAAACAAACATTTTTTGAAAGTGAGAGGTTGGAATAAACTTTATCAAACTAACAGCCCCCATAAACAGGCTGGAGTTGCCATCCTCATAGCAGATAAAATAGACTTCAAACTAAAATTAGTAAGAAAAGACCAAGAAGGTTACTACATACTACTAAAGGGATCTTTCCTCCAGGAAGACATAACCATCCTCAATATCTACACACCAAATCCCGGAGCTCTGAACTTAATCAAGCAAACTTTACTTTCATTGAAACCATACATAGATCGAAACACAGTGATTGTTGGTGACTTTAACACACCACTCACCTTTGGACAGATCAACAAGGCAAAAACTCAACAGAGAAACCTTAGAAAAGAATACATTTTTACATGCTGTGGAAATTCATTGAACTATTTCATTCAAAATGGGTGAACAAATGCAAATCATGCTATTCAATATATAAGATGTATAAGATGAACTGTGTAACTCCTGTATAGGGATGGAAATAGGAAACTGGTGGAAAGTGAAGGAAGGAATACATTGTCCAAAAAAAGAAATGTACTTATTACCTGACTTATGAAATGGTAATCCCTCTGCAGAACATGTTAATTATAACAACAAAATTATATTCTGAAATGGAAATAATAGTACCTATCTATAACTTCCCTCACTAGGTACTTATGAGCTACAAATGAAATATTTGTATATATATATATACATATATATGTGTCTATATGTATATATACCTATATCTATATGTGGAAAAATACATATTTGAAAACTTTAAAGAAAATAAAAGGGACTGGACCTGGGACGTGCCTTTAATAATACCAGAAACTTAGGAGGTAGAGGTTGTGAATATCATGATTTAAGATCAACATGGGCAAAATGTGTCATTTGCTATCTGAAAATACAGCTTAAAAGGTGGTAGAAGCTGGGCATGGTGGCTCTCACCTGTAATCCTTAGTACTCAGGAGGCCGAGATCTGAGGATCACAGTTCAGAGTTAGCCTGGGCACTGGAGTCCTTGAGATGCTTATCACCAGTTAACCACTAGAAAACCAGAAGTGGTGCTGTGGCTTACAGGGTAGGATGGTAGCCTTGAGTTGAATTGCTCAGGGACAGTGCCCAGGCTCAGTGTTGAAGCTTTGTGACCAGAAAAAAAAAAGTGGTGGATGTGATGTCAGTGGTAGAGTGCCTACATAGTAAATAGAAGGCTTTAAGTGCAAGCCTAAGTAAGTAAGTAAGTAAATAGATGAAATGAAATAGACCCTGTTATGTGAGATATTTATATTAAAATTGTTTGGCAGTTGTGGGAATGGAAGTCAGGAACTTGGATTGCTTTGTGATCTGGTTTCACCCTGAAGAGAGACTGGTGGATGGGATAATGGGATCATAACCTATGACTTTTTAATAGTTTCTTATTAGGCAGTGTCTCTGCTTCAGAAACATTTATTATTGTAGGTATAGACATAGTATATGAAGGTTGGATTTTCTATTAAAAATCATTAAGAGGGGCCTGGAGTTTGGCTTAGTGGTAGAGTGCTTGCCTAGCATGCATGAAGATAGAGGTTCAATTCCTCAGTACCACATACATAGAAAAAAAAAGCCGGAAGTAGTACTGTGGCTCAAGTCGTAGAGCTCTATCCCTGAAAAAGCCCAAGGATAGTGTTCAGGCCCTGATTTCAAGGCTTAGGACTGGCAAAAAAAAAACATTAAGAAAGTATGTTAATTTTTGTCTTGATATTAGGATGGGAGGAGAATTTGTTTTTACAAATGAGAGAGCAGAGGCCCAGTCAAGGGAAAAGAAGTGTTAGGTTCACATTTCTATCAAGTCGCAAAAATCTAAGACCCTAGCTTGCTGACCCTCTACAAGTATGTTTTCATATTCTCCATCCCGCAGCTTGAAGAAAGTAGTCAGAGTTGGTAGAGTTTTTGCGGTCTCTTAGATGAAGATTAAACTGTTGATATATCCTAGTTTGACAACTTACGTTTATCTATTTTATTTGTGAAATAAATGTTTATACAAGTTAACTGAGTTATTTGGAAATCAGGTTGCCAAATTATTACTAGTCACTTGAAATTCTTGTAGAAATAATATAATTTTCAAACTGACTCCTTAGGACAAATTAAAAAATAAATACATTTTGTCAATGGCCTCCAAGTTAGTCTTTTTTCCTTAGAAACAAATTATTTGGTGAAGCTGAAGCTCTTAGGAGTCTTTCTTCAGTTCATCTCTGGATCTTAATTCACTTTTTCATTTGATACAAAAAGCTATGAAGATAGCCACAAGTTGGACAGGAGATTTTTTTATCCTGTAAAGTCAACTAAATGGCCAAATGCTTCCAACATTGTCTGAATATGCCTCAGAATCTTATCCCTTATGTGTTCCCTAAGGATATCTCTCTTTATCTGATGTTTTTAAAAAATGTCCAACAGCTACTAGAAAAGACAGATGTCCTCCTTATTGTTATTTTTTTTCATCTAGATCTCTAAAGCACCAGTGCTTTTAAATTTAGAGGGCAGTAAGTCTTGTGCAGAAATGAAGCCAGTGGGAATGCTTGTCTTTCTATAGGACCCCAAAGGTTTTAAGTTTTCCAGGCAGAGCAGAGCATTTCACATGGCCATGTCTGACTCTTTTGCCACAGGGCAATACTTGGGGATTGCACTTGCTGGTATTTTCAACTATAAAATAGTAGATAAGCAAACTAATGCAAAGCAAGGAGTAGTGGCTTCCTATAGCCACTAGTTAAGAACTTGATTTTTACATGTGGTAAAAAGATGTAGCCTATACACATGCTTAGGCATTTGTTCTTTACTTCAGATGTTCATTATTTCAAGTATTTTTCTATCTCAAATTTCTCTTTTGTGACATATTTTTAGAGCACAAAAAATAGATTTGGAATTAATAGTTATTTTCCCCATGTAACTGCTCCTTTGTGTTAATTATTTTTCTTTTACTCATTTAAAATTGTGGGTTTTTTTTCTGGAGCATGAAGCAACTAGATAAAGTGAAGTGTGATGTCAGAATTATTCCCCTGGAATATTATTTCATTGTATCTGTCAAATTGTCATCAAGCATGGCATGTGCAAAAATTAAAAATTTCTCCTTAAAATGAATGGGGAAATAAATATACTTGCTACAACTGATTTTTAAAAATTCTCTTTTCTGTGGAATTACAGTAAGTTCTTGAGATAACAGCACTACTTAGGACAGGAACCTCTGCATAGTAGTTATATCTGTCACCAAGTGACACAATATTTCTTAAAAAGTAATTTATCCAGCAATTATTATCTTTCAAACCATGAGTTTATTATTGGACAATTTTGGATGTAATAAGAAAGCTAACAAAAGAGGCTCCTTCATGTGGACAAGGTTTTAGAACCACTGAATTAATCTATTCTATAGATCTTAATACCCACTGAGTAGATCCAATAAGATGAGATAGATTCTGTCAAGTGATGGGAGTATAAGGTCATTTTTAGCAGTATCAGGTATGATCATTAGGAGTCCAACCCACTATTTATTTGCTTCACTATTCAACCCTTATACAGCTCTAGTTTAGTAGAGATCAGCTTGTAATCAGATACTGAACTTGGATATTTGAGTTCTCAGTACATCAAATATGGTGAGAAAGACCATTCCCTTCCCCATACTCAACTATGTACTAGGCTAGGCAGAACTCAAAAAAAAAACAAAAAATAAACAGAAAAAGTTTCTTAAATTTCTTGTTAATCTGGGATTAACACAGTGCTAGCTGACAGAGTAAAACCAAACAGAAAGATACTTGTGTGATGAATACACTGTGAATTCTTCCCTCTATGCTTGCTGAGGGTGACTTCCTGATAAGTTCAGGCACCTTAATGAGGCTGTACAGACAGGGCCTGGTCTCTGGACCACATGCTTTTCATCTATATCATAAGCATGAAATTTCTGAATTGTTCTTGTTTGCATTTTCATCTCTGTCGAGAGACCATAAACTGTAATTATATAATTGGGACTCACGTTATGTCAAAATAGAGAATTTAAACATTTCTGTACAGTTGCTTGAGATCATTCCCCTTCCTCCTACCCCCAAACTTTGCAAGACTGATCTGTTTAACATTTTAGCACCATACAATCACCTGCTTTTCCATTTAGGATTTCATTAGATTTTCAGGTAGATAGATGCTCCACTTGAAAATTTATTATTTGAATATTTATCAAATATTCTTCAGTGACCCAAACCACTTCTTATTCTATGTGCTTGTTTGATGGCAACTTAGTGTGAATGTAAGTATGTAAAGTAAAGCTAATTTATTTAGGATGGTAATTGTTTGTCTCCCTTGAGAAATATTAATGGTCAAAGATATGCTTATAAATGCATTAGAATTATACCTGATGTCTCTAATTGAATCAAAAATAATTAAGAAAATTTAGAAATGAGAATAGAAACTAGAAATGCTCAAATATTATCAGTAGAGAGCAAGAATGGGTTTTAAAGAGGTGATAATAACTCAGGAAAGAACTAGAAATAAAAGAAATAACTTCAGGAATAATGACTGGAAGGAATATAGACATATAAAAAGATAAGTAAAATGCAGTATTAATAACAGTAAATACTTTTTCATAGTAGATCCTACCTGGGAATAACCTAAATCTCTATCAGTTGTTAAGAAGATAATAAAAATTTATCCCTGAAAGCATAGTACATAGCAATAGATAGAATGAGTTTACATATACACTGCATACATGTCACAAAGCATATGCTACATAAATTAAGCCAGATATATGTTGTATGATTCTTTTTTTTTTTGCCAGTCCTGGGCCTTGGACTCAGGGCCTGAGCGCTGTCCTTGGGATTTCGGATTTCTCAAGAGTAGAGCTCTGTCAGTGGAGCCACAGCACCACTTCCAGCTTTTTCTATGTCTGTGGTACCGAGGAATGAAACGTGGGTCTTCATGCATGCTAGGCAAACACTCTGCCACTAGGCCAAACTTTCCACCCTGTATGATTCTTTTTAAATGATATTGCAGAAAAGGCAAAGTATAGGGACTTTAAACAGATTAGTGTTTGCTAGAGATTACAGTATGTGCATGTTGGTGAGGGAGGCAACTGACTGCAAAGAGGCAGTCAGACATCTTGGGAGTGATAAAATTGGCCTATAACTTAGTCTTATAACCATTTGCATTTACTAATGCATAAACATGATCTGTCAATTTCCAGAAAACACAGGAAAGGAATTATGTTAAATAACGTGGTGGAGTTGCAGTTAGCAAACCTAGACTGTTTGGGGGAAACTACCTTATTTCTTTCATAGAATAGGAAAAAGAATGAGAATGACTAAGAGAAGAAAGAGATATATAAGATGATTGAGGAAATATGGACAATGACCTAGCCTTTGAGAATATTAAGGAAGCAATTTTTATGTAAGTATAATAACAGTATCATTATATTTAAAAAGAAGAATCCTGTCTTTTAGCAGTACATTCTTATTCTTTCTCAATTTATCAAGTGATGTTTTAGGATGAGGGGTAATATCTAGCAGCTAACTCTAATTCTCACCCCATTGATCACTTTCCTTTAAGTGTTAGCTTCAGCAAAGGAAGCTTTTACAAGTCGTCCCTAAGATAGAATCTAGACAGGGCCTGTGTTTGCTCAGCACTTTTGTTTGTCTGACACCCTACCACTTGCACCACACCTTCAGCCAAAGACCTCCATCTCAGTCAATAACTTGAATACTTCCCAAAGGAGGCCACAGGTAGGATGATAGCTGTCTGAGGCTGGCATTAGGCAAGTATATGGGCCCCTATTTAAAAACATAACTAAAAGCAAAAAAGGGCTGGAGGGTATTGCTTAGGTGGCAGAGTACCTGCCTTATATGCCTAAGACCCTAAATTCAAACCTTAGTATTAGAAAACAAAGACAAACAAAAAAGGTCTAGGATACTTTATTATTATTATTTTCTTTTTTGTAAGGCTAGTGCTGTACCTCTTGAACCACAGTTCTACTTTTAGCTTTTTGATGGTTAATTGGAGGTAAGGGTCTGGTGGACTTTCCTGCTCATTCTGGCTTGAATAGCTAGGATTACGATGTGACATGTTCTTTAAACAACCATTAGAGGAATAACATCAATAAAGAAATGAGCTGCCATTCAAAAGCACTAGTTTTGTACCAAAAACATTCTTTACTTTTTATCTTTTGAGTTTTTCATTTTTCTTTTCAATATGCTTTGCTTTTTCTATCTAGGAAGCGACTATTACAAAGCCTTATGAGAGAATGACTTGTTCTTTTATGTAGTAATGGATAGCCTGCCACTGTCATGAAGCACAAAAACATTGGATTGGGAGCACCTTAAGGCAGAGATCTTGGGTTTCAAGTTGAGATCTCAGTGTTTTGCATTTGATAGCTATAGGGTGCCAAAGGATGTTATGTCTCTTGCTTAGATCCAGTGTCATGAAAGGCTTTTGTTGGGTCACATATTTATGCTTTCATGGTTTAGGGTGAAACTGAAAAGTAGGACTGACTTTTTTTTTTTACTTTTGTGGTACTGGAGGACCACTCAGGGCTTTGCATCTATCAGGTTACTCTTAACATTTGAGTCATGCCCTGAGCCCCTTTTGCTTTCATTACTTTTCTATAAGGGTCTCAAATTTATGCCTGTGATAGCTTAACATGTAACTCTCCTATACATTTTCCATGAGGTGGGAGGGAGGCACCTTAACAAAATTTTTACTAGTTAAATTGGGGTCTTGTGAACTTTTTTAAAAAAATTAATTACCTAATGAATCAAAATAGTTGTACAAAGTAGGTGTGGTATATCTTGTGAACTTTCTGCCTAGCCTGGCTTGAAACTGTTATTCTCCTCATGTCTGCCTCCTGACTATCTAGTTGTTCAGGTTGAGTTACTACTTTGTTTAAAAAAGTAGTAACTCAACCTGAACAACTACATAGCAGGACTCTTATTTTTCTGTTTTGTTGTCCTCTCATCTTTGTTTTATGTTTCTTTCTCCTGGGTACCACATATCCTCAAGTTCTAAGGTAAGCAGAATAATCCCCACAACATCCTACGTTCTAATTAGACTTAACCAATTTAACTCTTCCAAGCCATACTTTGTCAACATTGTTATTGTCTTGCTTCTGATCAAACATTTGATTCAAGTGTTATAAATATTAGACTATTGTTAACCTCAATAATTTTTTAATTACCAGAATGTATAAAACATTGTTTTAAAACTCTGTGGTGATGTTAAGGATAAAAGTATTGCCTAGGTAATCTACTAACTTCCGCTGTTTATTTACTACTCCTGGAATGGTGGTTTGCCTTGAGTACTAATGTTTCTTTGGGAACTTGCTTTGCTGTCATGCTCTCATGCCATGAGAGTTTGTGCCAGGAAATGATTTCTACATGTTGTCTCTTGCAGTTTATCTAGTTTCTTTGAAGAAGGCCTGTGAGAGCAATGGAAGGTTTTGTGTTACTATTCATCTCCAAAGGATATTTCCTCCATCTTTTTTATAGATCACTGTGTAGCATACTTAGTGACCACTAACATTTACTTGAATAATTTAGAAGAGTTATAAACAAAGATGCATACAAATATATGTAATGCATGTACATTAAGGACTCTTAGGTTATGGGGTACATTAAACTACCAGTAGGTTATTAGTGTTCCACTGTAATGAGTTTTTAAAACATGTTCATTAATCTGTTGTGTAAACTCAAGACAGTTTGGATCTTTATCTGTAATAAAGTGGGCAAGATTTAGTGATTAATTAAATCATTAATTGAATGTTGGCAAAGGAAGGAAATTGTTGTACTTTTATTGTTCACTTGCATTGGAGCACCATCTAGTGTTAGAGAAACATGCTTTTTACAGCTTCCCTGTCCTGCTTCACTGTTTTGAAGAGGAGTTTCTAAACATATCACATTGTTCTGCCCACCAACAGAATGCTGCTCAGAGATGTTTTTCAGTTCTGAAAATGCAGATTATTTTATACTTATTTCAAAATGAAGGAAATTTGAGTTACCTAATGATCAGAATTAACATTTATTGACATCTGTTTCTTGAGAAAATAGCCTAAAACTGTAGAAATTACCAATTTAACTTCAGTTTGAGCTTCACAAATAACTATTTAAATGACAAAAAGTTAATTTCCTTGCTATAGGTACTGATATAAAATATCTTAGTCGGTCTGGGATAGGCTATACAGAATATTATTTCATTTCTGCCTCCCATCCACAACAGAATCTTCACTACTAAAAATGCCATAAAACATTAATCAGGTTACTGATATTTAGATAGAGCTGATAGAGATTTTTTTAGCTGGGCACTGGTAGCTGACACCTGTAATCCTAGCTACTCAGGCTGAGATCTGAGGATCCCTGTTAAAAGCCAGCTGGAGGGCTGGGAGTTTGGCCTAGTGGTAGAGTGCTTGCCTAGCATACATGAAGACCCGCGTTTGATTCCTCAGTACTACATACATAGAAAAAAGCTGGAAGTGGTGCTGAGGCTCAAGTGGTAGAGCTCTAGCCTTGAGAAAGTCCAAAAACAGTGTTCAGGCCCTGAGCTCAAGCCCAGGACTAGAAAAAGAAAAAAAAAAAAGAGAAAAAGTCAGCCAGGGCAGGAAAAGTTCATGAGATTCTTGTCTCCAATTAACTACAAGAGAAGTAGAGCTATGGCTCAAAATGCTACAGTGCTAGCCTTGAGCTGAAGAGCTCAGGGACAGATCCTAGGCTCTAAGTTCAAGCTCCATGAGTAACAAAAATAAATAAATAAATAAATAAATAAATAAATAAATAAATAAAAAAAAAATTAAAAGTGTGGTCAATGGACCAGTCAACACCCGGGAGCTGTTAGGAATCCAAAGTGTCTGTTCTCCATACTCCTTACATTTTAACTTGCATTTTAATAAGGTCCTCAAGTAATTCAGATGCATATGAAAATTTCAGAAACTATTTTGTAGATTTCTTATCTACCACTTCCAATGGAACAAGTCATTATTGAAGCAAGAAAGGGACTTTCATTACAATTTTGAATTTATAATATTGTATACTTGGCAATTTGCTTACTTTTCTTCTCTTTCTAATGATTTATTTTATAGGAATTATATCACTGCTGTTGTTTCCCATCAGCATCTAAACAATGACAGTATTCTCCTAAAGGTCTGTCACTTTCATCTTTTCAGATACATAATCTGGGAATCTTTTCAAGGCAGCGGAGAGAAAAATTGCCAACTCTGAAATTTTAGGGTACACAAATGCTGACAAATATGTAACTTTGCTGTGATAGAGAGCAAGAGAATCATAGTTTAAACAGATAGTATTAAGTCAGTCTTTTAAAATTCCTGATAATAGAAACAAAAAAGAATTTAAAATTTGTATTTTATAGCATGAAAATTCAAAGGCTGATTTTTTTCTCTTACTAGCTATTCTATTTATAAATCTAGTAAGTTTATAGTGAAAATAAGAACAATTATAGTTATTTTTGGTTAGTAATAAATTAGTTCATAAGTTAATATTATTTCAAATTTATTTAAACTTCCTAAGACATTTAATCAATGGCCTTAAACTTAGACGGAAAATAAAACAAACTTAGAAGCCTAAAATAAATCCGTCTGTGGATCTTAAGTTTAAAAATTCAATACATTTATAAATATGAAGCAGATTCATTTACATTATGGTATTACTTACATTTTATGCTCTTTTTGTGGAAGCATTAGTACGTGAACTCAGGACCTTATGTTTGCCACATAGGCAGGTGATTTACATGAACCACAACCCCAGCACATTATAATAATAATCAAATTCTTGTCTTCTATACAATACTAGCTAATGTCTATTAAAATTTTCAAATTAAAATTTTAAGGCAATATGTTACATTAATAATGTAAACTCTATATTTCTCCATGGTCTTAGTGTTTCATAGTGTATAATGACAGAAAGAAATTATTTGATCCACAACCATGAAAAAAATACTGTGGGCCAGAACACAAGACCTTGGTGCTGTTTCTTAAATTGGAGTATGCTGAACCTTCTTTTTTTTGTCTTCCTTCCAGTGAAGAATCTAAATCCATAGCTATTAGCTAGAACTTAGTTTCCCAACTCATTGCATCCTTTGTCTCCCACCCAATTCAGATAGAAGGAATTCTGTACCCCTGCCCCACCTTCACTGCCTAATTACTGTTAATTGAAAGCTCCTCCATCCAGGGTATAAACTGACTTTATCATTTATTTTGTTATTTGGCTCATATCACTCCATTTTTCAGGAATTTTATTCACCTTGCTCCCTTGCAAGAGTTTGGCTAAGAATAAGAAACAGAAACATTGCTATTAGACTCTTCTTAGGAAGCACACACCACAGTGTGATGGAAATTCTAGATTTTAGCATTTGCCATCACAATTATGAATAAACCAAGAAAATTAGTTTCATGGGATTTATTCAGTAATTAGAAGTTTAGCAGTTTTCTTAAAACAAATGAGAGATTTGAGAATTTACTTGTGTCATAGGTTGGGTTCCCAGCAAGCTGATTCTGAGGCTTTGAGCTGTGCATGCAGATTGACTGAAGTGAACACCTAGGGAAGAGTACCAATAAGAGGTGAAGAAATGCAAATCAAACAGAAGCAGAAGCTGAACTAAATCTAGTGCCACTGCAGTAAAAGCCCAGATACCCCTACCAGGAATTAAATGGTGACTCCTCTCCACTGAGCAGGAAGTGGATATGGAAAGCTCCCAGAAAAGTTTGCAACCTTGAATGAGGTGGCTGAGGATAATTCACAGGAAGATCCTTACCTGAGAGACAATAAACAACTAGAGAAATGAGTGCCTTGCTCAGAAGGCAGTGTGTGGACTAGATGAGTATAACATCCACTGCAAGTATCTTTCTGTTTTATTAAAGGACTTAGCCAGAAAAAATATCATGGTCTTTAGCCATGTAACTTTATTCTAGAAGTGGGAATATTACAGCAGACTAATTCCCGTACTGCATTGCCACAGTCTCTTTGCTCACAGGCAATTGCAGAGTATGCATGAAAACATAGCACTGATCTTGGCAGGGAGATGGTAGTGAGGCTCTCAGAACCAACTGTCTCCTGCAGCTGTGAAAAGACACACAGCCTGACTGCCAACTGTTGGGCTCATTGTGCTTTGGCTGAATTTAGTCCACCTCTTATGTCAGTTCGCAATTC
This sequence comes from Megascapheus bottae, assembly GCF_031878675.1. Taxonomy (NCBI): domain Eukaryota; kingdom Metazoa; phylum Chordata; class Mammalia; order Rodentia; family Geomyidae; genus Megascapheus; species Megascapheus bottae. The sequence continues at coordinate 50,452,175 of NC_143522.1, read as the reverse complement.
AATGGTCAAGAAAACTGGTTTAGTCTGCCCCCCATCTCAAGCTCGTAGCAATTGAGAAATATTGAAATAACAACTGGGTAATTTGATATTAGGAATATAATAGATGTTTGTGTTAAAGAAAAAAAAGGAGAAAATGATGCAATCCTAATGCTTAGAAATGTTTGGAATGCCACACAGATTACAAAGCAAAAATCCAGAATGATTTATTCAGAATGATTAACGCTGAGTCAAAACAGCATCTGCAAACACATGTATTTGCCCAAATATAAATCTTCATGGAATGATAATGTGCCAATACTTTCTATGTTCTGCATTTGTTTTTGTTGAGATTAACCAACAGCTTTTTTTTTCTTTTTCTTTTATCTTTTTTTTTTTTTGTGGGTCATGGGGCTTGAACTCTGGGCCTGGGCACTGTCCCTGAGCTCTTCAGCTCAAGGCTACAGCCCTACCCTTGGAGCCACAGCCCCATTTCTCCTTTTCTTGTGATTAATTGGAGGCAAGAATCTGAAGGTCTTTAGTGCCCAGGCTGGCTTTGAACCTCAATCCTCAGATCTCAGCCTCCTGAGTAGCTAGGATTACAGGTGTGAGACACCGTGCCCAGCTTTTTTCTTTTCTTTTCCTTTTTCATGTGTGACAGTATTGGGGCTAGAGCACAGGTCCTGGGTGACTTGCACTCCTCCACTCTAACAACGGAGCCATAGTTTCACTTCTGGTTTTTTGATTGTTAACTGGAGATAAGGATCTCGTAGACTTTCCTGCTTTGAACCACCATCTTCAGATCTTGGCTTCCTGAGTAGCTAGGATTATAAGTGTGAGCGCTGGCATCTGGCAATCTCTAGTTTCTATACTTCAAGTTTTCTGGTATAACATACTGAAATCTAAGTCTATAACATAGATAGCAGTTTAGAATTACTTGCTTTCTGTAGATGATGGGACTAGGGATGTTGGATGAAGATGGGAGAAAATGAGATGGACCTGGGAGGCAGTGATGTGCTGGAAGTCTGCTTCCTGAGCTGCTATCCTGTGTTTAGGATATGTGAACAACAGTAATAATAGAATTGCTTGTTTGAAAACCAGAAAATGAAAAGTAGAATCCAAACAAAATTGTTAATAACTAGTTGTTTTCTCTGTCTTGGGGCCAATGAAGAGGCCATCTGGCTTTCAAATTAGGAAAGCCTGAAAAATTGAGTGTTCTCAGAATGAGTCGAATGTCACATTGTAATGAAACTTCTGAATCAGAAAGGAACAATTGAAAGAAGGATGGGGGCGGGGAAGCATGAAATTGTCTAATTAGTGGACTTAGCTGCTTGCTCTTCGCATTTCTGTGGACTCATAACCTAAGAATTTTGCAACTAGTTAGTGAACCTGCCTTGACAAGATTCTTTTGAAGGGGTGTGGATTACAGATGAAAGGACCAAAAATCTACTGCTTTATGTAATAGATAACTGCCTGGTCTTGTTCATGCACTGCCTATGTGACTAGTCCAGTGGCAGAAAGCCATTGTTTTCTTCAGTTGGTTAGCAGTAGATTTCCTTGACATCTTCTTCTTGATGTTGTGTCATTGCCCTTGTCTTTTTTTTTTTTTTTTTTTTTTTTGCCAGTCTTGGGTTTGAGCTCAGAGCCTAAGCACTGTCCTTGGACTTTCTCAAGGCTCTACCACTTGAGCCTCAGCACCACTTCTGGCTTTTTTCTATGTATGTGGTACCGAGGAATTGAACCTGGGTCTTCGTGCATGCTACGCAAACACTCTACCATTAGGCCAAACTCCCGGCCTGCCCTGTCTTTTGTGTCAATGTGAAGAAAATTTAATCCTTCCACGTGAAGTAGTTCCAGTTCTTCAAAAGCTGTTTGGTTTTGTGACACAGTAAATTTGAGGAGTTGAACTAAAAATTTCATTCGTAAGAAATAATTGTCATCTTCTCCAGTCACTTCCTTACTTCCCTAGTTCTCCCAAGACCACATCCATACAATTTAAAACAAATGAAACTGAACCATATGAAACATTTTATATGTCAAAGTAGTTAAATATAAATAGTCGCATAGGGCTCAATCTATACACATTTAAAGAATTTCTCTGATAAACCAGATATCACAAATGACTGAGAGCTGTCTTTAGAATTCTCTGAGAGAAGAAAGATTTAAAGATAAACATATCTTATTCACAAACATTTTCAAGTGGAGCTGATTTATAGTTTCCAAACATATAAAGAAATAGTAGTCCAGGGTCGGGAGTTTAGCCTAGTGGTTGAGTGCTTGCCTAGCATGTACAAAGACCTGGGTTTGATTCCTAGATACCACATACATAGAAAAAAAGCCGGAAGTGGTGCTGTGGCTTACATGGTACAGCTCTGGCTTTGAGAAAGCCCAAGAACAGTACTCAGTCCCCGAGTTCAAGGCCCATGATTGGCAAGCGCCTGAGGGAGAGAGAGAGAGAGAGAAAGAGAGAGGGAGGGAGGGAGGTAGGGAGGGAGGGAGGGAAGGGAAGGGAAGGGAAGGGAAGGGAAGGGAGGGAGAGAGTTCAAATCTTGCAGGTTTCTAGCGTATCTTTAAGCAGGATTAAGTTTCCCTTTGAAGACTATGTTTCTTATTCATTAGGTCTTGTGTTAAATTTTAAAATTCTGTTTCATATCTTCATTGCACCTCTTTTTCCAGAACTTGTTCTGATTTCAACTGTCTGCATTAAATTTCTGTACATTTTATTCTATGCTATTTTCTGAGGAGAATAGGAAATATATACCAATTTTTGGTAAAACACAAACACTTTGCAATAATTTGGGGAAAAATGTACATTTGATAACTTTCACAACTCTAGAATAGTCATTCTTGATTTTTATTGTGTTTTGAAACCCTAAAGTTGATTTCTTTAAATCTCTCTGGAAATGAACATATAGGGACCTGTATGCAGCTTGATAGACATTATACAAAGGAATGAACATGTCAGTGTAGTACTTTCTACTTTACTTCTGTAGTTAATGAATTTATAATAACCACAGTGATGATCTCTTCCACACTTACTATATGACAGATAGCACATGCACTATTACATTTCATTCTCTAGTGCTTATCTACCAAGGGTGCCCACAGTTGTTAATAATAATACCTAGGACTTACCTCCAGACTGTCTGTGGAACATGCTTTCTTAGTTATTATACTGTGTTTTCATATTGACTGCAGCTGATTCAGGTATCCCCAAACTAATTATTTAGTGAATGTTTTTGTTGTTAATTTGAAGGTGATAATCGAGTGGGGTGTTTTGAAGACTGCTAGCAGGTGCATACTAACAATTATGTGAAGAACAAAACTGTTACTCATAAAATTGTTTTACTTCTAGTTTCTCCCCAAATCAAATGGATTTTAATTCTCCTATATGCTTTATTATTTTTAATTTTTATTGATCTAAATTAATTCTGACTAACATAGAGTTTCATGGCATTTCTATACATGCCATAATATACTTTGGACATATTTGCCCCTCCTTTGTTCTTTGATTCCCTTTTTCCTCTTTTACCTCTCTAGTTATCATCCCTTTATTTTTATGACCTTATTTTTGTCTTTGGTTTTCTTCTCCTAATTTTTACAAATGAGAGAAAGCAAACTCTATTTGTCTTCTGAGTCTAGCTTTTATCACTTAACATGATGACATGACTGTCTCTGGTTCCATTCATTTTCCAGCAATGCTGCAATTTTAATCTTTACCTCTCAATGGCTGAGTAAAACCCTACTTTTAATACAGCATTCACATATTATTGTTTAGTTCCTTAATAGTTTACTGCTTCTCTGCGGAAAAATATTTAATATCTGTTCCTAGTATATTTCTCTGGTGTCCAAGATCTTAAATGATATTTATCACTTTAACAAATACTTATGGAGTACCTGCTACAAATCAGACACTGTTTTAGCATAAAAAAAAAAGTTCAGTCAGTGATTAAGTACTAACTTCATGTGCATTCTGTCCTCACAATGATTGAAGATTTTTCAAAAAAGGAACATCAACTGCAGGATAAGAGAATTGGTAATAGAAATATTTCTTTAAGGAGTGGTGTGGAAAAATGCACAGTGCCCATAATCCTTACTCAGACAAGAGCAAAAGACAACGTGAAAGCAGGAAGTGGTTAAGATGTAAGTTCCCTGTGTGACTTTTCCTCAAAGATTTTTAAAGATATATAGCAATTTAAGTTTTATACTGAATTTTAACCTTATTTCAACCTTATTTTTTTCAAGCCATATCTTTTTTTTTTGCCAGTCATGGGATTTGAACTCAGGGCCTGAGAACTGTCCATGGACTTTTCTCAAGGCCAGAGTTCTACCACTTGAGCCACAGCACCACTTCCAGCTTTTTTTCTCTGTATGTGGTACTGAGAAATTGAACCCAGGTCTTAGTGCATGCTAGGCAAGCACTCTACCAATAGGCCAAACTCCCAGACTCTCTAGTCATATCTTATTTGCATCAGATAAAGTATAAAAACACATGCTGGGTTTCAAGTTGAAGATCTTTCTGAATTATGAAATTAACACTAACAAAGTAAGAGGGAAAAATATCCCGAGGAGAAACAGATGAGGAGAGAAGTGGTTGAGGCTGATACTTCTAACTCTAAGATAACTTCCTTATGTGGAAGAAAGTAAGAAAGTTAGTGTAGCATAACTTAGTGCTACAATTCCTGCAGCAGTGTTGGACTATATGCATGCAAAAATATTATGAATAATGTTTGAGCTTTGCTCCCCATAATGCAGATATAGCTAGGTCTTTTTAGTAATAAAGTGCTTTTATTTATAGAAATATTGATACAACTGAGAGGCAATTTAGAGTGATGTATAAAATAATTGATTATTGTGGGAAGCAGAGATAGGAAAATCATTATGTAAGGCTAGCCAGGGCAAAAAAAGAAAATTAGCAAGACTTTTGTCTCAAAGAACAAGCCAGTAATTGTGATGTACAGCTACAATCCCAACTACTCAGTATAGGTGTAGGTAGGAGAATTACAGACTAAGGCTAGCCTGGACAAAAAGCATATGACTCTATCTAAAAAAGTAAGGTAAACAGAAGAAGCTCAGATAGCAAAGCACTTTTGTTTTCAGAAAGTATAGTATCCTGAGTTCACTCCAGCTCTTATATGGTTGTATGCAGTAGTCACTGTGCCTCATATTCCTCTGCCATTAAATGTTTATCATTAATAATAGTGTCTACTTCATAGGATTATAATGAGCATTACATTAGATATTATCTGTGCAATGCTTCGAAAATGCTTGGCATAGAAAGCACTATATAAATGTAGCTAAAATGAGGAGAGTTTTAGATTCTCCTTTAAATAGGCATTGCATGCCTTCACAGTGAATTTTCCAGATAGCTTGACAGATCTAGTGGGCACTAACCTTAAATACCAAAAAATATTCAGAGACTCAGAGCAAAGGCATGTGTTTGAAGTTTTGGACTGTTTTATTTCTTTTTTTGTTTTAATGTATTACTCAGGCTGATACTAAAATTCTGTGCTTGAGAAAGCTCCCTCTTCAACCTCCTGATTGTTTGGTACCATACATGAATGCTACAGCACCTAGCTTCTTGAATTTTCTTCTTTCATGCCAAGAAATATCACACACACACACACACACACACACACACACACACACACGAGTGTGTCTGAGAGCCAAGTCACTGTGTGATTACCATCAAACCTGTCAGGAGGACATCACACTCAGATTTGTGAAACTATGCAATGGATGTCAGAGAAATAAGGATTTTGCTAAACAGATGACTGAATGACTAAGTGTAAAGAGAGGAAGAAAATTCCAAGCTCCCATAGGAGTCAACATATGAAGCCAGGGTGGTTAAGCTAACAGCCCTTGGGTGATAAAGATAAAAAAATATTAATAGGATGGAAAGCCAAAAAAAAGACATTAGAGAAGACATCTGACTTCAAAAAATATTATGCAAGAAAGAAAGATACAATAATCAGCATGTGTCATGATTTTATGACTGCAAAAAGGAAACAGGATAGTTTGTTTCCTTATGTGTAAGGTTTTATTTTAAACAGTTTCTATATTTTATAGTGCTGAAATTATATTCAGGTTAAATTATCCAGATTGAATATTCAAAGATCTCTGCAATGTGATGTGCTGTAGCCCAGAATGTATGATACTTAAGCAAATTAACTTTAGTTTTGACATCCAAAATGGTGGGCATGTCTCCTGTCCATATCTGGTCCTAATTTCAAATGATATAAAACAATTTATCTGATGGCTGTAAGAAGGTCTATTTGTGTCTGTCTACCAATCAATCAATAATCAATCAATCAACCAATTTGTCTGTCTTTTAAATCTATTTTTATTGGATAGGTCACGTACAGAGGGGTTACATAAGTCAGGTAATGAGTATAATTCTTTTTCAACAGTGTCACCTCTTCCTTAATTGGAAAAAAGTCTTTGTTATTATTTGGGTAACTTCCATCAATGTAACTCATTGACTTTCCAATTTGCTATTTAAAATAAAGATTTTATATAGCAAAGAAAAAAATCAGCATGTGGAAAACTGACATTAACCTGGTGGTGTATTGGTGAGCTAAAGGTATTTGATGTGAAAGAAGGATAACAGACAGGGGGAAGGAGGGATGGTAATAGGCTTTGAACTTGGGGGCCTGGGCTCAGTCCCTGAGTTTTTTTTCATATATTTTTATTGTAATTAATAGAAGGGTTACATTATATTTGCCGATAGAAGGTGCCTGGGCTGGCTTTGAATCTTGATCCTCAGATCTCAGCCTCCTGAGTAGCTAGAATTACAAGCGTGAGCCACTACACCCGGCTTTTTTTTTTAAAACTAGTCTTAAAGCTTGTACTCTGCTGAGCACTGTTTCCGAGCTTTTGAGTTCAAGGCTAGCACTGTACCACTTGACCCATAAATCCACTTCCAGGTCTATTTTTGTGGTTAATTAGAGATAAAAGTCTTACGGACTTCCATGCCTGTGCTAGCTTCAACCAAGATCCTTAGATCTCAGCTTCCTGAGTAGCTAGGATTGTAGGATGAGTCAATGGCATCCAGCAATAGCAAAGATTTAAAAAAAACTATTTGCATTTATTACTAGGTTGGATTTACAATTCATTGTGATAGGTGAGTTTTGATATTTAAAGTCAGAAGACACAAACTCACAAGGAGGAATTCAGCATATTTTCATTTAATTAGCCCAAGTCTAATTCTTTTATTGTCCACAGCCCATAGTGTAGTCCTGATTGTGTAAATTTGAAGATAGTATTGGCCCTGGAAAGTGTCCAGGTAATATTCTAGTTGCTTTCACATAGAGAAAATTAATTCTAGTTGCTCTCACATAGAAAAAAATCATTTTATGAATCATATTTTTCTGATATATAGGATTATTGTAAAATATACAGAGAAGAATTTTCATATTTTGTACAGATAAACCCATTTAACTCCATTCTTCCTAAATGCCTCATGTGCATATCACCAGAGTTACACACTCAAAATAGGACATAAGGAGTTACCCACCCCTTTTATTTCTTGCTTGTACATGATGTTCAATTAATCACTAAATCATGTCTGATCCATCTCCCTAATGTTTTATTAATTTGCTCTCTCCACAGTACCTTTGCTTAAATATAGTTATTACCATCCTTTACATCACTGAAAAGATCCCTATTGTACTTCAGATGTCAAAATAAGAAAATACCTTTCTAAATTTCATATCTTATCCAAGCTTTCAGTACTGTAGTTAAAACCCAACAACTATCTATAAGCTATATATATAGTAAAAATATATATTTGTATTTGTATATATTAACATATAGTATCTAATATTAGAAATCCTACATAGAGATCCCCAGCCAGCACATGCTGAAAGCAGGCTATTTGTGCCTGTATTTGTATAGGGGCTGTCCCTTACTGCCACATGACAGGAACAAATCATGTTTCAGGATTTCAGTTTCCTCTTCTATAATAAGAGGAAATTGAACCAGAAGGTTTCCAACTCCAAGGACTTGGACTTTGTAATTATGAATCACTGCCTTAAAATACATTGTATATCCTTTTAAGAATAAACTTTATGTTTATATTAAAATGATACTCTTGGATTGGAAATTTTTTAAAAGAAAGTAACAAACATTAGTTCTTTAATGGGGTTAATTATTGATTCAAATGTGAAAATAAATATTACCTGACATGCCACCCTAATAAAGATGGTAGAAACCCCTAGTAATTAAGATGAACCATAACTACGGTTATGGTTCTAGACTTCTCTTCTGTACTTCCTGAAGTGTGAGGTTGTCTTATCAATCAGCTCTACGCCTCTCTTCTCACTCACCCTTTGGCTACGCTTTTTTCATACTGAGATATTTTCAGCTTCCTCAACAAAACTGCCTCTGGCTTTCCATGCTTCACATGATGGATTTTCTTCCTTGATGCTTTTGTTAGCAACTGTATGTCTCTCTCACTTAGTTTTTAGAAGTCACTTTTGCTTCTTCTCTTCTAACTGGCTTCATTGTTTTATTCTGAGTTAGGTGCCTTTTTTCTTCTTCCCATCACATGGTACTCTCTGCAAGGTGCTTCTCAAATTACTTTTTTAAGTAGTTACCTATTTTTTAGTTCTAAGCATCTATCTAGCCTTAAGTTCCTTGAAAAGTAGGCCTGTTTTATTGTTTTTAATTCTGAGTATAGAACTTAATATATAATGCATATTGGAGAATGTATTTGAATATTTAATTAAATGAAAGCTATTTAAGAAATTAATTCCTCTTTTAGGAATCTTAAAAGTATTCTCCTTATATATCTAACTTTGTGAAATACTTTTTTTTTGCCAGTCCCAGGGCTTGAACTCAGGGCCTGAGCACTGTCCTTGGGCTTTCTCAAGGCTAGAGCTCTACCACTTGAGCCACAGCACCATGTCTGTCCTTTTCTATGTATGTGGCACCTTCATGCAATGCTAGGCAAGCACTCTACCATTAGGCCAAACTCCTGGCCCCCTTTTTTTTTGGTCATGGTGCTTGAACTCTGGGCCTAGGTGTTGGCCCTGAGTGCTTCAGTTCAAGGCTAGCACTCCACCATTTTGAGCCACAGTGCCGCTTTCAGTTTTCTGGTGGCTAATTGGAGATAAGAGTCTCATGGACTTCCATACCTGGGCTGGCTTTGAACTGTGATTCTCAGATCTCAGCCCCTTAGTAGATAGGATTATAGATGTGAGCCACTGGTGCCCTGTTATGCCTTGTTTTTGTACACACACACACACACACACACACACACACACACACACACACACACACACTGAGCATTCCTAGTAGGAAAATTCAAAATCTGGAACTTTCAATGTACAATATGAGGCCACTTTTTGTATGTAGAAGACTTATAGAAAACTGTTTTTGTGTTCGTTTTGTTTTGTTATTGGTCATAGGGCTTGAACTCAGAGCCTGGGCACTTTCCCTGAGCTCAAGGCTAGTGCTCTAACACTTTGAACCACAGCTCCACTTCCAGTTTCCTGATAGTTAATTGGATATAAGAGTCTCACAGTCTTTCCAACCTAGTATGCTTTGAACAGTGATCCTCAGATCTTAGTGTCCTGAGAAGCTGGGATCACAGGTATGAGCCATGAGTGCCCAGCTAGAAAACTGTATTTTGATGACACTTCTCTACTATGGATAGCCTTCCAGAGTAATGTTAATTCTTTGTTCTGACAAAAAAAATCTTGCCTAGTCAGAAATATTACTTTATCATCCTTCCTTTGTACTTTTAAGAGCTGAAAGATATTTAAGTGAGAATTAAAAATAGGACCTTATTCAGTTCATGTTCCTTTTTGTCCCTGCCAGGATATTAGTAACCGTAACCACTGATCTGGGGTTATTGCTCTCTATCAGGAAAGAAAAGAGAAGAGAAAAAATTTGCTGCAGTCAGTGCTATCAAATGGAGAAAAAGCAATGATGAATGAATAGCTCCTAAGATATATTCTAGTGGTCCAAATACTTTTTATCTCTCCTCATAGAAAATAATTCCTTTTTCTTATTTTTGAGTATATCCCAACAATTCAAAAGTTAATATGCCACCACTGTAAACCATTATAATCTTTAATCCATATTATGAGTTGCCTTTGTGGTATCTTCCTTTCTTGTATTATTATCACAAATGGAAGTATTGTGGCTTGTGGAAATGAGACCCAGGTAGGGAGAGGGAAAAGTAACTGATGAAGGGAACTATGCAAAGAAATTTTTTGATATGGGGAAAGTATATTCTTATTTATCATTAGGACTGATAGGCTAGAGAGGGTCCAATTTATGATAGAAGCTAGGAATGAGCTTTGTGCTCTAGCTCACTCTTCCTAAAACTGACATGGAGTTGTTTCATTTGATTCTTCATTTAATATTAGAATTTTATGATGTGCTTTATCACAAAGTCTACACAACATCTGTTGTGCCATCTCAGAGCTACTGGCCACCATGAATGGGAATCAGTTGAAAGTAGATTCTTGACTCTAAAAGCACATGTGCCCCAGTGATTCTTTAATATTCCATAATTTCTTGATTTATCAAACATTCATTTACATCTGCTAAGGATGTAAGGCTGTTTTAAACCTTGCAAACCTGAACTTGACACTGTTGCCTGTCAGACAAAAGAGGGAAGCAGGTAAAGATACCATTAGGATGCCAGGCAGAGGCACCTGAGAGCATCAAGGATGGAAAAATGAAGGAAGCTGAAGGGGGTTATACTGCTTACTGGGAGATGAGCTCTGACTTAACTGTCAAAATTTGAGATATCAGTAGCCAGGCAAAGAGGACTGCAGAATGCACATACCCTCTATCAAAACACTGTGGCTAATAATTTTTAATTGTTCATTTTTTAATTTAAACTTCTATGAGAATGAAGTTTGACTGATTCTTTCTGTAAGTTCTTCTCAGCAAATTTCCAACCCAGGAAATTCTGCCTTATATGTAATTTATGTCTATCCCCTTTGAGGTGTTTACATTTTCTGCTGGAGTTCTGACTTTTATGGAAACTATGTAGGATACTGAGGAGGAAGTTGGAAAATTTGTGAGTATATCCTACATTGCCTTTGGAAGGAAGAATACTCAGAGTAAAACATGGACAGACTCACTGGTAAGAGCATAGTGCAGGTTTCTTCCACTGTTGCTGTTTTTTTTTGGGGGGGGGTGGGTGGGAGGGGATTTCTTTTTTGAGATATGTGCTTACAAAACAGTCATATTAGTCAATAGGGGGAGAATTTTATTGGAATTATGCCTTACTAGATATGTGTCAAAAAGTAGAAGGTAACTAATTTTAATAGAAGAAATATATAGAATCTGCCTAATCTGTCCATCCATCTATTTTTTTCCTATGAAACCCTAAATGGGAATAGATAATCTTAATAAGATTCTAGGAAATTAGTTGTTTTTTACTGAGACTTCTTCTGAAACAGTACTATGTGACTAAATACAGTCTGTTAGAATTTAAAATTGTTTTATCAAACAGCTGTCCAAGGCACATGAATGCCTCTCTTGAAGTCTGTGTACTCTGACAATCGAGACCACTATTAAATCTGTAACTACTCTATTTATCCATGATGGTCTTTATCTCTCTATTGATATTTAAAAGTAGTCATATAATTTTAGGGTTTCTCCTCAGCTAAAGTAAAAGACCATGTAGTAGGTAGAAAAGAATTACTGCATAGGTTGTATGTTTCCCATATGAGCTCTGTATTGTAACCAAGCAACTGACACATTAGACGTCCCTTTTGCTACCAGTGTACATTCTCTGAGGACTTAGGTCAGTGCCTAAAATAACTCAGCTAATTGCGAGGGACACATGTGGAACGAAATTCCAGTTAGTAGCCTGGGAGTTGAGTGACTGAGCATTTGAAACTTTACTATATTTACAGTTTATAAGAAGCTTCTAAGCAGTGAAGACCAGAGCTCTTAAGTGTTCAAGGACAGAAAGAAAAGTCGTGTGTGTGTGTGTGTGTGTGTGTGTGTGTGTGTGTGTGTGTATGTGTGTGTGTGTATGTGTGTCTGTTAGTTTCTGTTTGTAAAGCTAGTTAACCAGTGGCAACTGGTTAAAAACCAGGTTGATTTGAGTTACAGGATCTGGGCTTTCTCTGCCTGGCTTACAACCTGTTGGACAATGGTGGAGTAAGTGACAGGAGTGGATGACTTAGCTGCCTTAGCGGATGGCATTGCAACAGCCTTTTTAGGACGCCATCACATTTTGGACCTCTTCTTGCTGTACAGTTCAGGTAGGCTGTTGTTTATGTGAATTGTTTATAAGATGAAGAGTGGCCATTAAACTGTTGACTTTCAGAGTGCAGGTGAGAACCTTATGTGTCTGTCCTGCGCACAGAATGCCTCTGCTGGTGGTCACTGTGTTTCACAATTACATACTAAGATGAAGCTTCCAAATTTTAGGGCATGAGGCAGACTCGGGGAACTCACCGTGGTTTCTGACAATTTATCTTTATATTATCTGTCTTATTTCACTTATTCTAGCTCCAAAAGGCAAGCTTCTCTATTTTGGTAAATAATGAAAGAATATGTAAGCCTGTTAGATTCTAGAACATTAAGATTTTCATGTATTTTTAACTGTATAAGAGGGTCTGCATTTTCTTTTCAGATTAAGCTTAAAATTAGCACTACACTTTCCCAAACTTCACTTAAGCTATTGTTTGTGCCCATGTCAGTGTAACTAACAGAAAATGTTGAAATTTTATTGTTATTCTTACTTCAGTGTTGACCCCATTGTAAAGAATCAAATCTAGTTTTGCCTCCCAAATATCTGGCATGTAAAATGTGTTTATAAATAGTGTAAATGATATTTTGGAACAGCTATCTCAGTTATTTAATCCAGAATTCCTTCTTATTTATATTTTCTATTAGATGACAGACATATTCCTAAAAAAATGTACAAGCAGCCTTTTGTAACCGGTAACTGGAATGATCTAATGTATAGTTGGATCTGTCTTATGGAATCTTTGTGTGAAATGAGAAAGATATCACATCTTAATTTGTGCTTTGATGGCACTGTTTTGTGTAGCTGGTGCAAAATTCAGTGTTATATAACTGGATGTATTTCTCAGGAACAAAACTTGCCTTTTGGAAGTGGTGTTGTGCCTCTAAGTGATAGAGGGCTAGCCTTGAGTGACAAAGCTCAGAGACAGTGCCCAGACCCTGAGTTAAAGGCTCATGACTGACAAAACAAATAAAACAAAAAACAACACTTCCTTTTCATTATCAAGGAATAATCGATGTAATCATGTAGGGGAAAATCTTTGTTGTTTTGAGGGGTTTGTTCTTTTGGTTTTTGAGGGTGATCTATTAGATATTAAATTATACTTTTGATGGAGAAATAATTTCCTGACATACAGGCCATGATCTGAGGATTAGAAGATTAAAAATAAAAGTTGAAAAATGTTACCTTGTCCTTTGTACATTATCTTAATTTAATAAATTTGAAAAGCTGAAATTGCATCATGAAGGGCCTCTGGAATTATTAGCTTTAATTGTATCAATTTCCCATCTTAAACTATTTGGGACATATAAAAGTGGTAAGTTTTGCTCTTTTATGTTGGTGCCGGTGCCAGTGCTTGAAATCCAAACTTCAGGCTCTCCCTCAGCTTTATTGCTCACAGCTAGCATCCTACCACTTGAGCCATATTTGTAGTTCAGCATTTTGTTAGTTGTAGATAAAGTTTTGCAGACTTTTCTTCCCTAGCTAGCTTCAAACTTTGATCCTCCACAATCCAACCTCCTGAGTTACTAGGATTATAGGTATGAGCCACTGCTATCCAGTTAGAAGTGGCAGTCTTCTATGGCTTAGCTTAATTATTTAGTGCAAATTAATTTATAATAATGAAATGCTAGCTTTAAGCTCCTGGTAAAAGTAGCAAAAGCCAAATGTCTTCACAATTGAAGTATGAGAATTATCTAATTAAATGGTGGGATCCAGTTCCTGCCAGTTCCTACATGTATGTGTTGTCCTACTTTCAAATCTTCTTTGTATGATTTTTTTTTTGGATTTGGAAAATCACTGTAATTGTTATCAGCTGCTGATATGATTTCCTTGTATTTGCAGGGATGGTGTTCTCTACTCCAAGTCTTTGTATGATTTTTTTTAAAAGAATTTAACAATTTTTGCCAAATGCTGCCATAATGGTTTATCAGATGGAGTGAATGTGGGCATCCATCTTCAATAGCTGAGGTGATATTTAGTGTTGGGAGTTTTGTTTGTCCAGTGAGTTCATTGTAGTACTAGGAGTTCTTCATGTGTATTATCTCAGTGTTCCTCTTTTCCTAATTTCCTATGTTGGAATCTAAGATCATTGATTGGAGATCTTTTTGCATTTTTTAAGATATAGGGCTTAGTGATCTAAATTTTCTACAAACTATTAATTTTGGACTTAGAATTTGTATTGATTGTATATTTATTTTATTTTAAATGCTTTATTACCTTATGTATGTAGCTATAATCCCCTGTACCTCACTTTGACAATAAAATTAAAATTAAAAAATAAAATGATGCCAATTGAAATGGACTTCAAGATATGAAAACAAAAAATACTTTCTCACTTACCTTTTCACTTTTTCTTTGGTTCATTTTTTTTGTAGAAGTATATTGTTTACTTAAGTGTTTTTAAGAGGTCTTTCTGATGATCTGTTTCTCTAATTTAATTCTGTTGTAGTCAGAAGATACATTTTATGACTTAAAATTTTAAAAGTTTACTGATATTTATGGTTAAGATCTGCCATACTCTGCTGTTGGATGCTAGAATAAATAGACTCTCATAATTGACTTTAATGTCACTTATTTCATTTATTGTTAGTATATATTTAAGGCTGAATAAATGTCAGCCTTAACTATCTAAAAAATTAACATTCCTGAATTAGATGCAGGAACCATTTTTCCATTTAAATCAAATTCTAGATATCTGTATATCTTTGTAAATAACTTTAAAAAGGAATCAAATTTTTTACCATTTAGAATCTTTGGAGCCTTTCACTTATAAAGTTAACAGGTAAATGAACATCTTAAAGCATGACTTCTTTGTATTAAAGGAAGATAATTTTTTATATTTTGTCCTATTTTTTCTGAATTTCAAAAGCCTGTTCAGGGAGTTACAGTTTACTATGTAAGTGTCCAGTGCTTCTTGATCACTCATTACTTACATAATTCTTCCCTATTCTATCGGTTCCCACCATCCTTTGAAAGGCTCAATATTCTTAGCCTTTTCTCCTTTTCTTTGTCAGTTTTGTCCAAGGTTTCTGCAGTCTGAAGGTCTTATGGTGATAGCCCCCATCATATCTTTTTGTGTGTTTGTTGGGGAGGTTGGGGGGTGGGTCTTGAACTCAGGGCCTCGGTGCCGTCTCTGGGATTTTTTTGCTTGGGCTACTTCTCTACCAGCTTTTTGGTGAGAATTGGATATAAGAGTCTCCCAAACTTTCTTTCTTGGGCTGGTCTTGATTTGTGATCCTTAGATCTTAGCTTCTTGAGTACCTAGAATTATAGGTGTGAACCACTGGCACTTGGCTAACCACCATATCTTAACATCTTTCTTCATCCCTTTTACCCTAACTTGGTATAAACAAATTTGGGAACAGCCCAGATGTGATTATCTTAGGAGAGCTCTGCTTTATTGCATTTGTTCAGGGATGGAGACTGAACAGTGCTGTTTAGTAAAAAGTATAATAGGGCCGGGAGTTTGGCGGAGAAGAAGAGTGCTTGCCTAGCATGCACGAAGACCTGGGTTGGATTCCTCGGTACCACACATACATAGCAAAAAGCCGGAAGTGGTGCTGAGGCTCAAGAGGTAGAGTGCTAGCCTTGAGAAAGTCCAAGGACAGTGCTCAAGCCCAGGACTGGCAAAAAACAAAACAAAACAAAAATGAAAAAGTATAATAGCAAACCCCAAATAGGAATCAAATATATGAATTGAAATTTTCCAGTAACCATGTTAAAAAACAGATAAAATGAATTTTAAAAATATGTTTTATTTAATTAGTCCAAAATGTTACACTTAACATGTCATCAATATAAAAATTGCTAATAACCCGTTCTTGAACACTTGTTTGTTAAACTTGTCATTTAAAATATGTAAAAATCAACATTAATAAATTCTTTAATAAAAAATAGATAATAAGCTATTTAAAACCTTTTTTCATATGGTCTTTGAAATACAGTATGCATTTTATTTTACAATAACAATCTATGTCAATTTGGATTAACTACATTTTGAATGTTAGCACATTAGTACAGATCTAGAGAACCTAGAGATCCTTTTTTTCTTTTTTAGAGGTTCAAAATTCTCTTGATGTTCTAAATCCAGGCAGTAGACAAGGAAGAGAGAGCACATAGAGGATTCCAGAGCGAGTGCTAAGGATTAGGTGTGTCATCAAAGTATATCACTTTTACTCACATTTCTCTGTCTAGTACTACTAAAATATCCCATCTAAATGGGACACTTGGAAAAGGTAGATTAGCTGCATGTGCAAGAGGGCATAGTTTGGTGAAAACATAACAAAGTGTCTACTACAGCAAGTAAAGTGCTTCTACATTTCATATATGAAGAAACTATATCCAAGCAGATGAAATTGTGGGCTTCCTAATGAAGTTCTTCAATCTGTCAGACTGCCCTACATCCTCTCCTTTATTTGTCCCATTACCACCTTTCCCATCATGTAGATGCAGTTCATACAGTAAGCCTGATGTAGTTAATATTTTATCAGTTCTTACATAATGGCAGTATAGTATTACTGTTGTTTTTAAAAAAGAGAGACAGTATAATGAGACAAATATGATTTGTTACTACATGGTTCTATTTCAAGCATTACATTATCATTTTGAGTGGGCCTTTTCCTTTTGCATGCTAAAATTCTTCATTCAAAGTCATTTCAATGTTTAAATTACATTTTATATCATAATAAATAATCTGTTTTACTGAAATTTTTAATTTTTAAAGTGCTCAAAAATAGTGACAGAAGTGCTCTTAATGGTGAAATTATTGAATTGCTTTGAAAGTAATTTTTCATATATAGAAAGCAGTATTTTAGATGGAGAAGTGGAACAATATTCCTTAAAGAAAACTAGTGGAACTTTACTGACTCTTTACAGATTACTGATTACAATACAAGTAACTATCAAACAGAGTTTTTATCAAACAGTATATTTAAATCATTACCTTTAGATTTAAATTACCCACAGAGATACCGGTTTGGAGTAATTGTTATTGTTCATTATTTTTTTTTGCCAGCCCTGGGGCTTGAACTCAGGACCTGAGCACTGTCCTTGGGCTTTCTCAAGGCTAGAGCTCTACCACTTGAGCCATAGTACCACTTTCGGCTTTTTTTCTGTTTATGTGGTACCAAGGAATTGAACCTGGGTCTTTGTGCATGTTGGGCAAGCACTTTACCACTAGGCAGAACTCATGGCCCTTATTCAATATTTTTGAATGTGAACTGTATTCATAGAAGTCAAAAATTCTAAGTATGAAGAAACATACTGTACAAAGTTTCCCTTCCATTCTCTGGCACATTGGGTTGGCTCTTCTACAAATTTCTCCTAATGTATCTCAGGAAAGTACTCATTTTTACTTGTTGTGCCTATTTTTTCTAACTTTGTACAGGCATTTGTAAACATATATCAAAGCATCTCTCCTTAGTATTTCTATAGTTTTATTCTATATGTACCAATTCACAATTTGTTTTGTAGTATTACAAATTGTAGTCCTATAAATAGGCTGTGTGTAAGACCCCTCACAAAAGTGTAAATATATTAGATATATAGACTCTCAGAAGTAAGATTGATATTCATTATGTATATGTAATTAGAATGTGATGGAAATGGTTGAATTTCAAATTCAACCAGTTTTCAGTGCCAAGGTCCTGAGTTCAAGCCACAAAACTGCCCCCCCCAATAAAAAGTAAAAATGAAAGAAAGAAAGAAAAGAAAAGGAAAAGGAAAATACAGATTAGTCTCAGTAATTTATTCTCCAACCAGGAAGAATTAAAAATGTATATTTCTATAACTTTACCAGTAATTTCCATGGTAGTCAAATGTCTTTCAATAACTCTAAAATTTGAGTCTAAAAGGTCAACCTTATTTCAAGTTCATACATACTTTTAAATTAACTTTTATAACACTGTAAAACTCCTAAGTCTTTGATTCATTTATCAAGGTGTACATTAGATTCAACTTAATTTCTTTCTGGTATTATGTGTCACAGTTCCCCCATTGATTTTTGCTGGTTACGTTATTAAATGTTCAAATACTCATATATATATATATATTTATTTATTTTTTGGTCACAGGGCTTGAACTCTAGGCCTGGGTGCTGTTTCTGAGCTCTTCAGCTCAAGGCTACCACCCTACCCCTTGAGACACTGTTACTTCTCTCGTTCATATTCAATTTACTTTTAAGATTATTCCTTATAGTGTTTGCATTATGTTAGAAATTGGTCATATAGTTTTTGAATAATGATAATCTTATCTTTTCCTTTATAATACTTTACTCTGGTTCTTTCAGCTTTTATTTTTATTTTTATTTTTGCTGGTACAAGTGTTTGAACTCAAGACCTCATACTTGTTTAGCTTGCTTGCTCAACTGCCACTATACCATTTGAATCACATTTCTGGTCTGGCTTTTTGCTGGTTATTTTTGGAGTTGGAGTCTTGACTCTTCTGCCCGAACTGGATTTGAATTAATATCCTATAGATTTCATCCTCTTGAATATGTAGGATTTTAGGGATGAGTCACCAGCACCTGGTTTACAATGTTTTGTTTGTGGTAACAAAGACTCCACATTTTTCTGGTTTATAATAAGTTATTTTTGTTGCTCATGGTATATTCCCATCCCAGGGTAATCTTCAGCTTTGTTTCATGTTTGCACTATCTGAGACCATGCTGCAGGAATGGCTCCAGCTGGGATATGCAAGACTTTTGAAATCAGAAAGAAAAGAGTGATGACAGACTCATTGGAGCACTTTTAAAATTATTTTAGCTCCCCTTTCATTGGCTTCAACAAGTTATACAACTAAACATGGTATCAGTAGTCCAAGAGGTATAATCCTTTCACAAGGAGTAACACAAATTTATCAGAAATTAATCATACATTCTACTGTTGGTTGATATAAATCCAGGCTAGTATAATCTGGATTTAGCAAGGGAGATTTTATTTCACAGGTCTCTTACTTTCCTACTTTCCTACAACTAGTGGGTAAGCCAGAGTAGGGCCAGGACTAGGTGGACGTTTCTAATGTACAAAGCACAATATTTTAATGGAATATTTTTGAAAAACAAAACTAATGTTGACAAATCTGAATAAAATATGAGGAATTTTAATTAAAGACAAAATTAATAGTAGATAATTCTCCCAAACAACTTACTATTCTGCACCTCAGACTACAAAAAAAATCTTGTTAAAGTAGAAGGTTTTACTCTTAGCAAACCAGAAACATTGGCCTCAAATTATATCTGCATTTAAAATAAGAAAGGATAATAGGAAACATTGATTCAGTACCTGGATGGCTGTGTTTAAGTGGTGCTCCTGCATCAGAATATATTTGGGTGGCTCAGCTCATTATACTGGTACTTTTTCCAATTCTACCTTTCTTTTCCTTTCTATACATGTATCGAGCTATTTCACTCAGCTGTGAAATACTCACCATTGCAAAACAGTGTATAAATTAAGTGTTGGAATGGATGAAGCAGAAAATGCTGTTGGGGAACAGAGGAGAACTAATTTAGTTCTAAGCAAATCATTGTTAAGGAGGTAGAGCTTGAAGCTTACCTTGAAAAACATTTGATTAGGAACTGAGTAGCAAAGTATAATGGTTCAGGCAATGCCATGAGTAGGAGGAAGAGTTAGAATGAGTCAGGTTTATTTCAGAATAGTATAAAAACCACAAGGATCTGATTAGCAGGTGAAGCAAGGAAGACTGGGAGGCAATCAGTGTAGACTGAAGGAACAAGCTTCAGCCCATTGGCTTACAGACCAGCATTATGTTCTTGTGAAGTCATAGAACATTCTGAGATTCAATTGCCTAGGATGTAAAATGAATAAAAATCTTCCAGAATAAAAAAATTTGTACTGAAACTTCCTATTTTAAAGTGTTCTGTGATTTTTTAAAAAATTAGTCTTTGATAAATTAGGATAGGACTTTTGAATCTATCCTAATATCTTGGGACCTATAAGTTGTTTGTGAATAACAAAAAGGGAGATTTCATCACATAATACCATTGACAACTATTGGTATTTAATTCAATAAAGAATGACTGATTTGGGAATGTGTGAAAGGAAGAAACCAGCTTGGGAATTATACTAGTCACTGAAATGGGATCAGGGCAGTTGAACAGAAACTAAAAGGTGTGCGGGGCATGGTGTCTCACTGAGATCTGAGAATCCCAGTTCAAAGCCATGGAGACTCTTATCTCCAATTAACCACCAGAAAACAGGAAGTGGCATTGTGGCTCAAAGGGTAGGGCGGTAGACTTGAGCTGAAGAGCTCATGGACAATATGCCCAGGCCCAGAGTTCAAGTCTCACAAGTCTCACCACCAACAAAAAAAAAAAAAAAAAGAAAAAAGAAGAAGAAATTAAAAGGTGTGGCTCAAGTGTTATCGTTTGCTTAGTAAACATGAGGCCCTGAGTTTAAACCCTAGAACTGCCACCCACCCCCACAAAAAAATAAGGGGACAACAATCACTGTTCATAACATTCTTTATTGATCCAGTCTAAGTAAGACCATGTAAGTAAGACAGAAAAGTCCCCTATTCTGGAGTATTTGCATATAGTAAAAGGAAAAAGCAGGATTTAGTGACTGGCCAGCAGAGTATCTGTGCCTTTAGGAGAATGACAAAGCCAAATGTCTAGCTATGAAGAATTGGCTTCATATTTTATCTATAGTCATAAAATAGCTAGGAAGTCATAAAGAAATTATGACTTGTACTAATTATGATATGTAATTGACATAAAAATATTCACCATTTATTATTAAGAAAAAATCAAATACAACACACAGTCATCTAGAAAAATATACATTGTTTTTGTATGATCTCTAGTGCTCAATGGTGAAGACAGACATAATTCTTGACCTTTTTTTATTTTTGCTAGTCCTGGGGCTTGAGCTCAGAACCTCAGCACTATGCTTGAACTTTCTCAAGGCTAGTGCTCTACAACTTGAGGCACAGCACCACTTTTACCTTTTTCTATGTATGTGTTACCGAGGAATAGAACCCAGGGCTTTTAGCATGCTAGGCAAACACTCTACTACTAGGCCACACTCCTGGCCCCTTGATTAATTTTTTTTGCCAGTCCTTGGACTTGACCTCAGGGCTGGAGCACTGTCCTTAGGTTTTTCTCAAGGCTAGAACTCTACCACTTGAGCCACAGCACCATTTCCCACTTTTTCTATGTATGTGATACGGAGTAATCAAACATGGGTCTTTGTGTATACCAGACAAATCCCCCCCAAGCCCGATTAATTTTTAACTTTACCTTTTCTAATTATTTTTGCAATATAGTCATTTTATTTCTGTTGAAAAACATTTTAAGGGTTTTTTTTAAGTGTTTCCATTGACCATGTGTGTGATATACAAATTGGTTTTATGAATCATCATGACTGTACAAGTGGAACAGAGGGCTCACAGTTTAAAATGGCAGCATCCTGTCCAGTGTTTCTTCAGGTCTTATGCAAGAGGAAGGGTAGATCCAGGACACCAACCTCCTGCATAGGAAGAGTAAGGGCACTGCCTGCCCTTGGCGGCCAGAACTCCTAGATTCTGTCTGGCTCCAAAGCAAATAATAGTCTTGCTGATGAGACCGACTCATTTGGCTGTTTATAATCCTTCTAAGGAGCCAGTCATTCTAGCCTTGGTGTCTATTTACATTTGCTGTATGTTACTTGACCCTTTAAAAAATTGCTGTTGAAGTTGCCTCTCCCAGAAATCTTTTACATTCCATAAAGCTTGACTGTTGTCTCTCCAAGCAGCTGATTTCCCAGGGTTTGGAAAACAAAACATATTCTGGCTACATTTAAAGGAATTTTGGGGGTGATTTCATGGGCAAAGACTTACATCTTTGTGGGCAGATTAGTTAAAGGGGATCTGGTACTATCACCAATTCCAGAGTCCTTACACAAAAGCCTTTGTATTATTTTTCCTCCTACCTATGCCTAACTCATCTCCCATGACTACTTTCAGTGTCTCTGTACTCTAATGCCTCCCGTCATATAATGACAGAGCATTTGCTAATTTTAAGAAAGCATTAATTTGTTAGTCCCAGCTGAAAGAAACCTTTAGAATCAAGCTGGCCAATCTAATACTGTTTTGGGAGCTCCGTAATGACACTCCAGAGGCAATTTAATACAGAGGACTCCAGTGTTCACTGATAGTCTTGACCTTTTTATTAACCTGAGGGAAAAAGATGAAATGAGACTCCTTTGGACCAAATCATCATACATACAACTTTCTACTTCTGTGTTCAGTGTAAACCCCTTTTTGACATTTGGGCAAGCTGTTTCTTGTAGTGTTAAGTGAGCAAAGTCGAATTTCAGTGTCTGGCTTTTGCTAGCTTCAGAGGTAAATTTTCCTCTGGAATTTTCTTGTGTTTTCTTTTCTTCATATCTAAGCTTTCTCTCTAACATTATCTTCAACTTGGAATCTAAAAAATTGGCTAGGGCTGGGAGTTTGGCCTAGTGGTAGAATGCTTGCCTAGCATGCACAAAGACCTGAGTTTCATTCCTTGGTACCACATACATAGAAGAATGCCAGGAATGGTGCTGTGGATCAAGTGGTAGAGCACTAGACTTGAAAAAGCCCAAGGACAGTGCTCAGGCCCAGAGCTCAAGCCCCAGACTGGCAATAAATAAATAAATAAATAAATAAAACAATAACAATATAAGACACTATGTGGAAATGAACTTTACAGCTGTGGGGGAGGGGATCTAGGGTGGAGGGAAAGTAGAAGAAAATAAGGGAGGGAGTAACAATTTTCAAGAAGAAATGTACCTATTACCTTCCTTATGTAACTGTAACCCCTCTGTACATCATCCTTACAATAAAAAATAAAATAAAATAATCATCTAGTGCTTACATTTACTATTGACAATGCCTTTTTGTGTCTAACTTACATACCTATTCATTTCCTTCACCCCTCCATTTCCTTATCCTTTCACAGAACTAAATTGAATGCTTGCTTGCAGCAGATATTTCATTTTTAGTGGCTCCTACTGTCCTCTCTTTTTACAAAACTTACATAGTAAATAGCGCATATAGTACTATTTTTCAGTAAACTTACAAACTCTCCCTTTTTTTGGAATTAAGTAAGGCCAAGATCCTAGTATAAGCTGTTTTATCCTTGTAAATCCCTTATATGGACATTATTACGCATATTTTCTAGGTCTGCAGCTGATAACCCTTTTATTTTGCTTCTTTAGTGTATATATAATGATTGATAATAATATTTTCATTTCATTGTAATATTTCATAGGACTCAGAAAATATTTTTCATTTTTTTTGCCAGTCCTCAGGCTTGAAATCAGGGTATGAGCACTGTCCTTGGGCTTTTTCCTCAAGGCTAGGGCTCTGCCACTTACTTGAGCCACACTACCACTTCCTGCTTTTCTATGTATGTGGTACCACAGAATTGAACTCAGGTCTTAGTGCATGCTAGGCAAGAACTCTACTACTAGGTCAAACTCCTGGGCCTCAGAAAATATTTTTAACAAAAGAACCCTATTACAAAAGAATCCTTGGATAGAGAGAGTTTAAAATATACAGATAAACAATATTATAAAAATAATTTTGTAATGCTACCACCTAGAAAAAGAATTATGAGGAAGTTCTGCTGTAGCTCAAGTGATAGAGTGCTAGCCTTGAGCTGAAGAGCTCAGGGACAGCACCCAGACCCAGAGTTCAAGTCACACGACTGCCTAAAAAAAACAAAAAAATCTTGTTCAGGCTGGGAGCGTGGCCTAGTGGTAAAGTGTTTGCCTAATATACACAAAGTCCTGGGTTCAATTCCTCAATACCACATACGCAGAAAAAGCCATAAGTGGTGCTGTGACCCAAGTGGTAGAATGCTAACCTTGAGAAAGCTCAAGGACAGTGTTCAGGCCCTGAGTTCAAGCCCCAGGACTGGCCAAAAAGAAAGTACTACAAACAACTTTGGACATCTCTTCTAGTTCTTTATGAATGTACATAGCACTGTGTGTGTGTGTGTGTGTGTGTGTGTGCATGTGTGTGCATGTGTGTGTATGTATGTTTGCAGCACTGAGGCTTAAGCTCAGGATCTTTCAGTTGCTAGGTATATACTCTATCGCTTGAGTCTGCTTCTGAACCTTACTTGCTTGAGTTGTTTTTCAGGGTCTTATACTTTTCTTTTGCCTGGGACTGCCCTTGGATTACAATCCTTTCCTATAACTCCTGACTACCTGAGATTATAGTTAAGTGCTACCAGACTCAGACTGTTGTCGGAGATGGATGTGGGAAGTGTCCTGCTAACATTTTTCCAGGGCTGCCCTCAATTTATGATCCTCCTGATCTCGACCGCTGAAATAGATAGATTACAGGGTGTGTCGCTATGCCTGCCTCCACAGTAATATTTTGTAGAACTTTTCAAACTTATTTTTCCTTAGTTAAAAGTATATCTTGAACATCTTCTGATGTCCTCTAATATATTTGTCATATTATTTTTGCATCTGTGCATTTTTCCATGGAATAAACACATCACATTAAACCTACCTTTAATCTTTTTGTTTCTTCTTTTATTTTTATCATTGTAATTACATTATGTTGTATTTAAACTGGTAATTCCATTATCACATTAGGAGAAATTGCTAGGATGAAATTATTGGGTAAATGGGAAACTGTAGGAACTTTCCAGAAGTATAATTGGCATTTACTTTGGCATCATCCTTTAAAGAAAGGATCGCATTGGCTTCAGACTCTGGATCATCCATTATTCCACTTTCAGGGCCCTTATAATGGCCTCTAAAATTAGCTTCTCATAGAATTCTCATGCTATGAGTTTTTATTTCCTGTTACAAGCTCAGATGTGCTATCTAAAAATTTGTGTCAATAATGTTAGTTCCAAACAGGCATGTTGTAGGTGTTTAAATATAAATCAAAGGCCTGGCCAGTTTCTCTGATGTTTGTGTGGGGGAGGAAGTCATAGAAACACATCCTTAGAAGCTGTGCTGTGGTATAAATGACCTAAATATACAAAGAGTTCTAAAAATGGAATCGGCCTGCCCAAGGTCACTCCATGAGTCAGCAGTAAAATCCCAGATAGACTTTTTATCTCTTTAACTTTTTTCTTTCAATACAAAAAGCATTTGTGAGAATGTCCAGGGAAATTATAAAGGAAGCTGTAAAAGCCTGCATACCTAGAAATGATCTGAAAACTTTTCAGGAGAGGTAGTAAAAAAAAGTTTCTCCTCAAGTATGTACATGCTTAACTGACAGCAATGAGGAAATGGTAGTTACTGGTTTATAGATGGAGATGCCTCAAAGGGGTACTGAGTTGTTCACTTTGCTGAGAGCCGGACAGCAGGCAGGTAAAAGAGTAATGGCCTGAACCCACCATG
Source organism: Megascapheus bottae (assembly GCF_031878675.1). Classification (NCBI taxonomy): domain Eukaryota; kingdom Metazoa; phylum Chordata; class Mammalia; order Rodentia; family Geomyidae; genus Megascapheus; species Megascapheus bottae. The sequence goes on along the minus strand of NC_143522.1, from coordinate 50,426,627 downwards.
TTACCTAAGAAGTAGATAACCAAAGAAAGCTCTTCTGATCCTTAGATTTCATGGTGGTCTTGGCCTTTGCTATGAATGAATGAACCATAGATCTTTCCATCTCAACATGGAGAGTTTGCAATTATTAATTCAAAGTGCTGTCGTTCCTGTAGGAACCACAGAGATCGTTTTCGATTTTGATTTCCAATTTAGTATCTAATTTACCAGGAAGTGGACATGTTAAGAATATTTTCATATACACATACACACAGAAGCTTCTAAGTAATAAAAGCTAGGCTGTTGTGGAGAGGAACACAAAATAAGAGCAAGAAAAACCAGCTGTGGATAGATTATCTTTATGAACTTATAGATGAGAAAATGGAGACTCAGCAATCAATGGACATAGAAAAGCCAATATATACTGAAGCCAAGCACTCAGACTCTCTGATGTCCATCCTGATGGAATGTGATCCAGAAGCATCTGTGATTCATTTATTCTTTTGCACAATTATCTTCATGCTTTTATTTAATAAATTCAATGTCAGTTATATCCATGAGCATGTTTTAAGATCTATTTGTGAGGCCAGGAATTTAGCCTAGTGATATAGTGCTTGTCCAGCATACATGAAGACCTGGATTTGATTCCTTGGTACCACATATATATAAAAAAGATGGAAGTGGTGCTGTGGCTCAAGTGGTAGAGTGTAGCATTGAAAAAAGACCAAGGACAGTGCTCAAGCCCTAGTTCAAGCCCCACAATTGGTAAAAAAAAAAAAGAGACTCTATTTGCATATATTGCTATGTTCTATCAGTAAAATAGTGCATGCCCTATAGCAATTCCCTAAGACAGACAGATCTCACAGAAACACACAGGAATTACAGACTGTTGAACAAAAATATGTAAATTTCAACTATGGCCATGTGATTTATTGAAGGAAGGGACACTCAAGATTCATTGTTTGAAGAGATCCATTTTCATTATTGGATAGCTCTTAACTAATAAGTAACAACAGCTCTATGACCTAAAAATGTTATGATAGAAAAAGTACTGTACCTTGTACACACAACACTAGAGTATATATAGATATACCAATCTCCTTGGTGTGTTGTTGACTACTGCATTTATTGATTTTTTTCCTTTTGCTCATTCTTGGATAGTCTACAGTTAATGCAGGAAAATCTCTTAGGTTACACCTTCTAAAAATCAAAGGATGTTTTTTTCCTTGGAGATTACATGGTTCTGATTATATGGTTCTTAGTTAAGTTTTTACTGATACTGTATTTTTCCTTCAAGAAGGATCTTCAAAATGGTAAAGGAGCATAAAGACCCTCTAACTTTTAGTGTAATATGAAATGTGTTTGAAGTGACAATAGGGTATAAGTTCTTATTTCTTGGGTTGGAATCATAGATTCAATGGTAGAATACTAGCTGCAAACAAGGAAGCCAAGCAATACTGGGTTCAAACTAGTATTGGCACTCTCTACCTCTTACACAGTTTTTCTCTCTTATGGCCCATTAAAGATGAACCGAGGGTTATTCTCTCCTTTTTTAGGGACAAAAGCCTCTTAGACCAGGTACTTATAAATGTGTGTGGGTACACACACACAGAGACACATAGCACAAATACACACACAGAGTGATGCACCATATCACAATGTTTCAGTTAACTGTGTACTGCATCAAGTTGATGATCATATTAGATTAGCATAAAGTAGCTAAAAAGTTCCTGCTGCCTTGTAATGCTCTAACTGCTATCATTTCATAGTGACATGGCATCACTCGTATTTCATGGTGATACTGATGTAAACAAACCTGCCCTACCAGGTACATAAAAGTATAAAATGCAATTATATAATTTATAATATTTAATGATAATAAATAATTGTGTTACTGATTTATGTAATTACTAAGCCATTTTTTATTCCAGTCCTGGGACTTGAACTCAGAGGGCCTGGGCACTGTCTCTGAACTTTTGTGTTCAAGGCTGGTGGTCTTTTCATCAATATTTTAAAATATAAAGTACATGCATTAGTTAAGAATATCCTCTCAGCTTTTTCTAATGAATACACACCATTGTAAATATGGATAAAGACAGATTTTAATCAGTCTATAATTTTTAGTTAACACAATGAGCAGAAATTGATGACATGCTGTTTCATAGTAAGACCAAAGTATATACAGAAAATCTACCTTAATTCTTCTGTTTTGTTACACTTTGAATATGAAAATTTTTAATTCTAAATGAATTGCAATGGTCTGGATAAGATGGGTATTCAAAAAAATTTCAAACTGAAAGAAAAAAGACATTAATGGAAACTATTCTTTACAAGTAGACATGGCTGAATGTACTTTTCTTTAGGAAAATTGTATAGGTCCTAATACCATACACATATATAAGTCAAGAATATTCTGAGAGGGCTGGTGGAATTACTTTTCAGGGAAGAAAAAAAAGAAACCTTGCTTGGAATTAGAGGGAGGCAGAGAAATGCCTGCCATTCACTTTTGTAGAGAGACAGGTCGTAGGCAAGGGGAGTTTGCCTTGCTTTTTCTTTGCAGGATTGCATGTGAGGAAGGACATGAAAGAAGGAAATGGGAAGCACTGTTTTTGTGGGACTCTAGTGCTTCAGTAGCCCAGTGAGGGAAGAGGTGCTGGAAGGGCAATTTTCTCCTTTACAGACCCAGCAATTTTGTTATTTTGATAGAAGGTTAATCCATGTACAACTGTAGTTTCCTAAGAATCTTTAAGGCTTTTTGGCAATAGTTAAGAATGTGTTTGATAGCCTCATGATGAGGCAAAGCAAAGATCCTTTAGCAGGAGCTGAGAAGTCATACTGAGTTCCTTCAGCAAGCAATTAGAATAATCACAGAAGGCTACCCTGGTGAATATTGGAAACACAGCTTCAGTGCATGACAGTTGCTGTATCTATCTATAAGAAATAAGGTGTAACTAGGCAGGTACCTGTATCTGTCTATAGGAAATAGGCATAACTAGCCAGGTACCAGGCTACCATCAGAAGGATCGTGTTCCAGGGAACTAATGTATAACTAGAAAATATGAAGCAACTCATTTTACAAAGAACTATCCTTCTTATAAGTATGCTGTATCACCAAATTACAAAAACAAATAAATACAAGCAACGGATTGAAGTAGAGTTTATTTGTAAACAATTTCAGATTACATCAATGTTAGTATTAACTAACTCAGAAGATCCCTGCTTTATTGACAGAGACTGTAGTAAGGTGTTTGGATGGTTGAATGAAGTGAGCAACATAAAGTTTTCAATTTATTTTGTGAGTAGTTCTGCATTTTGTTCAATAACTAGTTTTGAGTACTGGGGAGTTGCTGTGCTGTAGATAAATGAAACAAGACCAAGAGCATTATTTGCTTGCATTAGCAAACCAGTATTTGAGGGAAAAAAATCTTATGCAACATTTGCTTTCCTACAGTGTGATGTGAGTTCCAGATTAGCTTAATTTTCTTCTATACATTCTCAGAAAATAATGAAGAAAGTTATATACAATTACCATTAAAATAAACATTGATGATCATCATGCTTTGACCTAAAGACCTATGAATTTTTTTTTGTAATTTTCAGGAATCAGAAGGAAATGTGTGATCCAAAACAAATTTCTATGTACATTTTGCTGAGACAATTGTTATTTTAAAGATTACTATACAGTTTACTTTTTTGATATATGGTTCTACAAATTTTAATCCCTGGATAACTTTATACTGCCACTTCCACAATCAGGGCATAGAACAGTTTCACCTCCTTCCAAACAGAAAGTACCCCTACCTCCCTTGAGCTACCAGTTTGTAATTTTTTTTCTTCACACTCAGTTAATCTGTTCATAGTTTTGTCTTATGAAACTGTCATGCAATGGAGTTAAAGTGCAACCTTTAGAGAATGTCATTTTTTTAAAAGTTTATCCAAACTGATGTGGATATCAATGACCATTTTAAAACAATTACTGCATGTTATACATAGATATACCACAATTAGTCACGTCTTTAAAGACTCAGGTTTTGACAATTGTGAGACCTTTATTATAATTTTTGTGTAGGTTATACAATGTCAATTTATGTTTGGATCTATAAGAAACTGCTAAACTGTTTCACAGAGTGGTTGTACCATCTTTCATTCTCACCAATAATGCGGAGGGTGTTTCAATTGTTTTAGAACTCCTTAGTGCTACTGTCATTTATTTTTTTTTACATTTTTATTACAGAATTTATTAACATCGATTTTTACATCATATTTCAAATGACATTTAACAAGCAAGTATTCAAGAAGGGAATCTCTATATATAATCACTGGCACTTAGATTTTAGAACATAATTAAAATTAGGATGAGGTTTTATATGACATATGTACATATTAATCTATGTAATAAAACATTATGCCTATAGAGTCATAAATTTTTATGTCTATGTAGTTGTGTTTATATTTCCAGTACCATGTCCATAGCAGTTGGGACGCAAATATTGAGTCCTCACTCTTGTACTGTTTGGATCTGATAGCCACATATTAATTATGAGCATTCTAATACTGGCATCTCACAGTGGTTTTAATTTGCATTCACCCAATGGATAATGAAGATGAATATTTACTGATATGCTTATTTGCTATCTATCCATTTGTTATAGTTTTTCTTAAAATCCTTTGCCATTTTATAACTGGATTGGTTGTTTTATTATTGTTGAGAGTTTTTAATTTAGTCTAGAAATAAGTTCTTTGTTGTATATTTACTTGCAAATATTTTCCCTAATCTTTTGCTTATCTTTTCTTTTCCTGAAAAATATCATTCAAGCTGGACATGGCTGTAATCCTAGCTATTCAAGAGGCTAGATCTGAGAATCACTGTTCAAAACCAGCCCTAGCAGAAAAGTTGGAGAGACTCTTATTCCAATTAACAAGATAAAAGCAGAACTGAAAGTGTGGCTCAAGTGGTAAAGCAAGCCAAGCAAGAGCACAAAGCCCTGAGTTTAAGCCCCAGTACCCACAAAAAATAACTGTCTTTCAGAGGAGAAAAAGTTTACAATTCTGATGAAGTTTAATCTTTCTTTTGTGCATTCTGTGTTTGGGTTCACATCTCACAAATCACCACCAAACTTTAGGTCTATAGCTCAAGATTATATTTTGTTCCCACAAGTGCTCAGTTTTGATCTGATTTTCTTCTTCTAGATAGATACTTTATTTCCTTTGAAAAGCATCCTTGGGCTGGGAGTGTAGTCTGATGGCAGAGTGCTTGCCTAGCACGCACAAAACCCTTGGTTCAATTCCTTGGTACCACATATGCAGAAAAAGCCATGAGTGGTGCTGTGGCTCAAATGGTAGAGCACTAGCCTTGAGAAAGCCCAAGGACAGTCAGTGCTCAGGCCCTGAGTTCAAGGCCAAAGATTGCCCATTTTAACTGGAGTGAAGTGGAATCTCAAAGTTGTTTTGCTTTGCATTTCTTTTATGTCCAGAGATGTCAAGCATTTTTTCATGTGAATATAGGCCATTCTTATTTCCTCTTCAGAGAAGTATCTCTTTAAGTCTTTGACCCATCTTTTTATTTTTGCCAGACCTGGGCTTGAGATCAGGCTTGAGCACTGTCCTTGGACTTTCTCAAGGCTAGAGCTCTACCACTTGAGCCTCAGCACCACTTCAGGCTTTTTTCTATGTATGTGGTTCCGAGAAATTGAACTCAGGTCTTCATGTATGTTAGGCAAGCACTCTACCACTAGGCCAATCTCTGGCTCTGGGCCATCTTTTAATGGGATGGTTGTTTCTTTGAAGATTTGTTTTGGAGAGATTCAATGTTTTTAGCTGTAGATATATTTTGGATAGGAGGCCTTTATCTATTGTGTGGTTAGTGAAGACCTTCTCCTACTCGGTGCACTTTCTATTTAACTTGCTAGCTATGTCCTTTGACATACAGAAGCTCTGCAGTTTAATGCAGTCCCATTTGTGTTTCTGGGTCTTTATTAAGAAAGTTTTGACCTGTGCCAAGGAGACCTTATGTAGCTCCTCTTCCTTCTTGTAAAGTTTTCAGGGTATCTGCTTTTACCCTGAGGTCTTTGATCTATCTGGAATTAATACTGGTGCAGGGTGACATAGAAGGATCAAACTTTAGTTTTCTGCAGGTGCTTAACCAGTTTTGCTAGCACCACTTGTTGAAAAGGCTCTCTTTCTTCCATCCTATTTTTTTGCTCCTTTATCAAAGATTGGGTGGCCATAGTTCTGTAGGTTGATCTCAGGGCCTTCAGTTCTATGCTATTGGTCCTCAGGCCTGTTTTTGTGCCAGTATCAAGCTGTTTTGTGGTTGCTATAGCTCTGAATACGGGGTCTTTTATTATTTCATATGAAATTTTGGATTGCTTCTTCTATTTCCTTAAAGAATGACATTGGGATATTGATGGATATTGCATTGAATTTGTAGACAGCCCTTGGCAAGATTGCCATTTTCATGATATTAATTGTCCAGAAACAAAAAATGGCATACTAAAGCCCTTGTAAGGAAATGGAAAGACGGAAAAAATCATATTACGTGAAGTAAGCCAGAACTAATGGAACATAGGGTCCATGGTTTTCCTCATTTGTAATAATTAGTACACATCCAGGAGTCTCCTAGCAGAGGATTACAATAGTGCAAAATCTAGATATGTAAGGTCATATAGGATGAGACTAAATGAAAGGGTCTCTAGGATAGGGAAACAAGAGCTTTATCTTGAGTGATTGTTGTTCTTAATGCACTATGTTATTTCTCTTCTCTTTTGTTACCCTTTGTTTAATTTTATATTGTTACTGTATCTGACTTCGTTATCTGGTGTATTGTATATATGTTTATTTGAAATAAGAAAGGGAAGGGGAACACAAGACGATTGGGAGGGGATGGGGGGAGGAAATGGGGACAAAAACATGAGAATGGGTATTAATGTGTGAGAAGTAATGCGCCAACTATCTGTAATCCCTCTATACATTATCTCAATAATAAAAAATAAAATGAAAAGAAAGAGAGAAAGAAAGAAAAGGAAGGAAGGAAGGAAGCATCCTTGTTTCTTTTCTCTGTCCTCCATGCTCCTACAAGTATCTTTTCTTCACATTTTTACTCATAGTGAACATCTATCTTTCTGACTGTATTTTCTGGTTACCTGCTTCCTACCATGCAGGAAACTCCACAGGAACAGTCTTGGTCATTTTTCACTGTGTGTCTGAGCAAATTGATGAGTGCATAGTAGATTTCAATGTATTCAATGAGGTCATTACTTTTACTGATGTTATTCTTCTGTCCTTAATGATTATGGGTTGCTCTGGGGGAAATTTGAGTATATACAAAAACTTTAGCTGGGCATGTTGGCTCACATCAGAAAGTCTAGCTACTCAGGAGGCTGAGATCTGAGGATCACTGTTCAAAGCCAGCCCAAGCACTAAAGATTAAAGCCTTGAGACTCCTATTTCCAAATAATGTCTAGAAAATGGGATGTGGGGCTGTGGCTCTGGGGTACGGTGGTAGCCTTGAGCTGTAGAACTCAGGGACATCACCCATATCAAGCCCCATGACCCACAAAAAAATTAGTAAAGGAGATTAAATCTGTCCTCATTTAAAAACTAACTTGTTACTCTGTGTGTGGGGGTGGGGTGGGGTGGGTGTGTATGCTGGTCCTGGGGCCTGGACTTAGGGTAATTTTCCTGAGTTTTTGTGCTTAAGGCTAGCTCTGTGTCACTTGAGCCACAGCCCCACTTCTGGCTTTTTGTTGATTCATTGGATAAGAGTCCCGTGCATTTTCTTGTCAGGGTTGGCTTTGAACCACGATTTTCAGATCTCTGCTTTTTGAGTAGCTAGGATTACAAGTATGAGCCACTGGTGCTTGACTTTTTAAAACAATGCTATCTTTAGCATTTTTGCTATCTTTAAGGAGTTGTACAAAGAAGTTACCATTCAAATCATTATAGTGCATTAAAGTACAATGCATTTTGACTGATGTTACAAGGTTGTTATTCTTACCAACATCTGTTAATTTAATCATCTTAATGAACTTACTACAGAATATCTTAGAAGAAAACACACAGAGAAACAAATTTCATGTAGAATCATGCAAGATTTCAAGTAACTAAAGCAATTGGTATCAATTGGACATATTGAGAAACAAACCTAAACAAATTTATCTTCTAAAATCAGTCTTTGTTATTTGTCACTTTATTAAAATGAGATCTGTATCACTGTGGTTCTTGGATTCAACTTACTGGTAGCCTGTTAGTTGGGAACAACATTAATATGTAGAAATCCTCTGCAAAAATCCTATGGGGGAAGAAGCCACTTCCCGCTGATGACAAAGTCTTCATGAATTTTATTAAACAGCATTCTATTGTCAAATAATATTCCTAAGAATTTAAATGGAGTAGCTTTCCATTTGTCTATAACAATACAAGATAACAAGGAATGACAACAGTTCTAGGAAATCTTTTGGAGGCAGAGTTTGTCTTGGTTCCTTTGGGAATCTCTCTCTGTTTTTTCCTTTTCTTTTGCATTCTTAAGCTGTTAAATTTTCCATTCCGTGACATGGCTTATAAGGGGCAGAAACTGCCTTTTAGGGTAATCATCTGAGTCTGCAGTCTTGAGACAAAGAACTATAGTCTCATTGTCCCAGCTGATGCAAACTTGGGAATCAGGAGAGGAATTGAAATGTCAGAGAAGGAAAGTTTGGCTGAGGAAACATCGAGGAGAAGGGCTAAAATGATAGGAATATGAGAAAGAATTTGCAGTAAAGTAGAATAATTTTTAGTGAGGATACAAAAGCCAACTAGCCAGTAATAACCTGCTTTATTAAGAATGACTAGGGGATCCATTACAGGACCCTCTCCTATCCATTCTAGAAAGAGATCTGTAGCTGTTACTCATATGATTTCAGCATCTTAGTCCCTCTACTAACCTTATAATCTCTGTAGACTGAGTTTTTTGCCTACTAGTATCCTTTTCTCTATCAAAACAGGAAAAATGCGAAATCTAAATAAACACTTATCAAATGATGGATTACATTTTACTATGAATTGTAATCACTGTGCCAGTTTAATCAGTATGCCAGGCTAAATATTATTAAAAGTTTAAATGTTACTTAAGCTTTGTAGTGGAATGATGTAGTTTTCTGTTTATATTGTCAGTAAGGAGATGATAAATATTTTGTGTATAGGCCCTTAAGATGGATACATACATACACTCATATGCATACAGATATATATATATATAGACAAGTAATGCCATGATGAAGGGATTGTCTTTATATTAATAAAAAACTCAATTGTCTTCTGAAATTATGAGTTTGTTTCCTCTGATTAGTGCTACAGTGTTAGCAGACCTGTTATCCCTTAAGCTGCTTAGCCATGTGAGCTGAATCTACTTTCCACTTGCCATCTGTTCTAGTCACATGTGCCATTGAGTTTGAACACCAGTCATTTCTTACATGCATCAGTTAGATTAGTTCAGAATCTCAACCCCATGCTTTCACTTCACCTTTGTTAATTAAGTTAATCAAGCAGGGCTGCCAACAGGTCAGATCTCTTGGTACTTTTTAGTTCCAAACAATTCCTGCTGGGAGGCAGTCATTCAGTAAATTGATTTTAAAAGTCTCTTATGTCCCATAGTCTGACTGCATTAAAATAAACAGTATGTCTATATAAGTGTACAATAGACTGGTTAAGCATTAAATATATCAAAATAATTATTCTATAAATATTTAATACTTTTATTAAACAAAGAAAAATAGACTCTATTTTTAGAAAGTATATTATTTAGAATTAGTCATTTTCATATAAACAAATCCCTCATCAAATAGTCAAAGCAAAGTCCGTTCTTGAGAAGGGGGAATAGAGAAAGAGGGCTAGAGACAGTCAGAGACAGAGACAGAGAACCAGAGAGCCAGAGAGCTTTTATCAAGCCAAACAACTGGTGGCACAGTACAAGCCATAAAATAAGTGCCAAGCTATGTATTTTTCAGTTTCAGAATTCAGAAGATATTTTATATATAACTCAACAAAGGGATGTTACCACTTATGAGGAAGCTATTCATAGTTTCTGTGAGTGCTGGATTATATAAAGAGTTTGATGTAGAAGTCTGAGTTACCTTATACCAAAATACTTTAGAAGCCCATATGGATTGTTTTCCCTCATGGGTAGTTACCTCTCTATTGTCCCATGGCCTGACTCTGATTATACCTACATCCATTATGAAGGATCTAAATTATGTGTGAAAAATGGATGGCATGTGTTTTGGCATGAGCTTAAGTGGTGCTAAGGCTATATATAACCTTTTGTATTGGGGGAAGGGAGGATAAGTGAGAAATACCTCTATTTTAAGCAGGTAATAGAGATTATATAAGCTGTTACTGAATTTATAGACTCATTTGCTTTCCAATACCATTTTTATATAAGCAAACACGTCTGGGAACAGTGGGAAATTTTACTCAATAGCCAAAGAATGGAAATGAGATCTCATACTATAAAGGCATCTTTTCCTTGAGCAAGCCTGGGATTAGGATTTTTACTAAGACTGAGTTATAAGGTGAGTGATATTCATGTTGTCATCTGAACTTTTCATTGAAAAGGTATTGTCTAGGAATCAGGCTACCATCTCTTTTATTCCTTATCCCTAATTTGGATCTGCTTTTGTGCTTATGGTAATGTATTTTTAAAGCATGTATAACAATAAAAGGCCCAAGATTGCCTGGAATATCAATGTAGTACCTCAGCTAGATTGAGCAGGTCAGGCATTCCCCCTAACAGGTGATAACTAAGTAGTCTGCACTTGCAAGAATACTGTTATTAACAATATTAAAAGACATATACAAGCAAGAGCTGATAGCACAGTAGAATTTCATATGTTGATGCAGTCTGGTGACTAAGCCTTTTGCTCTCCTAGATATGAATAATATTCTACACTCATAGGATCAAAGTTAGACCAAAGAGATAAAGGATGACAAATCTGTGTAATAAAATCAAGGATATGAGGAAGTTGACAACACCACCAAGACAATGTCTGAAATGATCCTCATAGGTACTATGGCAGGTGGGTCTAGTATATGAGAAAAAAGGGATAGAGGGGACCAGTGGTCTGAGTGAGGCAGAAGAGTACTCTGTTAGAAGACATGACTGAAAAAAGATCATGAACGAAGGGATTGATGGCACAGAAGACCTTTTGATATTGTTATACTTGTAGACTGATGACGGAGTAGAAAACTATGGCAGAAAATGTCCCAGTAGAAATAGTGTAAAGGTCCTAAGAGCTGTCAAGTAAAAAAAGTTCAAGACTATGGTGGTATGAGTTCATCATTTTGAATATGGAAATTACTTAAGGTAAATCTATGTTTGATAGATAGGGAGGGAAAACATATGGACCAGATATCTCTGTCAATGAATAATGTAAAGAGTTTCTGAAATGCATGAAATCAGGTTATATTTCTAGTATAGGAAGATTATTTTGACAAGAATAGTAGGGTTCAGAACTCAAATGCTTATTTTATCCTACTGAAAATCACAGCTAAAAGCCACATTTTAAAAAATCATTGATGCACAATTGTAAATGAGTAACTGAGGAATTTTAGCTGATATCAACATCATTTTTACATATAATAGTCTCTCAGATTGTTTAAGTAAATACTACTGCTATTGCCCTAATTTAATATATCTGGCCTCTAACTACACAGTGGAAATTTGGGAACTTGTGGTAACAAGTGACATATGAGATATCAGAACTGCTAGTTAATAGTATGCATAAAAATGAGTGAAAATTTTACTAATGTTTTTGCTTAAAATGTTTGGTTCTTAAAACTGCATCTTGTCTTTTTTGTATCTTTGAGAAGTTTCTGGCTTTGCTTCTTAAAAAGCAATCATGTTTGAAAAAACAAGACTGGAAATTTAGATTTCCATTGTGAGCTTCAAAACTAAAATTGTCTTATGGGTAGAGAGCAGTTGTCCCTTACATGGAAGACCTTATTGAGAACTTCTGGGAACTTTGTAAAGCACACATTCTACCTGATCCTCTTCATGCTAGATGTCTAAATTCTAAATCATGCTTCTATTTAGATATAGTATGAAAACAAAGCAAAGTACCTAACATGTGTTTGGTGAAAGAGTGACTTTCTATACCTTTTCCCTACCCCAGGACACAGTCAAGTAGTCCTTACATAATTTGTTCTCTTTACTGCAGGATATTTGTGAAGATATTTCTGATCACGTTGAGCAAATCCATGCCCTCCTTGAAACAGAGTTCTCCCTGAAGCTGCTGTCCTACTCTGTCAATGTGATTGTGGATATTCATGCAGTGCAGCTCCTCTGGCACCAGCTTCGGGTCTCTGTTCTAGTTCTGAGAGAACGCATTCTGCAAGGACTGCAGGACGCCAATGGCAACTACACCAGGCAGACAGACATTCTGCAAGCTTTCTCTGAAGAGACAGAGGAGGTGAGTCTTTCCTTTGAAGGCATCTAATGCATGGTCAAGTGTTTCCATTTGAGAATATTTCCAGTTAAGAATGGGTTAGTAAAGTAGAATTCTTTGTAAGTAGATAAAGCTATCCCAAAGGGAACTTGATGTGGTACTGATAAGAGGCTAGGACGCTTATAATGTGCATGTGGCTTTAGACCTGAATAATCCACACTAAATAATTCCCATAGATACCATCATAGAGATGTTCATATTTTAATTTTTTAATACTTTTTTAACTGACAGCTTACTGATTCCAGGCTCTAGGTGCCAGTAATATAATAGAGATGACATGTTTTCTACCTTAGAAGAACTTTGAATCTAGCAGGCGGAGAAAAATATAATTCATGTAGGCTTTTCTAGAATTGAGTCTAACCTGAGCTATAAAGGAGAGACAGGTTAATAGTAAAGAAAATGTTCTAGATACAGGAAATGGCATAGTCAAAGACTCAAAAGGTAAGAGGCAAAAGACTCAGAGGAACCGAAGACAGGATTTAGGGTGATGGGTAAGCAGAGGGTAGTTGATAAAGATATAGATTTGGACCTAATTTTGAGCATGAAAGAAACATTTGTTTAGGAAAGTCATTCTGGATACAGTGCATCAAATAGATATTGGAATATTATATAATCAATTATTTTATTTTCCTTGTATGTATCAAGAATACCTTAAATAATTAGTTGCTATTATTCTTGTAGAATAACTTAACAACCTCTACTATTCTCAGTGAAATCAGCATACATCTACAGAAAGAGCATTATGATTGATAAGCAAGGAGTAGATATATAGATACAGATATGGAGTGTGTTATATGTGTGTGTGTGTGAGAGAGGGGGGAGGGAGGGAGAGAGAAAGAGAGAGAGAGAGAGAGAAAGAGAGAGAGAGAGAGAGAGAGAGAGAGAGAGAGAGAGAGAGAGAGAGAGAGAGAGAGAGAGAGAGAGAGAGAGAGAGGTTACATGGCTTTAAAACTTAAAAAAAATTCTTTGTAAATTTTTGCAGGTTCCGGAGCTTGAACTCGGGGCCTGGGATCTGTCCCTGAACCTTTCTATGCTCAAGACTAGCACATTATCACTTGAGCCAAAACATCACTTCTGGCTTTTTTCTGATTAGTTTATTGGAGAATAATAATCTCACAGGCTTTCCTGCCAGGGGTGGCTCTTGAACTATTATCTTCAGATCTCCACTCCCTGAGTAGATAGGAATATAGGTGTGAGCCACCAATGCCCAGCACTTCCGTGGCTTTTGAAACCCAGTTTAGATCTTTACTGTTAGCTTTGTGAAAACAGATATCCATGAGTTCAAAATGCACTCACATCAATCAATATCTAAGACTAAAAGGTCTTATAATTAGTGCTGCATAAATCTGACATTTAAATTTTATTAGTGTTTCTGGGACTTCAACGTCGACACTGAAAAACAAATCTCTAGCTATTTTAATAAATAATTTATTTTTCTTAATTGCTGTTTATTCAAAACAAAGATGCTTTGGCTGTGACAAATTCCCTTTAGGGCTAGAAATGTATCAGAATTAAAATCAACTTTCTTCTCTATCTTTATCACAATGTATTTTTAGTTAACTTTTTCTGCCATTACAGCACTAGGAGAGTGATGTAAACATCACCAGAAGAAATATCGGATGAAAGTGCTATGCTTGTTCTTCCAATGGGAGCTACCCCTAGAAGCTTCTCAGTTGGGATAGTGTGGTTATGGGATGGGTTATGGTTATCGGATATTACAGAGAATGTCTAGCTGGCAAACTTTCTCTAAATCTACTGCCTTTGAAGACCTACACTATTGAAATCTTCAGAGATGATGATTTGTTTGAATTCTAAGATCTTTCTTTAGATCTGTCTGCTTTCTAGAAGGGACGTTATACAAGCATTGATTAGAATCAATTCCTTTTACGTATTTATTTACTCAACAAGTATCAATTGATCATCAGCCCTTTGTTGTATGATCTAGATATAGAGAAGAGGTTATCGCTTTTTATTTTTGCCAGTCTTGAAGCTTGAACTCAGGGCCTGAGCACTTTTCCTTTTCTTTTACTCAAGGCTAGCACTTTATCACTTGAGCCACAGCACCACTTCTTGGCCTTTTCTGTTTATGTGGTACTGAGCAATCAAACCCAGAGCTCTATGCATGCTAGACAAGCACTCTAGCACAGAGCCATATTCCTAGCCCCTATCACTGTCATTGTTATTGTTTTGTGGGATTATACTTAATCATATGCAAATATTCATTTGTATGACTCATGAATTGGTAGTTGAAGGTGGGGTGGAAAGACATTTGGTCTAGGTAAAAGTCACTGCACACATGTGTCATGAGTTTAAATTAAGTAGTATCCATTATGTTTCATGTTATTGAACTAAACATTTATTTGTAGATTTTTGAATCCCATTTATGAATTTCCTACTTGAGATTAATTTTTAATATTATAAAGATGCAAGATTTTATGTGAGTGACAGGAATGATTCTAATATGACTCCAAGCCAGCATAGTAGGAGTTTCTGCTACCATAGTAGAAATATGAAAGCCAGGAATGGAATTCAAAAAAACAATTCTCTATCAGAATAAATTTAACTTAAGGTATATGTATAATGAAGAGAAAAATAATAAAATAAAACACTGATAAAATAGAATAGTTGATTTTCCTTCCAGAAAAAGAGGTTTCAATTATTTTCTTTCCTAATTCAGTTAAATTGCACCATTATATTGAAGATTAGGTAGAAAACTTGAGGCTACAACAAGTCTGCAATTCTCTCTTTTTGAAAAATTAAAATATATGGGTTCAATTCCTTATTTAAATATGAAATAGACTATCTAGTTAGCAAATTCTCTAATACCTTACAAACACAAAAGCAAGCTAGCCCAATAAATGAGTAAATAAAACACTTAAACACAAAGTTCAAATTTGTGTAAAGGATATTTTGCACTATAATTTTATATATTCCACACAATGTTTATTTAGTAAAGAAAGTAATATATATTAAAATAGTGTCATATGATAGAGAAAAGTAAATTTCAGAGAGGTTAAATAATTTCTGAAAAACATAAATGTAGGAATAATTAAGTAAAACCAACAATAAGGAATGACATTCCTTCCTCCCTTCTTTTCTTTCTACTTCCTCTTCATGTCTATCAATTTCCTACCATGTACAAGGCATTAAATATTCAGAAGATGTAATATGTTAGCAATCACCTTTATAGTTTTGTTTGATCTTCACAGAGTTTTGGGAAGTAAGCAGGCATAATAGATATTTTTATGTCATTGTAAGAAAGTATCTGCCAGAGACAACCTAATGGAGGATGGATTTATTTTGGCTCAGAGTTTCATAGACTTCAGATCATCATTCATTGCTTTGTTGTTTCTGGGCCCATGGAGAGGAAGAATATCACAGTGGTAGAAACACTGAACAACAGGTTAGTCACCTCATAGTAAATAGGAAATAGAGAAGGAAGGGGGAAAAGGGTTGAGAGGGTGTGAGACAGGAAGATGATAGGAAAGAGAAAAGAGATTTCTATAAGGACACACTGTTAGTGACTCTCTTGTTTTATCTAGGGCTGACCTACCAAAGTGCGAACATACTCTCAAAATAATATCCCCAGCTTGGGACCCCACATTTTTTTATTTTTTTATTTTTTCCATATATTTTATTGTAATTAATAGAAGGTTACATTATATTTGCCATATAGAAGGTGCATTAATTCACATACATTGATACCCTTTCTCATGTCTTGGTCCCCATTTCCCTCCCACTCACCCCCACCCCTCATCGTGATTTCCCCCCTTCCCTATCCAATTTTAAATAACCAAATACAAATATATCCAATATATCAGACAACAAAGTGAGATACTGTAACAATATGAGATAACCAAGGGACAGCAAAAGAGATGAGAGATTAAGTACATTAAAGACAGCAATCACTTACTATATGGCTTTTGTTTCTACATCCTAGAGGTCCTTTCATTTAGCATCATACTATATGGCCTTATGTATCTAGGTTTTGCTCTCTTGCAAATCTCTACTAGGAGAGCCCAAGGTTTCTACTGATTATGACAAATGAGGGAAACCACTGAGCCTATGTTCCTTTGAGTCTGGCTTACTTACTTAATATGATTTTTTCTAAGTCTTGCCATTTCCTCACAAATGGGGCAATGTCATTCTTTCTGACAGCAGCATAGAATTCCATTGTGTGCAAATAACACATCTTGTTGATCCAGTCATCAACTGAGGGACATCTAGGTTGGTTCCATATCTTTGCTATGGTAAATAGTGCTGCAATGAACATCGTTGTGCTAGTGGATTTAGTATGTCTTTGTTTCTGGGTGGTTGGGTAAATGCCAAGTAGTGGAATTGTTGGGTCATAGGGGAGCTCTATGTTTAGCCTTTTGAGGAACTGCCATACTGCTTTCCATAGTGGTTGAACAAGTTTGCACTCCCACCAACAGTGTAGTAGTGATCCCTCCTGGACACATCCCCTCCAACATCTGTTGTTATTAGTTTCTTGATCCTGGCCATTCTAACTAGAATCTTAGAGTTGTTTTGATTTGCATTTCTTTTATGACCAGAGATGTTGAGCATTTCTTCATGTGTCTGTAGGCCATTTTCGTTTCTTCTTCAGAGAAGACTCTCTTTAAGTCTTTGGCCCATATTTTAACGGGATGGATGTTTCTTTGGAGATTAGTTTGGGGGTGATTCAATATTTTGAGCTCTTGATAGATTTTAGATATGAGGCCTTTGTCCATTGTAAGGTTGGTGAAGATCTTCTCCCATTCTGTAGGCTTCCTAATTAATTTACAAGCTATGGCCTTTACCATACAAAAGCTCTGCAGTTTAATGCAGTCCCACTTATCCAGCCTTTCTCTGATTTGTTGTCATTCTTGGTCCTTAAGAAAGTTTTGACCTGTGCCAAGGAGGCCTAGTGTATCTCCTATTCCTTTTTGTAAAGTTTTCGGTGTGTCGGCTTTTAGCTCAAGGTCTTTGATCCATTTCTGTAGGTGCTTAACCAGTTCTGCCAGCACCACTTGTTGAAGAGGCTATATTTCTTCCATTCTATTTTTTTGGCTCCCTTGTCAAAGATTAGGTGGCCATACATCTGTGGTTTAATATCTGGGTCTTCAGTTCTATTCCATTGGTCTTCAGGCCTGTTCTTGTATCAGTACCAAGCTGTTTTGATAATTATAGCTCTGTAATAGAGTCTAAAATTTGGTTTTGAAATTCCTCCTGCGCTTTTCTTTCTGCTAAGAAGTGTTTTTGCTATACGGGGTCTTTTATTATTCCATATGAAATTTTGGATTGCCTCTTCTATTTCTTTAAAGAATGACATTGGGATATTGATGGGTATTGTGTTGAATTTGTAGATAGCCCTTGGCAAGATTGTCATTTTCATAATGTTGATTCTTCCAATCCAGGAACATGGGAAGTTTTTCCATTTCCTCAGTTCTGCTTTAATTTCCTTTTTCAGGGTTTTAAAGTTTTCATCAAGAAGTTCCTTTATATTCCTAGTTAAGATAATTCCTAGGTACTTTATTTTCTTTGAGTCTATTGCAAATGGAGTTGCTTTCCTATTGTTGCCTCGTTCCTCTCACGCTTGGCATAGAGGAAGGCAGTTGATTTTTGAAGGTAATTTTATACCCTGCTACCTTGCCAAAGTTTTGAATCAGCTCAAGGAGCTTGGGGGTGGAGTCTATAGGATTATTTGAATATAGTATCATGTCATCTGCAAAGAGGGAAAGTTTTGAATCAGCTCAAGGAGCTTGGGGGTGGAGTCTATAGGATTATTTGAATACAGTATCATGTCATCTGCAAAGAGGAAAGTTTTCCTATTTGGATCCCCTTTTGCTTGCTTCTTGCCTTATTGAACTGGCTAGGAATTCTAACACTATGATAAAGAGGAGTGGAGAGGGTGGGCATCCTTGTCTCGTTCCTGATTTTAGAGGGAATGGCTTTAGCTTTTCGCCATTAAGTATAATACTAGCTGTGGGTTTATGATACACAGCCTTTATTATACTGAGGAATGTTCCATGGATTCCTAGTTTCTCCAGAGCTTTTACCATAAAGGGGCCCTGGATCTTGTCAAATGCCTTTTCTGCATCTATTGAGACAATCATGTGATTTTTGCTCCTGTTGATGTGTTGAATTATATTAATTGATTTGGTATGTCGAACCACTTTTGCCTCCCTATGATGAATCTTGTTTGATCATAGTGTATAATTTTTTTGATGAGTTGTTGTAGACGGTTGGCCAGTATTTTGTTGAGAAGTTTTGCATCGATGTTCATCAAAGAAATAGGCATATAGTTCTCTTTCTTTGATGAAAATCTGTCTGGTGATGCCGGGGCCAACCGGCAGCAAACCAGGGTTCGCAGATTGGGGTTCCTGAAATAGGGGACAAGGACTAGGAAGAAAAAGAAGAGAGACAGACACACCGGGTCCGGGATGTCCGCAGTTCAGGCAAAGACTGCCGAGACTGTCGCGTTTATTTTCCACTCCCCCTTCTTCCCTCCTCCTCTCCCAGGGAACCTCAAGGTGTTACATTCATATGGTAATTCTCAGGTCATTTACATAGAATAGGGCCAGAAAGCAATAAGACAATATAGCCATCGTCTGATGCAAGTCAAGGTACAGTTTGATTCCACTCTGGCTCCCAACATGGTTTGGGTATGAGTTTTATACTGGCTTCATAGAATGAGTTTGGTAAAGAGCCTTCATTTTCAATTTTGTTGAAGAGCTTGAGGAGTATTGGTGTGAGATCTGCTTTGAAGACCTTATAGAATTCAGCTGTGAATTCATCTGTCCCTGGGCTTTTCTTAGGTGGCAGGTCTCTTATTGCCATTTCTATTTCAGTGCTTGAAATAGGCCTGTTTAGTTGAGTTAGTTCCTCTTGGTTCAGTGTGGGTATGTTAATATTGGCTAGGAATTCATCCATTTCTTCTAGATTCTCAAATCTGTTTGCATGAAGGTTTGAGAAGTATTCCCTCATGATGCTCTGTATCTTGGTAATTTCTGTCCTGATGTTACCATTTTCTTCTGTGATTTTGTTTATTTCAGTATGCTCCCTTCTTTTTTGGTAAGATTTGCTAAGGGTTTGTCAATTTTGTTAATTTTTTCAAAGAACCAACTCCTTGTTTTGTTGATTCTTCTATAGGTTTTTTGTACTCCAATTCATTTAATTCTGCTTTGATTTTAATAATTTGCTTCCTTCTGCTGGGATTAGGGTTGGTTTGTTGCTCTTTTTCCAGGAGGTTAAGGTGACACATTAAATTGTTGGTTTGCGATTTTTCCAATTTGTTATTGTAGGCACTCAGAGCTATAAATTTTCCTCTGAGTACTGCTTTTGCCGTGTCCCAAAGGAGTTGGTATTTTGTGTGCTCCTTTTTGTTAAATTTCATAAACTGTTGCATTTCTGTTCTGATCTCTTCGATGACCTATTGGTGATTCAACAATGTGTTGTTCAATCTCCATGAGTTACAGGGTTTTTGTTGATGGAGTTGTGTGTTCAGTTCCAATTTGATGCCTTTGTGGTCTGAGAGAGTGCAGGGAATAATTTCTGTGTTTCTGAATCTGCCCAGGTTTGTTTTATGCCCTAAAATGTGGTCTATTTAGGAAAATTTTCCATGTGTTGCTGAAAAAAACATATATTGTGTTGTTGCTGGGTGGAATAATCTGCAAATGTGTGTTAGATCTATTGGTCTGTATAGTTTCTCTGTTGACTTTATGCCTGGTTAATCTTTCCATAGGTGAGAGTGGTGTGTTAAAGTCACCAATAATCACTGTGTTTTGATCTATGTATGGTTTAAGAGAAAGTAAAGTTTGCTTGATGAAGTTCTGAGCTCTGGGATTAGGTGTGTAGTTGTTTAGGGTGGTTATGTCCTCCTGGAGGAAAGATCCCTTTAGTAGTATGTAGTAACCTTCTTTGTCTTTTCTCACTAATTTTAGTTTCAAGTCTATTTTATCTGCTATGAGGATGGCAACTCCAGCCTGTTTATGGGGGCTGTTAGTTTGATAAAGTTTATTCCAACCTCTCACTTTCAAAAAATGTTTGTTTTGGGGGTAAAATGTGTCTCTTGAAGACAGCAGAATGATGGATCTTGCTTTTTGATCCAACTAGATAGTCTATGTCATTTAATTGGACTGTTAAATCCATTGCTATTGAGAGTCAGGATTGAGAAATATTTATTAGTTCCTGCCATTTTTACAAGCTTTCATTAGGGCCTGTGTCTTGATAGTTCTTGTGGTACTTAGATGTTATGAGTTTTAGGTGCCATTTCTTTCTCTCTTTTATATTTCTGTTGTTTTTCTGTGTGTAGAACATCTTTGAGAATTTTCTGTAATGTTGGTTTGGTTGCTACATAATGTTGAAGCTTTTCCCTGGAATGGAATGTTTTTATTGTTCCCTCAGTTATGAATGAGAGCTTAGCTGGGTACAGTATTCTTGGTTGGTAGTTATTTGACTTCAGGGCATGACATATATCCTTCCAATCTATTCTTGCTTGCATGGTCTCTGCTGAGCAATCTGGGGTTATTCTGATTGGTTTGCCTTTATAGGTGATTGTTCCCTTCTCCCTGGCTGCTTTTAGGATCTTATCATGGGTCTCTATTGATCCAGTTGGGTTTATAATGTGGCGGTGGGATGTCCATTTCTGGTCAGGTCTGTTTGGGGTTCTAAAAGCTTCTTGTATCTAGATGGGCCTGCCCTTCTGGATATTTGGAAAGTTCTCTGAGATGATTCTCTGAAGAATATTTCCAATATCATTAACCTCTTTCTCCACCCCCCCTCAATACCAATTAGCCTTAAATTAGGCCTCCTAATTTTATCTTGGATCTCCTGTAGCGTTTTCTCATATTTCCTAGATTTGGTTTGACTCATTTTCTGTTCTTTTTCTATAACAACGAAATTATCTTCAACCCTGGAAATTCTCGCTTCTGCATTGTCTAACATGCTATCAAAGCTTTCTACTTTATTCTTCATCTCCCTTGCTTCTAATTGCTCATTTTTGATGACTTGCATATCCTGTTTTAGATCATGTATAGATTTCTTTAACTCCTTTATTTCCATTTGATTTGTTAGCTCAGTACCTTTATTTTCTTTGCACATTTGTTGGAGTTCAGTCACCTTTTTGTTTGTGGATTCTATGAATTCATCCATTTTTCTTTGAAAAACCTTTATTATGGCCGCCTTTATGGCTTCTCCTTTTTCAGTTATCACCTTGTTTATGGTTTCCTCTTGTTTAGCTATGGCTTCCTCCTTTATCTCTTTCTTTATGTTTTCAGACTTTTCATTAATAATGTTTATCAATTGCATTTGTATAGCACTTGGAAGACTCTCCTCTAGATTTGCCACTGACTGCTCCATTGCCTGTTTATATTGGGTGGGAGATGCTATTCCTTGATTTGACATTTTTCTTGAGTTTCTTGTTCTGCCCATTTGAAAATGGGAGCAAGATTAATACTAAACAAGGTTATAATTTTTCAGATATCACCAACCTAGACCTTTTTAGTTGGCTGACAATAGATGTTTGCTCTTTTAGATTGGTAATATCACTCTCTCTTTCTTTTTGTGCATTTACATACAAATCTAATACAACCACAGATTACTGATTTATGACCAAGACAATAATCCCCTCAATCCAATCTCTATTGTATTTAAGTCCCCTCTGGACCTGGAGTATAATTGAACACCTAGATACACAGCATTGCTCAACAACCATCAAATTTAGATCCATGCATTATAAGATTTGAAAGATGAACAGAGGACCAGAGATATAAAAATAATTTAAAAGACGACAAGGGGGGTAGGAAAAGAGTACTGCCGGAGTGTAGGATTATTATAGTAATGAAGAAGATATCGTGTAAGGTAACTGACCTAAGGTGATAGACAGGTAGAGTATTTGAGTATAAAGTTTAGATGAACTTAGATAAAATGTATGATAATAAGAAGAATAATAAGAAGAATATATAGAGAAAAGAGGGAGGTAGATATAGGAGATTTCAATGATACAAATTTTAAAAAGAAAACAACAACAAAATAAAAGAAAACAGAACACACACACACACACACACACACACACACACACACACACAAACCAAAAACAAAAAATAAAAAGCAAACCAAAAAAAAAAGGTAAAAAGGAAAGAAAAAGTGGGGGAGATTCCTTACTATTGTGAGTTCTTATCTAAGAGATACTAGGGTTTAGAACCAGGAGTTTAAAAAGCAGGTGACTATCAATATGGATATCATTTTTTTTCAGACTGTACCCAGAGTTGTCACTGTGTTTCTAGGAATGACCACAGTGACAGAAGGGATGTGGGAAAGAGAGGAGAAAAAAAAAGGAATGAATCATAACATTAGAAAAAAGATGTAGGTAAAATGGCAACGAGAAAAATAAGAACATGTAAAAATGCAAATGAAAAGGGTAGAAGAACAACAAAAAAACGGGTATTCTTCAGGTTTTTTTTCTGGGGGGGGTGCAGGATAGGAAACTGTGTCCACTAAATTCAGGATCCAAACACTTCACAAAATCTTTTTCTCTTGTGATTTGGCTTTGTGGTTTTTCGGATCAGATTGCTTGATTGATAAAATGAAGCTGAAAGATCCGTGAGAGGCTTTGTTTGCCAGGTATGTGGCTGGCGCAGGGGAGGGACTTTAGCAGTGCTGGGTCCATATTTTTGGCTAAGAGATCACTGGGAAATCCTTTGCCAGTTAGAAAGATGGCGTTTCCAGCATCACCTCTCAGACTCCAATTGCTTTGGCCGGGTTCTTGCCAGCAGTCAAGAAGGCGCTGCTCTCAGCTTGTGGGGAAGGGGGCTCCTCCCAATGCCGTTTAGCAAGCAGAAGTGGAAACTTCTCCTCAGAAGTACTCACAAATTGCTGGATTGTCTGGTTCTGTGAAGCTGGCAGGTGGGTGCATGGCCAGGTGTCGGCTCTGGGCTCGCGCAGGCTCTGTGTGGCTCTGTCCACAGCGGAGGGTCTGTGGTGCTGTGAAGGGCTGTCTGCTCTGCGGCTGGTGGGGCTCCACGCTGTCTTCTTGATCCGGTTTTCTGCCTTTTTCCTCTCTGACTGAGATCTCTGTGGTGCTAAAGCTTACTTAGGATCAATTTCTGGTAAAGAACTGTCCCCTACACTGCCAGAACTGGAATCTTGGCGGGAGCTCAGTACATCTCACACTGAACCGCCGCCATCTTTCGCCTCTCCCCAGCACCCCACATTTTTTTCTATATATTTTTTTTACTGTAGGGACCCCACATCTTACATATAAGTTTGGTGGAAACATTTCATATTCAAACACAACAGCAGGGGAGGTGAATTATCCTTATTTTATAGATGTTATCATTGTATCCAGATTAGAGGACTGAAGTGGAGAGAGGTAATGTCAGATGGATAGTAGTAAATCTGAATAATTAACATTAACACAATAGCAAATGTTGATGAGAACTTATTATGTGCCAGATGATGTAGTTAGCTTGCAATTTGCCTAAATGATACTTCCTTATGTGGAGATACATTGATCCTTCACATTACTCACAATGTAGCACTTTGTGTATTCCCCATGAGTACATATTACAGGATAATTTATCTCAAGGCAAAGTATATTCCAGATTTTGAACTGCATAAGGATTAACTCCAGAAGATATTCATCTCTGTATTTCCTACAGCACTTCAATATTTTCATGTTGAGCTGCTGATGAGTTGGATTAAATTAAATATTTCAATTAATCACTGCTCTAGGTATATGACAGGGAGATACTACTACTTTAAGTTGGCAGAGTTGGAATTAATCACAGAGATTATGTGATTCATAATTTTATCTTGTAGAAAATGAAATATTTTAAGAATAATAACTTGGTACAAATAATATTAAGAGATTTATGTATAATTTTTCTCCTTGTTGATCGGAAGTAAAACTTTGTTTTACATTTTTCTGTCAAACTTGTTCTCATTTTGCTACTTCTCTCTGGAATGTATTCAGAATCACAGAATCCCAGCATGGTAGAGGTAGAATGAGTCTGAACAAGTACTTTGACAGTGTGGGGCATTTTTCTAAGAGCTCAGTAAATTCATGTGTTAAGAATTAAAACAAGGCCAGGTGCAGGTGGCTCATGCCTAGAATCCTAGCTACTCAGGAGGTTGACAGCTGAGGATCACAATTCAAAGGGCAACTTGACCATGAAAGTCCATGAGAATATTATCTCCAGTTAACCACCAAAGAATTGGAAGTGGTGTTATGACTCAAAGTAGCAGAGTGCTAGCCTTGAGCTGAAGAGCTCAGGAACAGCCCTATGACTGACAAAAAAAATACAATTAACACACCACAAATGGGGAGGGAGGAATATGAAAAAAAAGTATACATGTACTTGAAACAATGAAATAGTTTCTGTTTCAGCAGAAATAATAATTTTATGCACAAAGGTGACTGGTAACTATTATTTAGCAATGAACACTGGTATTAACTTAGACCATTTTAATAGAAAATTTTAAATTATAAGTATTAAGTTGGTGGAGATACAAAGGGAAAGCTGCTAGTGATCCAGTGATCCAGTTCTAAGTTCTACCTTTTTTTATGAAGACATCATTATTAGACATCATGATGTCTAAGTTCCATCTTTTGTTATGAAGACAATAAAATCTTGAGGTCAAATAAAAAAAAAGAGGCTTCTCTTTGTTGTTTTTAATGTACTGTATGAAGTTATTTCTTTTTTCTTTCATTTTTTTTCTTTGGTTTATCCCCCTGTTGTCACTTCATTTGTGGGTTTTTTTTTTTTTTTTTTTTTTTACCAGTCCTGAGCTTGAGCTCAGGGCGTGAGCACTGTCCTTGGACTTTCTCAAGGCTAGAGCTCTATCACTTGAGCCTCAGCACCACTTCCAGCTTTTTGCTATGTATGTGGTACCAAGGAATTGAACCTGGGTCTTCGTGCATGCTAGGCAAGCACTCTACCACTAGGCCAAACTCCCGGCCCTGTTGTTGTCACTTTATTTGATTTTGGTACCCTGTGTCTTGTGTTTATTTGATTTGGGGAAAGGAAGGGGAATGAAAAAAAAAATGGTGAGACAAAGGACAAAGGGTGAACCAATGCAACAGACAATATGTTGGAAGATAATATGTTGGAAATGAACTCTACAACCTGAGGGAGGGGACTGGAAGGGAGGGGAAGTGGGAGAAAAACAAGGGAACTGGTAACAATGTTCAAGGAATGTTCATTACCTTCATTTGCAACTGTAAGCCCTCTGTACATCACCTTGATAAAATCAAATTAAAAACAAACATGCAAACCAAAAGAATCAAAATGACCTCTGACTTCATATGAATGCTGAAGGGCAATACTTGATAAAAATAATAGGAAATATATTGAAATTTAACTAGTTGGTAATTTAAGTGAATCTTATGAAATTGCCATCATTTATATAATATTATTTATGCATTATGAACAAAGTTAAACAATCAAAACAATCAAAGCTGCTAAAACTGCCCAAATTGATTTGTTTTACTCACTCATTCCCTGGCATTTTTGACTTCTGACTTTCTTTGAGAACCTAGACCAGGTCTAAAGCACTATTTGTTTTGATTGTGTGCGTGTGTATGTGTGTGCGTGTGTGCATGCATGTTGTGGATCAAACTTAGGCCCTTATACATGTTTGGCTGGCATTCTTTTGGGCTACATCCCCACCCTAAAACTATGCTCTTATGCTTTCTGAGGTTTTCCTTTGTTTTTATTGTTTGCTTAATTTAAGGGAGATTTTTAAAATTAAAACTAAATATAAATAACATGTTTTTTATTGTAATGTATAAAGGGGTTAGTTATAGTGGCCAGGTAGTAGGTGCATTACTTCTCACACATTGATACTCCTCATGTTTTTGTCCCCATTTTTCTCCCCCACTCCTCCCAATCATCTTGTTTCCCCCCCCCACTTCCCTTTCCTATTTCAAATAAATAAACGTATATACAACATGCCAGGTAACAAAGTCAGATACTGTAATAATATGAGATTAACCAAAGGGCAACAAAAGAGAAGAAAAATAACATTTGTAAGGAAATGGAAAGACTTGGAAAAAAATCATATTAGGTGAAGTTAGCCAGATCCAAATGAACATAGGCTCAATGGTTTCCCTCATTTGTAATAATTAGTACACATCTAGGGCTCTCCTAGCAGAGGAATGCAATAGTGCAAAACCTAGATACATAAGGCCATGTAGGATGAGGCTAAATAAAAGGATTTCCAGGATGTGGAAACAAGAGCTTTATCTTGTGTGATTGTTCTTAATGAAAAATGTTTATTCTTGAGTGATAATTACTCAGATTATCTGAGATCAGCATAAGAAAGGGATCCATTTGGCTCAGTGAATACGGTATGGTATCCTCTTTCAAACTAGAGACTGGGTAGAGATCCCTGAGGTTTTCTGAAAAGCACTGTATTTTGCTCTTTGAGATACATTCACACATTATCTAACATATATCTTCAGTATATTCAACTAGTTATTTATT
This sequence comes from Megascapheus bottae, assembly GCF_031878675.1. Taxonomy (NCBI): domain Eukaryota; kingdom Metazoa; phylum Chordata; class Mammalia; order Rodentia; family Geomyidae; genus Megascapheus; species Megascapheus bottae. The sequence goes on along the minus strand of NC_143522.1, from coordinate 50,399,707 downwards.
AAGTGTCCCTGGGATTATGATGCCAAATGGGGACTAAATATATTCCTCAGACATTTCCTGCTTATTCAAAGGTAGATAGCTAACCCTACAAATTTAAGAGAAGTACATGCCAGCTCAAAGTAGCATGAAGTTTTTGGAACTTGGAGTTTGGGTCAGAGAGCCTTATTCTAAGGTCTGTCTTGTCTCTTGATGATCAGGCTACTAATTGTCCTTCCTTTGGCTCAGTCTCCTCATAGGTAAAATAGGACAATAGTACAGATCTCAAGAAGAAAGTTGTAAGGACGAAATTAAAAAGTAATAGCAAGCTGGGTGCTGGTGGCTCACACCTGTAATCCTGGCTACTCAAGAGGCTGAGAGCTGAGGATCATGATTCTAAGCCAGCCAGAGAAGAAAAGTCAGTGAGACTCTCATATCCAATAAACTACTCAGAAAAAGTCAGAAGTGGCACTATGTCTCAAGTGGTAGAGTGTTAGTCTTGAACACTAAGAGTCTTAGGGTCAGAGCCCAGATTCTGAGTTTAAGCTACAACACTGGCAAAAACATTATTTTTAAAGTAATAATAATCTACCACTCTCATTTGTGAATGAGGAAACTAAGGCTTAGAAAGAGTAAATGAGGCTTTCCATTATTGCTGTGAGGATTATCTGGATGTTGTGGAGAGATGTAAAATAAAGGCAGGAGCAATATCTGAAGGGAAGAGAGCATTCCAGAAACAAAATGAACAGTGAGCAATAAAACCCATGTAAGACCTTGTGAGCCAATGGCTCATGCCTGTAATCCTAGCTACTTGGTAGGCTGAGATATGGGATCATCATTCAAAACCTGTCTGAGCCAGAAAGTCTGTGAGACTTTTTTCTACAACTAACCAGCAAAAAGCCAGTTATGAAGGTATGGCTCCAGTGGTAGAGTGCCACTCTTTAGTGAAAAGGCCAAGTGAGGGCTGAGTCTATGAGTTTAAGCCCCAGTACTGGTACCAAAAAAGAAAAAGAAAAAAAATCTTGGAGGATCTAAATATTACGAAAATGTGGTTGAAATAAACAGGGTATGTGGTTCTAGCTTCCAATGGGTCACTCTAAGCCTTCCTCCAGAAGAACAGAGGGATGGGATTATAACTACTTCTCACTTTTTAGCTTTTTCTATTCATGTCATAAGGCACTAGATTAGATCAGACTGTCTTTCATTTGGGTAAGCATAGTAGAATTCCATAAACCTTATTCTCCAATAAATTAAAAAAATCTTCTTGCTTAAATTAGCAAGAAGACAAAAATCTTAACCACAAAATTAAAGAATAGAAAGCTAAAATGCTCACCTGTCATCCTATTTTAGTATGGTGGAGTTTTAAAGAAGTCTGGTTGGAGCTATAAATAATAAGGGAAGTGGGCAGATGGTTTCTAACTGTATCAGTGGGAACAGTGTGAGGGATGAAACCCATACAGAGGGAGGAGATGGGGTAAAGATAGTTCCCCACTCATTAAATTTCCCCAAGACAATATGTGTGTTCCTTTGAAATGTAGGCCAAATGAAAATTGATCTTAAACTGTTCATTACATATCTGCAAAGTCAATAGTTCACCTTCCCATGATTTGTAAATATATATTTAACCTAATTGGGTTAACTCAGTTATTTCACTGTAAAATATTTTTGAAATGTACTGTGACCTAGCCACCTGCATGAAGTGCTAGAGTGATAGCCAAATTCAAACTAAAAAAAGCCTACACAGAGATTTCATTTTTACAGTGCTTTATTCTCACAGATTTATTATTTAAGGCTTTACTATAGAATATGGTATATTTTAAAATAGAAAATTGAGACAGGAATGGATATTTTGAACTGTACTCCCACATTTTTACTAAGGTTCTCTGACAGATTAAAGAAAAACCTTTAAATGTTTCAAAACAGAATGCCACATACAAAAAACTATGTGGCAATTGATTAATGCACTTTTCTGCATGTCAAACCAGAAGCCACTGGGACTGACATACTTCTGATAATGGCCTATGTTTAGATTTCATCTGAACCAGCAGTTTGTTGTAATTGATATTGTATTTACTGAAACCATTACTATTGTCTGTTTCAGGGACGACTTGATTCTCTAACAGAAGTGGATGACTCTGGACAATTAACTATCAAGTGTTCTCAAAATTACTTGTCCCTGGATTGTGGTATTACTGCATTTGAACTATCTGACTATAGTCCAAGTGAGGATTTGCTGGGTGGCCTGAGTGACATGACCTCTAGCCAGGTCAAAACCAAACCCTTTGACTCTTGGAGCTATAGTGAGATGGAAAAGGAGTTCCCTGAGCTTATCCAGAGTGTTGGATTACTCACGGTAGCTGCTGACTCCATCCCTTCCAATGGCAGTGAAGCAGTTAGTGAAGAGGCATCTCAAGTGTCTCTTTCAGCAGAAGAAAAAGGTGGATGTGGAGACAACAAAGCTTTTGCAGACAAAGAGCAACCAGGCTTACCACCAGGGCCGTCATCTTCAGGGGACACTCTGGTAAATGCCGTTCATCACTCTTCTGATGCTGCAAAGCAAGAATCTAGTTCTGCCCTGCATCTTGATGCAAAGAATCAAGAGCCTCTTCCTTGTGAAAATACAACCCCTAAGCGATCCATCAGAGACTGCTTTAGTTATAATGAGGATTCACCCACACAGCCCACATTGCCAAAGAGAGGACTTTTCCTTAAAGAAGAAACGTTAAAGAACATTCTAAAGGGCAGTAATGGCAAGAAGCACATGGCTGATCTGAAGCCCGAGTTGAGCAGAAGCACTCCATCACTAGTGGACCCCCCTGACAGATCCAAGCTCTGTCTGGTGTTACAGTCTTCCTACCCTAACAGTCCATCTGCAGCCAGCCAGTCCTATGAGTGTTTGCACAAAGTGGGTATTGGGAATATTGAAAATATAGTTAGAAGTCACATTAAAGAAATATCTTCTAGCTTGGGAAGGCTTAATGACTGCCATAAAGAGAAACCTCGACTTAAAAAGCTACACAAGACCTTGGAAGAGGTGCCTGCGTGCCAAATACCTAAACTAGTTTCTGGTTCAGGCAAGCAGGATGAAAACCATTGTTCAATGATGCTTAATGTAAAGGCTTCCAGTGCATCTAAGGTCACAGAGGGTCTGGAAACAGATTCTGCTTCCACATCTTCAGCTGAGCTGTACAGTCAGAGATGCTGGGATGCCAAAGTGCCAGTGCAATCAGAAACATCCAGCTCACCACCTTTCACTCAGAGCAGTGAGTCTTCTGTTGGCTCAGACAATACCATGTCCCCAGTACCTCTTTCCAAGCATGAAATAAAAAATGGCTGCTCCTCATCCTCTCCAAGTCATGTGGCAAAGAATGGTCAGGTTGTAGAGGCCTGGTATGGTTCTGATGAATACCTAGCACTGCCATCCCACCTTAAACAGACAGAAGTATTAGCTTTGAAGTTGGAAAATCTAACAAAACTTCTACCTCAGAAACCTAGAGGAGAAATCATTCAGAATATTGATGACTGGGAACTCTCTGAAATGAATTCAGACTCTGAGATCTATCCAACATACCACATCAAGAAAAAGCATACAAGGCTAGGCAGAATGTCTCCAAGCTCATCTAGTGACATAGCTTCTTCCCTGGGAGAAAGCATTGAATCTGGGCCCCTGAGTGACATTCTTTCTGATGAAGAGTTGTTTATGCCTCTCTCTGGCTTGAAAAAATACATAGATGAGAAATCAGAAAAGGTTTCATGCTCTGAGAAAAAGGAGAGTCATTCTGCTGCAAAATCAGCTCTCATCCAGAAACTAATGCAAGATATTCAACACCAAGACAACTATGAAGCCATATGGAAAAAAATAGAGGTAAGACAATCTGACATTTTGTATTTAGAAGTAATTCTGAAGAGGAGAACAACTTCTCTATACTTCACTATCAAAAATCTTACTAAAAAAATAGCCCTTATGACTCTCCAAAGAAATTAAGGAAAAAGCACAATGATCACTGTATTGTGTGTGTTACTAGGATATGCCCTTTTCAAGGCATTTGCTGCCTAGTTCTGTTGCTTGTTGCCAAAACTTAGGTTCTTGGTGAATAGTGGGCTTCTGTAATGCAAAATAAAACACAAGTGGCTATGCATACTGAAGTGCTTCAGGATTGCAGAAGTGGAATATTCCAGGCACCATCAGTGCTTTTTGATTTTTTTCTTTCAATCTCGCAGTAGCCTCCATATTGATAATGCCTTCTTGTCAAAATAGAGCAGATTATCTGTTTTTAGTAGAATTCTTTCTTTTTTTTTTGACAGTCCTGGGCTTGAGCTCAGGGTCTGAGCACTGTTCTTGGACTTTCCCAATGCTAGTGCTCTACCATTTGAGTCTCAGCACCACTTCAGCTTTTTCCTATGTATGTGGTACGGAGGAATCGAACCTGGGTCTTCATGCATGCTAAGCAAGCACTCTACCACTAGACTAAATTCCTGGCCACGTTAGTGGAATTCTTTGTTTCTTTTCTGAGATCACTAGCTTATAATCATGGTATTATATTACTATGGGCTTTGGGACATGTAATTAGCATATTGGGTGAATATTTACTTTTGGAATAAATTATTCAATGTGATGGAATCTTTGAGGAGAGACATCACAAAATTCTAGGTAACTCCATAATAAAATTTATGACTCTACCTTCTGACAGGCATCTGGAGTGAAAAAGACTTATTCTGGTTATTGTAGTAATGATATTCTCTCCATAACTTTATTGGAAATAGATCCAATTAATTTGATCATCATTATTTATTTCATAATTTCTTTTTAATGTACATAATCATGCCCATTATCATCTGTGTAGTACTTTACATATATACATTTTCCAGGGGCATTTTACAGTCTAGAGCAGAAGGAAGGTCATACTATGTTAACCTTCCTTATATTCATGCAAAGAGAGATTTGACAAGCTTAAGATGTTTTCCCAAGCTAAACTTGCTGGATAAGTAGACAAACACACTGACTGACACTTTTGTTTGGAAATTGAGATACAACCTGTGTCTTTTTTACTCTTCATTCATTTTTCTTCTAATTTGTCATATTGCCTCCCTGAAAAGCTATCTCCCTCCCCAGGAAACTATGACAGAAGTGAGGACAGAGTGTTTAAGAGCCATCCATATCTGGTTAAAAAAAAGAAAAGAAAAAGGAGAAGAAAGAAAATTGATATAACCTTATGCTGGTTTGGGGCTACTCAAGTGTTTTGGGCCACTCCGCCGTATCTGTTCATTGTTGGACACTGTTCCAGGATTATCACTTTCTAGACACTAAAATATAACAAGTGTGAACAGAACTACCATATGGAAGATAGTCCAAGTTGATAAAAAGAGGAAGAATTAGTGTAAATACATAATAAATATTAGTTTGGGTGATGGTGGCACATTCCTATAAATCTTAGCTATTCAGGAGATTGATACCTGAGGATTGTGTTTCCAACAAGCCTGCAAGGTAGGAAAGTCCCTGAGACTCTTATCTCTAATTAACCATGAAAAAGCCAGAAGTGGAGATGTGGCTCAAGTAGAACTGTGGTCAATTGTAGAGTGTGAGCCTTAAGCAAAAGAGCTTAGAGACATAACCCCAGTCCTGAGTCTAAGCCATAGGTACACACACACACACACACACACACACACAGAACAATAAATTAATAATTATTAACATGTATGTGTTTATTCATCAAATCTTCACAACTCTAATATGAACTCCATTTTTTGGTAGTACTGGGATTTGAACTCAGGGCCTCATGCTTGCTAAGTTAGCAATCTACAACTTGAGCTATACATACCTCTAGCTCTGAACAAAATTTTCTGGATGATGAAGCTGAGACAAAGTCCATAGTCTTTAAAATCTATATTATTGACTCAGCATTCTCATGATTTTCCATAAGGAAGTGATCAATAGTCATTACATTATTATATTACTACAATATAATAAATGTCAACGGTGGAACATAAGATAAAATGCAGGGCCAGGAGCTTAGCCTAGTGGGAGAGTGTCGGGGTTTTTACACCCTGACTAAGACAAGACCGAGAAAGGTTAGGGCCAACTGGTGGCCCACACCCAGCCCTCCCTTACCGGAGGACAGACAGACATGCCAGGGACACCGTCACAGCAGAACTCGTTTATTCCGGAAGTACATTGGGCTAAAATAGGGTGCAGGAGCCCATCAGCATAGAGGTGGGCATGGTAGGGAGGTGCTGTCCGAGAGGGTGGCAGGGCCAATCCCAGAGATAGAGGTGGCCTCCTTTCACAAACCACAGCCAAGCCTTCCAATGAGGTGACAGGCAGGATGGATTTCAAGACCAGTAAACAAGCCCATTTTCCTGATGTGATGTGCCCCACAGTAGAGTGCTCACCTAGCATGCATGAAGCCCTGGGACCTATTTACACACTATCACATACTTAGAAAAAGCCAGAAGTGCCTCTGTGGCTCAAGTGGCAGAGAGCTAGCCTTGAGCAAAAAGTGTCCAAGGATAGTGCCCAGGTCCTGAGTTCAAGCCCCAGGATTGGCAAAAAAAAAAAGAGATAAAATGTAGAAGTCATTGTGGTGCTCTACTGCAAGTTCTATAAAGGTATTGAAGTGGTCATATAGCCTAGAATAACTAGCGCTTTTTTCATATATTTTTTATTGTAATTAATAGAAGGGTTACATGATATTTGCCAGATAGATGGTACCTTAATTCCCATACATTGATACCCTTTCACATGTCTTGGTCCCCATTTCCCTCCCCCCCCCACTCCCACCCCTCATCTTGTTTTCCCCCGTTCCCTATCCAATTTCAAATAACCAAATACAAATATATCCGATATATCAGGTAACAAAGTGAGATACTGTAACAATATGAGATAACCAAGGGACAGCAAAAGAGATGAGAGATAACATAGTACCTTAAGAACAACAATCATTCATTATATGGCTTATGTTTCTATATCCTAAAGATCCTTTCATTTAGCGTCCTATTATATGGCCTTTTGTGTCAAGGTTTTGCTCTATTGCAAATCTCTGCTAGGAGAGCCCAAGGTTTCTACTGATTATGGCAAATGAGGGAAACCATTGAGCCTATGTTCCTTTGAGTCTGGCTTACTTCACTTAATATGATCTTTTCTAAGTCATTCCATTTCCTAACAAATGGGGCAATGTCATTCTTTCTGACAGCAGCATAGAATTCCATTGTGTACAAATAACACATCTTGTTGATCCACTCATCAACTGAGGGATATCTAGGTTGGTTCCATATCTTTGCTATGGTAAATAGTGCTGCAATGAACATTGTGTGCTGGTGGATTTAGTATGTCTTTGTTTGATTGGGTAAATGCTAAGTAGTGGAATTGCTAGGTCCTAGGGGAGCTCTATGTTTAGTCTTTTGAGGAACTGCCATACTGCTTTCCATAGTGGTTGAACGAGTTTGCACTCCCACCAACAGTGTAGTAGTGATCCTTCCTGGCCACATCCCCTCCAGCATCTGTTGTTAGTAGTTTTCTTGATCCTGGCTATTCTAACTGGAGTAAGGTGGAATCTTAGAGTTGTTTTGATTTGCATTTCTTTTATGACCAGAGATGTTCAGCATTTCTTCATGAGTCTATAGGCCATTTTTGTTTCTTATTCAGAGAAGACTTTTTTTAAGTCTTTGGCCCATCTTTTAATGGGATGGTTGTTTCTTTGGAGATTAGTTTTGGATTGATTCAATTTTTTGAGCTGTTGATATATTTTAGATATGAGGCCTTTGTCTCTTGTATGGTTGGTGAAGATCTTCTCTCACTCTGTAGGCTTCCTAATTAGTTTACTAGCTATGTCCTTTGCCATACAAAAGCTCTGCAGTTTAATGCAGTCCCACTTATCCAGCCTTTCTCTGATTTGTTGTGATTCTTGGTCCTTATTAAGAAAGTTTCAACCTGTGCCAAGGAGTGTATCTCCTATTCCTTCTTGTAAAGTTTTCAGACTGTTGGCTTTTACCTCCAGGTCTTTGATCCATTTGGAGTTAATTCTAGTACAGGGTGACAAAGAAGGATCCAACTTTAGTTTTCTGCATGTGCTTAACCATTTCTACCAGCAGCACTTGTTGAAGAGGCTATCTTTCTTCCATTCTATTTTTTTGGCTCCCTTGTCAAAGATTAGGTGGCCATAGGTCTGTGGTTTAATATCTGAGTCTTCAGTTCTATTCCATTGGTCTTCAGGCCTGTTCTTGTGCCAGTACCAAGCTGTTTTGATAATTATAGCTTTGTAATAGAGTCTAAAGTTTGGTATTGAAATTCCTCCTGTGCTGTTCTTTCTGCTAAGAAGTGTTTTTGCTATACGGGGTCTTTTATTATTCCATATGAAATTTTGGATTGCCTCTTCTACTTCTTTAAAGAATGACATTGGGATATTGATGGGTATTGCATTGAATTTGTAGATAGCCCTTGGCAAGATTGTCATTTTCACGATTTTGATTCTTCCAATCCAGGAGCATGGGAACTAGCGCTTCTTTTGTATTTGGCTCTGTGCTAAGTTGTTGTTATTATTTTATATATTTTATTCTACTTAAGTCCTAAGAAAGAGGAATTTTATTTTTTTCATATTTTTATTGCAGTCATTAGAAGGGTTACATTATATTCACCAGATAGAAGGTGCATGACTTCACTAATATTGATATCCTTTCTCATGTCTTGGTCCCCATCTCCCTCCCCTACCTCCACCCCTCATTTTGTTTTCCCCCTTCCTTATCTGATTTCAAATAACCAAATACGCATATATACAATATATCAGGTAACAAGGTGAAATACTGTAACAATATGAGATAACCAAGGGACAGCAAAGAGATGAGAGATAACACAGTATATTAAGAACAACATAGTATATTAAGAACAACAGCTATTGCATTCAGGGTCCTATGTGAATTGTTCTCTAGATTTCCTCTCTGATTCAGCTGTTCTTTCTCACACCCAGTTTACTCCATTTCCAGTGGCCACTTAGTTGGACCATGCTTCTTCCTTTTGGACTTTTGTCAGTTTCTCTCCACCAGATGCCCTCATTTCTCATTCCTTTACCTCTTCAGAGTCTTTACTTTAAAAAAATCACTTTCTCAGAGAAACCTACCCCAACCTGACCATTTTTATACAGGTATAACCTGGTCTTTTCTTTTACATAGCTTTTTAACACATTCATATTTCATATACTATTGTTATGTATTTTTGATGTCTTCCTCTGCTAGAAAGAACTCAATGAGAGCAGAAATATTTTCTGTTTAGATTGCTAATAGAATCTCATGCATCTACATCATGAAACATATAGTAGGTATTTAGTAAAGATTATTGACTGAATGAGTAAATCACCATTTCAGAGTGGAAGAAACTTAGTTTGGATGAAGTCATTGAGCAGTGCAGCTAGTAAGTCATGGAGCCAGGCCTCAAGTTCCCTATCTGTGTTATACTTCCTATTAGGTAGACTTGAGGAAAGAAAAATTCTCTAAGAGAATAAGGTAAGTAGAGTGGCATCTGATATCTAAATTGTAATTCAATTGTGGGACAGGGATAAAGAAGGCAGGGACAGAGAAGATTCTTGAATGTTGAGTAGAAAGAGGAAGTAAGAACTCTTAGATAGTATGGACATTTTTTAAAAAGGGAAATCATAAAGGGAGATTTAGGGGAGGGAATAAAATTTAAATTTGTTTGTGAGAGTCATTGATGACTTTGGAAGAAAATTGACTTAATAGAGTAGTAGAGGCAGAAATAGATTGTGGATGATTAAGAACAGAGAAAAGCATTCCTCGTAGTTCAAGGAATTCAGTTGTGAAAGAAGCATAAAATAGAGAATGGAAATTCAGAGTCAATTCCAATAAAAATTTATTTTTTAAGTGAAGTTTAGCCAGAGAGCTAGATGACTAGAAGTTGTGTAAATGGGGCACACACTGAAATAAGAACAGATCCATGTGGGAAAATTTGTAGTCTGATCTAGAAAATGATAATATATGCGATGCATTCTCCTGATTTCTTCTCTACTACATGAGAGTGGTGCATTTGCTCCTCCTGTCCCACAGCAGAAGGCAGAAGAAATATGAAAATCCATTAACAAGCAGTGTGTTCTGAGACAATAACAGAGTTCCCAGGAAACTCCTGTGGCTGGTGACTATGTCTTTGATGTTAAGTAGGCTCCTATCAGTCCCCACCCCAGGTATTTGTATCGTTTTTATAATGGTTTTGTTAATATAAATACTTCTTTATTGTTTATTCTTTATTCTTTGGGAATGTCAATTTTTGAATAGATTTTAGATTATTCTCATGATTTTAAAATGTAGATATTGGAAAATACATAGGAAATACCCATCCCATCCCTAGCCCTCATCTTAGGTTCTCATCTAGCCATAGGTGATTATTGTTTTAATCTTATGTCTTTGAAGAAGTCTTTATATATTGCATTTTCCTGTATAGGCAAAAGTGAATCAAGCCATTTAACCTGTTTGTTCTGAATAAACACAATGAGGATAAAGAAGGGAAGGACAAAATCAGAATCAGATGGGATTAAGCAGAATGGTAAAATTTTTATTTACAGTGATATCTGGACATATAGGTATAATTGACTATAGCTGTGGGCCAAATCTTGCCTGATATACTTTTATGGAAATATAGCCCTAATTATTATCCATGGATGCTTTTACGTGGAGGATAAACTTGGGTAAGAATAGGAATTCTGTGGCCTGAAAAGACTAAAATGTTTCCTATTTGGCAAAGTTACTGACAGAGCAAAATTACTACTCTCCACTCTTAAGGAAGGACAAGAAATAATTTCTGACAGACATCTTACATGCTAAGTTCATAAATAGATTATTATGTTTAATTTGTGTGACAGTCCTATGGAAAGTTTGTTCTTGGTATCATTTTACAGATGAGAACGTGAGGCTTGAATGCAGGTGACTTGCCCAGATCCATCCAGCTGCTAAGCATAAGGACTGGGACTCCAATCATACTAGATGTTACTTTGTTTTGTCCTTGAGATGTATTCAAATACCAGGGAAGTTAGACAGTAATTATTTGTGCAGATGAAATCTATTTATAAATAGGTTACAAACCATTCGGAGGTCAACAAATGAGCAGAATGGCTTCTGCATGACCTGAGTAGAAATGAACTGCCTGGCAAGTAGCCGGTTGTCCAAAGTGGAAAATTATTGATCCTATGTTAATGGTAACGTGACTCCCAGGGAGACTGGAAAAATGCAATGCCAGGTGGTACCACCAAATGAAGCACTTCAGAAGATCTGTCCTTTTAGATAAAGTGCAAGATCTGCTTTTCACATTATGAGCCTCATGTTAACACTATATTCCCCAAAGTAACTCCACTGGGTTTTAGAATCAGTGGTACCAATCCTACCCCAAGATAGGACTATCTTCAAATGCCAGATTATGGTATCTCCACTCTATTCAGTGACTCAGTTGTTGTTGCATTTTGTTCTGAAGATATCTATAACTGAATTTAAAACCCTTCACTGCCAGCTGGGGATATCATTGCACATAAATTACTTTGGAATCAGTGCAGCAAGTATTTGCTGAATGCTTGCTTTTTTAAAACTAGACTGTGTAAAATTGCAATCAAGTCTATTCCTGATTTCATGGTAGCAGCACAAAGGCAGACACTATTGCTCTTGCCTAGAAACAAAGGTGGGGAGATAGTGGGTACAGCACTGCATGGGTATAGAAGATGTTTTATTTGGAATTAGCTTGGCACTGATTTTTTCTTGCTTCCCTCCCTCCCTCCTTTCCTCCCTCCCATCCTTGCTTCTTTGCTTCCTTGCTTGCTTTCTTTCTTTCCTGGGGCTTCAAGTCAGGGCCTGGGCACTATCCTTAAGCTTTTTGCACAAAACTAGAGCTCTATCACTTGAGCATAAGATCCACTTTCAGCTTTTGGAGATAAGAGTCTCATGGACTTTCACGAACAGGCTGGCTTTGAATCACAATCCTCAGATTTCAGCCTCCTGAGTATGTAGGATTATGGGTATGATCCATTGGCTCCTAGGTAAATCTGTACAATTTTGAACAGACCATACAAAAACATCAACAGGATAGATTAGTTCATCATTTCAATATTTTGAAGTCTTGGATGGGAAACTACTTAAATATTTAGGCATAGAGAGCTAAAAGTTAAAGTAATTCTGACCATGGTATGCTAGCTATACTTCCATCAATAAGCACAACTATAGATGCATATTATAACCATTAGAGAACTTTAAAAACAATCCTAATCTAGGCTCTACCCAAGAGCAACTAAATTAGAATCTCTGAGGCTCAGCAATTGAAAGCTCAACAGCAATTGAACTGTGAAGTAAGTTAAAGTTAAGAACTAGTCCTTTAAAATGAGAGCAGAGTAAGAAGGAAGTAGAAAGAATTTGGATTCCAAGCAGAAATTTGGTGCTGGGAGAGGTAAGGAACTTAAAAAATGGTTCCAACATAGGCTCAATGGTTTCCCTCATTTGTCATAATCAGTAGAAACCTTGGGCTCTCCTAGCAGAGATTTACAATAGAACAAAACCTAGATACATAAGGCTATATAGTATGAAAGGACCCCCAAGATATAGAAACAAAAGCCATATAATGAGTGATTGTTGTCCTTAATGTACTATGTTATCTGTCATCTCTTTTGCTGCCCCTTGGTTATCTCATATTGTTACAGTATTTCACCTTGTTATCTGATATATTGGATATATGCGTATTTGGTTATTTGAAATTGGATAGGGAAGGGGGAAAACAAGATGAGGGGCTGGGGTGGGGGGTGGGAAATGGGGACCAAGACACGTGAAAGGGTATCAATGTATGTGAAGTAATGCACTGTCTATCTGATGAATATAATGTAACCCTTCTATTAATTTCAATAAAAATTATATGGAAAAAATGGTTCCAAAATTCTCAGTAGATGAATGGGATACAAACCTTTTTTTTTTTTTTTGCCAGTCCTGGGGCTTGAACTCCGGGCCTGAGCACTGTCCCAAGCTTAGAGCTCTATCACTTGAGCCACAGCACCACTTCCAGCTGAGGAAGTGGTACTGAGGAATCAAAGTCGGGTCTTTGTGTATGCTAGCCAAGCACTCTACCACTAGGACAAACTCCTGATGACAAATAAACTTTATATACAAGTACCAAGTATCCAAGTTGAGAATTTTAAATCAACACAACATTTTAAAAGACAAGCCTCAAAATTATTCATAAGAACAATAAAAGATCTTTTGTATATTATTTGTAGGAATACTAGGGGGGGGAAACAGCTGTGAATTCACATTGCTGATAGATTTGTGAACAAAGGAAGGTCATTGCTCAAGGTTGTTTGAGAACCAAAGGGACCCAAAGCAAATTCCTTGTTGGCTAATAAACAGACGGGTGTTTCAGTTCAATATCAGTTTGCTTTCTGTATCCCGGGGTCTGAAGGCTTCACCAGTGATGTTTTGGCACCATCGTGAGGCTCTATACAGTAACTGCATCTGGTTGTTCTCATAGAGATCTTCCCTTTTCTTTGCAATCTTAAATATCATGTTGTTATTTTCTTGATATGGAAGGGCTAGGATCTAGTAACATTTTGCTGTTAAGACAATAATAATGACTAACTGCATTTAATAGCAAGTATGATTCTAAAAAATCAGATTAGGAAGTCAATTGTCTTTTTTTATTCAACTAAAATAATTCTTAGGACACTGGTGATTTTTTTTATCCTTAAGCTTAAATTGATAACTTTATATTGACAGTGGGATGGTTTTGAAAGATGTAATTAAAAATGAAATGAAGGGGCCAGGAGGGTGGCCTAGTGGTAGAGTGCTTGCCTAGCATTCATGAAGCCCTAGGATCAATCCTTGGTATCTCATGCACAGAAAAAGCCTGATGTGGTGTAAGTGATAGAGCACTAGCCTTGAGAAGACTCAAGGATAGTGTGTAGGGCTTGAGTTAAAGCCACAGGACTGGAAAAAAAATGAAATGAAAGTTTGACATATTCATTGGCCACTTGCAATGTGTCAGCTCAGGTGCTAAGGGATTTATTCATTTTAATACTTCATCATTTATAATTCTGAAAAAGAAATGGGTTCCCCTTGATACAGAGATACTGTGTTCCCATTTTATCAATGAGGAAAGACAAATGTAAAAATTAGCCAAGTAGCTGAAGATGGGATGTTAATTTATAACTTCACTTTTTAATTTTGAAAACTTTAAGAAGGCAACTAGTGTTTACAAGCAGTAAGACTTGTAGTCTTTATGATAAAATATTAGTTATACCTGTCATGCCGTTGTATCTAGTTCTATTAAATTACAAATAGTAAAGGTTATGTATATTCTAAAGGCTGTATAAATGTTAGTCTTTACTTTTCTTAGGAGTCTAAGAATCAGCATCAATATGTTGGAAAGAGCTAGAATAAGAACATTAATTTTGCTCTTACATATCACTGTAACCTTGGAAACTCCAGTGTCACTTTAGGAAATATAAACATCAATAAAAGATTGAATTGTTTGACTTAAACATACTTCTTAGTTATGAAATTTTATGTGAAGCAGTTATCTCTACCATGTTCACTGGAATATTACTTCAGTGTGGCTGGCTTTATATTTCTTGGGATTTTGGGTGATTTCCCCTTAAAAGATCACAATGGTGAGCTAATGTGAGACTTTTACAATAGCAAGCCTGGAGATATGAAGTTATTCATGCTGCATTCATAGCAGCATGATATGACAAGAACCAGACATCCTAAAGGAATTTGGGGCATAGCTGGCATTTATAAGATACCACGAATCCAGGCCCAATGGTGACAGTAAACAAGTGAGCAAACTAGTACAAATTAGATATGGATTAGCCTGAATTTATTATAAGTAGGGTTGCTAAATGAATTCGCTTGCAGAAGCAGATTGGAAACATTTATCTTGGCAGATTTGCTATTGTGATGTCTTAAAAATTATTCAACTGCACTGCTGCTTGTTTTGTGCTCAGACAAATCATTCCAAAAGTATGGGTTATGTCTCAAGGTCACTCATGTTGTCAGACCATGGTCTCACACCTTGAGTCTTCCTATCTAAGCTTACCTTGGTGTGGATAATGTACGTCCTGCAAGCTAATGCTCATGTACTTCCATTCTTCAGGTTGGTGAGGATCTGTGCTTTACTTCTTAAGGGGCTAGTGACTTTACCATTGGCCTTCATACTTTAGTGATAAAGGTGGTTGTTAGTATTTTCTTTTTTAAATGCTTTAAGAAAGTCAAATTGTTGAGGTATTTTTATGATATTTTTTGGGGGGGAGAGGCTGGTTGTATGGCTTAAACTTTTGTCCTGGGTACTGTGCTCTTCAGCTCAAGGCTAGCTTTGTATCACTTTGAGCCTCAATGCCACTTCTTATAATTCTTTTTTAGATTATTTTAGATTATTATTTATTATTTTAGATTATTCTTTATTATTTTAGATTATTACTTGTTTGAGAAAAGTATGTGCATGTATGTGTTGAAAAAGAAAGAGGGGTAAGAGAGGGGAAGAATAGGATGAAGAGGGGAGAGAAATGTATCAATTTGTGCTACATTTCCTGTTTGCATTAATTAAGTAATTTGACTTCTCAATGCTTTCCTTTTATCATCTTCAAAAATATACTTTAACAGTTTATCTTTAATATACGATGGTGATAATTATATGTGCTAAAATATGTGAAGAGTTCATAATACTACATACACTGTCATAATTGCTAAATAGTATCAGCCCTTGTGGTGGCAGCAGTGCTTGGAAAAGGAGTGGGTAGGTCTCAGTAGCTCCTGTAGAGATCATTTTGGCCTTTCTTTTCTCCTCCTTTCTTTAGCCACCTTGGTCATGGTGAAATCAGCTCCTTACATGATTTAGTCTTGGTTACAGCTCTACCAAGGCTATAGCCTTGGTTAAGGATATACCTTCTACTTCTTCGCACTTATGAAGGCTGACAAGTTTCTTCTACTTTTTTGCTTGTCAGATTCTGGGTTTCTTGCTATATGGGATGAATCTTATATTGCATTCGAGGTAACTATCTTCCAGTTGGTCTAATAGTTTTAGTTAACATACTTCTCTGACATCTCATATTAAAGTTTATGTGGGGAAAATTATGGTATGAATGAGTGTTCAAACAAATATAAACAACATTCTAGTTTATAATATGGTCATATACCAATTTACAAATAAAATATAGTTATGTATTTATAAATATATTTATAGCAATACTGTGTATTTATAAGTATGTGCTTATAAGTAATAAATTTCCAGAGTAATTTTATAACCAAAGGAAATGTGATTATAATTCATGCAATTAAAAGAGAAAGGCCTCTAATAGGTTTAAAATTAGCCATCAGAACGCTGATAAAGATAGAAAGATTAAGGACCGGGAGTTTAGCTTAGTGGTAGAGTGCTTGCCTAGCATGCACGAAGACCTGGGTTTGATTCATCTGAAAGCCCAAGGACCGTGCTCAAGCCCTGAGTTCAAGCCCCAGGACTGATTAAAAAAAAGAAAGATGGAAAGATTAAGAAAATGCATTGCAGTGGTTGTAATAAATTAGGATGATTTGTTAGAGAGGAACATGTTAGCTGGATCATGAAGTATAGATATACATTAGAAGATATTGGGACTATGTGAAAGTCACTAATGTTCTCAGTCAAAACAAAAGAGAGAAGATAAAGCTTAGGACCATTGACAAAGAGAGAAGGGAAGCCTCACAAATATATGCCCTGAAGGAGGAAACATATGCAAACCCTACAGATGTTAATAGCCAGAAGGGCATGAAAAAACACTTATCTCAGTGCCCTCACATTATAGCTAATACCTGTCTTCCCCAGTCCTAAAGTACTCCCTATTAGAATTTCTTGGTTATACATCTTTCAAGTTTGTCACAAAGGGGATTCAAGTATTTTTTTCCTCTGAAGATCAACACTAAAAATAGTCCTACTGTGCCGCAGCTGCTGGCTCTTTATCTTTGCAATCTTGGGAGCCTTAAAAAAGATTTTCCTTCTTCAAATTTGGATTATGATTAAAAATTTCACAGTGGATTTTGGAGGCATAGCCAGAACCACTGCAACAAATAACAAAATGAGGACAAGAGTGAAGAAAGGTGAACGCATTGTACTTTGGGGTCTCAAAATGTAGTATAAACAGTGGGGTGGCATTTAAATGCTATTCTTTAGTTATTTCTTCCTTGCCCAGGGTTACTGCACATTGCTTGTTCTGATCTTGCTCAGAGTTTCCAAGCTTGTACAACCCCTACTTTTTTATTAGATAATCTCAATTGAGTGAGTTCAGAAACTGAATTTATGATATTTAATATCATGCCTATTACCTTATTGTAAACAGTTTTTCCCTTTAAAATGTGTACTCCTTTTTCTGAGGAACAGTACTTCTAAGCAAATTAGAAAGTTGGCAGTCATCTCAGTTTCTAATGTCTTTCTCATCCATGACATTAATTGGTTTTGTCCATTCGACCCTCTGATTCTCTCTACAAATGTGCATATATCTTCATGTTTCCGAAGTTGTTGTTAGTCTGATCAAGACCTTCACTGAGAACCTTAGCAGCATTTCTGCTCTTACCTTCCAGTTGGCTATCTATTCTTCATGTAGCAGCCTGAGTGAACCTCTAAGGTGCCAATCAAATCGTCTTACTCCCTGCTTCAAAACCTCAGTGATTAGCATTGTACTGAGGATGAAGTCCAAACTCTGGAGTATGTAATATGCAGCCTAGGTACTGGTAGACTCTCCATTCTCATTTATTGCTTCTGTACTTGTCTCCAGAGTATTATCCATACTCAGCTACTTGCCGTTCACAGAGCAAGCTGTTCTCTCTTGGATTTCATTTGCCAGGAATATTCTTTTCTACCCCACTCAGTCCACTCTATTCTTTTTCTAAGTCGCTTAGATTTATCTGCCAATGATCAAATTAGTTGGGATATTCTAGAAGAAGTCCCCTTTGATGACCTAAGAACAAGTTCAATACCTTCCCAATAACTCCTGAGCACCCGGAGGGATGATCAAGCTGTTTTGTTGGTTGTCAGAGTGTGGAGGAGACACCTCTTAGAAGTCCCAGAGTTCCATTCAATCAGCCCACAGAGTTAGAGACATTGTCATGCAAATGCAAAAACATTTCTTTTTTTTCTCCTTCTGAATACAGTAAAGTTTTCTAGAGGCTACATAGCATATGATGATGTAATAGATTAAATGTAGAAATAAGAAACCAGCTTTATTAAGCTAGATGTTCACAGATTTACATACAATTAAACATCTCTCCTTTCACAATTTTTAAAAACATGTTTATTTTCATACCAGCATATTATTGATGTTTCCATGTAACACATTATTTTCATTTAAAAATTAATATATGTTTTGAAGTTTTTAAATGAATATTGATAGATATTACTGACAGAAAATAAAAGTTTTGAGGAAAGGTGACATACTTCTCTCCACCATCCAGGGTTTGCCTCAGGGGATTTCTAATGTAGGCCATTGCCTGTTAGAAATTATTTGTGGAAAGGGAAATTAAAATTTAAAATTACCTTAAAATGAGGGTTAAGAGGAGACATGAAACAAGTGTCTAATTTTTTAATGGACTATAAAAGTTTAAGAATTAGTAGGCTCAAAACTTAACCTTCTTTAGGACCCTCCAGTAG
Organism: Megascapheus bottae; assembly: GCF_031878675.1. Taxonomy (NCBI): domain Eukaryota; kingdom Metazoa; phylum Chordata; class Mammalia; order Rodentia; family Geomyidae; genus Megascapheus; species Megascapheus bottae. The sequence goes on along the minus strand of NC_143522.1, from coordinate 50,381,097 downwards.
CTCTTACTAATGTAAAAGAATATTGAGTCTATTGAGAACCACCAATCTACATGATTACACATATCACACTATATTTTTAATTTAAAAATTTTTATGATAATGTATAGAGTTACATTTGCCAGACAGAGGGTACATCACTTCTCACATATTGACACTCCTCATGTTTTTGTCCCTATATCCCTCCTACCACCCTTTCCAGATGATCTTGTTTTCCCTCCTTCCCTTTCCTATTTCAAATACACAAATAAATACATATACAATATACCAGGTGACAAAGTCAGATACTGTAACAATATGAGATTAACCAAAGGGCAAAAAAGAGAAGTAATATAATACTTTAAGAACAACAATTACATAATACAAACCTCTTTTTCCACATCCCGAAGATCCTTTCATTTAGCCTCATCTTATATGGCCTTATGTATATAGGTTTTGAGCTATTGTAATCCTCTACTAGGAGAGTCCTAGGTGTGTATTAATTATTACAAATTAGGGAAACCGTTGAGCCTCTGTTCCTTTGGATCTGGCTTAATAGGATTTTTTCCAAGTCTTTCCATTTCCTTATGAATGGGGCAATGTAATTGTTTCTGATGGGAGCACAGAATTCCATTGTGTATAAATACCACATCTTGTTAATCCAGTTCATCCACTGAGGGGCATCTTGGTTGGTTCCATATTTTTGCTATGGTAAATAATGCTGCAATGACTATCTTTGTGTTAGTGGCTTTAGTATGTCCTCATTTCTGAATAATTGGGTAAATGCCAAGGAGTGGAATTGCTGGGTTATAGGGGAGCTCTATGTTGAGTCTTTTGAGAAATCACCATACTGCTTTCCATAGTGGTTGAACGAGTTTGCACTCCCACCAACAATGTAGTAGGATCCCTCCTGGCCACATCCCTTCCAGCATATGTTGTTATTAGATTTCTTGATAATGGCCATTCTAAGTGGAGTGAGGTAGAATCTCAAAGTTGTTTTGATTTGCATTTCTTTTATGGCCAGAGATGTCAAGCATTTCTTCATGTGTTTGTAGGCCATTCTTATTTCTTCTTCAGAGGAGTATCTCTTCAAGTCTTTGGCCCATCTTTTAGTGGGATGGTTGTTTCATTGAAGATTTGTTTTGGAGAGATTCAATTTTTTTTAGCTGGAGTCATATTTCAGATATGAGGCCTTTGATGTATAGTTTGTGAAGATCTTCTCCTACTCTGTGGGCTTTCTTTTTTTTTTTTTTTTTTGCCAGTCCTGGGCTTGAGCTCAGGGCCTGAGCACTGTCCTTGGACTTTCTCAAGGCTAGAGCTCTACCACTTGAGCCTCAGCACCACTTCCGGCTTTTTTCTATGTATGTGGTACCGAGGAATCGAACCTGGGTCTTCATGCATGCTAGGCAAGCACTTTAACCACTAGGCCAAACTCCCGGCCCTCTGTGGGCTTTCTGTTTAACTTGCTACCTATGTCCTGTGCCATACAGAAGCTCTGCAGTTTAATGCAGTCCCATTTATCCAAACTTTCTTTAATTTGTTGTGTTTCTGGGTCTTTATTAAGAAAGTTTTACTGTGCCAACCAGACCTAGTATATCTCCTCTTCTTTCTTGTAAAGTTTTCAGGGTATCTGCTTTTACCTCAAGGTCTTTGTTCCATCTGGAGTTAATCCTGGTGCAGGGTGACATAGAAGACTCCAACTTTAGTTTTCTGCAGGTGCTAACCAGTTTTGCCAGCACCACTTGAAGAAGCTGCTTTTTTCCATTCTATTTTTTTTGGCTCCCTTATCAAAGATTAGGTGGCCATTGTTCTGTGGGCTGATTTCTGGGTCTTCAGTTCTATTCCATTTGTCCTCATGCCTGTTCTTGTGCCAGTACCAAGCTGTTTTGCTTACTGTAGCTCTGTAATAGTCTAAACTTTGGTATTGAAATTCTTCCTGTGCTGTTATTTCTGCTAAGAATTGTTTCTGCTATATGGGGTCTTTTATTATTCCATATGAAAATTTGGGTTGCTTCTTCTATTTCTTTAAAGAATGACATTGGGATATTGATGGGTATTGCATTGAATTTGTAGATGGCCCTTGGCAAGATTGCCATTTTCATGATGTTAATCCTTCCAATCCAGGAGCATGGGAGGTTTTTCCATTTCCTCAGTTCTGCTTTAATTTCCTTTTTCAGGATTTTAAAGTTTTCATCATAAAGGTCCTTTCATTCACACTATATTTAATATATCTAACTCACTTTGAACTCTTTAAGAGGAAAACATCATTTATGTACAAGTCTGAGTCCCTAATCTAATTCCTAATTAAAAGAAAGTTTTAATAGTTTTCTTTAAATATGCTTGTGGAGTTTAAGTAAAAAGGACATTTTTATACTTACTCCAGCAAGTCTAAGGCTACACAATCATGAGACTATAAAATTGTCTAAACAACTCATACTTTAAGTTTTATATTGTTTTTCTTAATTTCCAGTTCTTCTTTTCCTCCTCGAACAGAAATCTTTCCAAATGACAAGATTAATCAAGCAATTATAGTTTGATACTTGAGGATTCAACATCTAAGTTGTTCTAGCTCAGCTACCTACTGCTTATGCACTGTCAGTCAAGCATGTAACCTTTGCAAGCTTGATTTTCCTTATTTGTTTACAAGTGAGGGGTAGGCTTTGAAGTAAGCATATTCAAAAGGCCCTTTGATGATGGATTCTATGCTTCAAATCTCTATGGGAATTCATCTCATTTCTCCTTTTCTCTCATCCTAGCAGATGTATTTAAATAATAGTGTCTTCTAGTTTCTCATCTCCAGTGATATTGCTGTACCTTTCACTGCTTTTGCTATCCTGAACTTATGTGGTAGAAAGATGGCTGCTTTGTTTTCTTGTTTGTTCAGTCAGTATGATATTTTCTGCATGCAATTTCTTTTTTCTAAATAAAATAACTTTGTTATTACTAAATAAATGTTCTCTAGAGAACATTTTGAATATTTGAATAAGCATCTCAACAATCACATATAATCCTTTGAATAAGCTTAATATTCTATGAATACTTCCATCTAGACATGTGCATTGCTGCTCCAGATATTTAATTTGCAAGGATGTCTTACTAATCAAGAAAGTATTTAGAGCTAATCTGAACACAGGATTATGACAGCATTTTCAGTTCTTTACTTCAGTGTCAAGGAGTCAGCCTTTTCATGAAAACTTTATGAGTGTATCTGGAAATGTTAGTGATTGATTAGCTCCAACCAAGTCGGGGAGAGTGTGCTGAGGGAAAAAAAAAAAGAGAACAGAGAGAAAGGAAGAAGAGGGAAAAGAAAGGACAGGAGAACAAGAACAAGAGAAGGGAGGAGATAGACTGACAAAGGCTAGGATTCTCTCTCTCTCTCTCTCTCTCTCTCTCTCTCTCTCTCTCTCTCTCTCTCTCTCTCTCTCTCTCTCTCTCTCTCTCTCTCTCTCTCTCTCTGCCAGTTCTGGGGCTTGAACTTAGGGCCTGGGCACTGTCCTTGGACTTTCTCAAGGCTAGTGCTCTATCACTTGAGCTACAGTGCCACTTCTGGCTTTTACTGTGTGTGTGGTACCGAGGAATGGAATCTGGATCTTTGTGCATTCTAGGCAAGCACTCTACCAATAAGCCATGCTTCTGACCCAGGGGCTAGAATTCTCACAAGGCTTGGGCAATAAAAATGAGCAGTAGAAGGTGTTATTGTCCTGTGTTTTCTCTCTCTTGGACCTCATGAAAATAAGTCTAGAGTTTGGTGAGCGGTCCGAAGTTCAGATGCTTGATTAATAAATATGGCACAGTTTCCTTCCTATAAAATGGACAGTGTAGAACCCTTCCTTTCCTTTCCCTTCCCTGCCCTCCCCTCCTCTCCCCTCCTCCACCCCCACTCCTTCCTTCCCCTCAGCTTGCTTCCCTTCCCTTCCTTTCTTTTCTTCTTCCTTCCTTCCACACTTTTTGCCAATCCTGTGGCTTGAATTCAGGGCTTGAACACTATTTGCTAAAGGCTAGTAGTGCTCTACCATTTAAACAGAACTCCACTCTCAGCTTTTTGATGGCTAGTTGGAGATAACAATCTCATGGACTTTCCTTCCTGGCCTCCTTTTTGTTTCCCAGCTCAGAAGGGTGATTATCCTCTTGAAAAACTAGGCTTATAATCATCAGGCATCAGTGACCAAATTACTTAAAAAAATTATAACAAACAAGAGTCATATAAGGTATGACTGTTGTTCTTAAGGTACTATGTTATTTCTTATCTTACCTTGCTATCTGATATATTGTATATATGTTTATCTGAAATAGGATAGGGAAAGGGAAAACAAGATGAGGAGAGAGGGCGGGGAAGGGAACTTGGGACAAAAACATGAAAAGGGGTAGCAATGATTGTTAAGAAATGTACCTTCAGTCTGGCGAATATAACGTAACTTTTCTATTAATTACAATAAAAATTAAAAAATCATGACATTGTAGCAAACATCCACATATTGTATTTTATAATTTTCATTTTTATTTTCCTTTTTATTATCCTAAAGTAGTTGTACACAGGGGATTCAATTCAGTGTGCCATGTGTAAGTACATATCTTGATCAATGTCATCCCTCATTCTCCTTGTCTCTCCCAATCCCATCTATCCCAAGTTACCTAGCTCCTTTTTTACATATGTACTTTGTGTTCCGAATTCTTTTATTCATAAAAATTTTAATTAATTTTCATTCTATTTAACTTTTATAATTATTGATAATTTCTTTTTATAAGCCCATACAAAGCAACCAAACCCAAGCTGTTAGATTTGTTAAAGGAAACCTTTTCCGTCATAAAAGTCAAATATCTTTCTGGACTCCTTTTTTAGACCTGTCAATAGTATTTGAAGAAACTATGGATCTAGGTTAGAGTTTCCCTATTTTGTGATACTGAGTTCAGAAAAGAATTTCTTATCAGTAGTAATACTATCTCATGCTTTTGTCTCCTCTCTGTTTCACATATATAACCTTTTACCTTTATCCTGGAACAGTTTCACTGGAATATTTTTATATTGTAAAGCCTTTCCTTTTAACCTTTAGAAAAGACACTAAATATTTGATAATGCATTTCCATATTTGAGGGTTTGTGATTTTACAATTAGTATTGACTGAAACCACTTCGGTTGGGTTTCGTATAGAGTAAGGTGGGTAAAAGAGTCAGAGTCCAGAGCCCAACTTTTTAACTTCCTAGCACTTTATCTTAAGTGTCTGGATCTCTGCAAATCAAGTACATTGATCAAAACTCAAAATTAGATATTTCATATAGGAATATAAAAATTATGTGTAAAATTGTGAGCTTAAATCCACATGCTGTAAATATATACATTAATTCTCAATACATTCTCTTGCTTCTAAATGAAATTCTAATTTACTAGTTTTCAGAACCTAAATAAAACCTTACTGTGGGTAAGAGGATTGTGATGTCCTTTACCTGTTACTAAAGAATTGACCTAAATAAATTACTTGTTGGGAAAAGTTAAGAAAGATTATTCTTAAGTTTATAGCTATTTGTTGAGGAACTCGATCCCCTCTGTTGGAATTGGAAGGAGGTGAAATTCTTGCTTATCTTCTAGTTGAGATGCTGCCTCCTCCTGGCTGCCTCATCAGTGTGAGACAGAAGCCATGGTTGCTTCTGAATGTGCACAGCAGTTGCTGCCACGTGGTTATATGGAGCCGCTTATCAGCTCCTCTGCAGCCCTAGTACCATGCTTATTTTTTGGTGTGTGTGGGGGGAGGAGTGCTAATTGGGGTCTGAATTCAGGACCTTGTAACTGCTAGTCAGACACTCTTAATATTTCAGCTAGGCTTCTAACTGTAATCAAACATTTTTCAGCAAGTGAGATGAAAGATCAAATTGGAGTTTCATTATTAGGAATGATGTTCTCTCATGGCCTTCATGTAACCCCATGACAAGTATCACTACACCTGTCTTACAGATGAAGAAACAGGTTCAAGATGTTAAATAGCTTCTTTCATTTGCTACTGTAATCAAATTCAGTTTTGTCTGCAATATTGTTCTTCTAACAATATTAACATTGTTTTATGAGTATTTCTGTCTTTTTCCTTTTCTTCTTTTAGTAGATCCTTCTGCAGTCACTACACTTCTAATTAATCTTCATTTAAGTGTTTTCCTTCATTCATTTATTTTTTTGTTTAATTTTATTTTATTGTAAGGGTAATGTCAGAGTGGCTATGGTTATATATGTAAGGTAATAAGTACATTTCTTCTCAATCATTGTTCTTTTTTATTATAATTAATAAAAGGTTACATGATATTTGCCAGATAGAAGGTGCATTAATTCACATACATTGATACCCTTTCACATGTCTTGGTCCCCATTACCATTCCTCCCATCCCCACCCCTCATCTTGTTTTCAGGAAGCCTACAGAGTGGGAGAAGATATTCACCAACCATACAGGGGACAAAGGCCTCATATCTAAAATATATCAAAAGCCCAAAAAATTGAATCACTCCAAAACTAATCTCCAAAGTAACAACCAGCCCATTAAAAAATGGGCCAAAGACTTAAAGAGAGTCTTCTCTGAAGAAGAAACAAAAATGGCCTATAGACACATGAAGAAATGCTCAACATCTCTGGTCATAAAAGAAATGCAAATCAAAACAACTCTAAGATTCCACCTCACTCCAGTTAGAATGGCCAGGATCAGGAAAACTAATAACAACAGATGCTGGAGGGATCACTACTACACTGTTGGTGGGAGTCCAAACTCATTCAACCACTATGGAAAGCAGTGTGGCAGTGCCTCAGAAGGCTAAACATAGAACTCCCCTATGACCCAGCAATTCCACTACTTGGCATTTACCCAACCATCCAGAAACAAGGGCATACTAAATCCACTAGCACAACAATGTTCATTGCAGCATTATTCACCATAGCAAAGATATGGAACCAACCTAGATGTCCCTCAGTTGATGAGTGGGTCAAAAAGTTGTGGTATTTGTACACAATGGAATTCTATGCTGCTGTCATTTATTTTATATTGTTATCTTTAAGTAATTGTACAGAGGTTTCAATTCAACATGTTAGTTTATAAGCACAAGTATCTGGATCAATGTTACCCCTTTCATCATTCTTTCCCAAACCCCACAAATATTTTCTACCAAGGATGAAGGCCAGCTGTAAGATTGATAGTTTTGTGATTTCATGTAGTACTGATGAAGGTCAACCACATTCTAGTCATAGGGCATTGGGAAATTATTACTTCTTGTGCTTCTTCTTGCTTATCTATGTAAATAAGAGTGATAACCTACCTCCCAGGGTGAGACTTAAATGATCTGTCGTTTACTTTACATAGGACCTGTATGAGAATTATGTCATCATTTCAACTAGAATTATCTGGATGAGAGCATTCACTGCATCTTTTAATTTTGGAATACTAAGTAAAAGATGCATACATTTTAATGTTTTAAAACATTCATACTCAGAGACAGATGAGTTTTTTATTTATTATATTGTATTGTATTGTATCAGGATAATGTTCAGAGGGGTTACAGTTACATTTGTCAGGAAATGGGTACTTTACTTCTTGAACCTTGATGCCCCTTCTCAGTTTTTATTTTTTAAATAGTAAAAAAGATCATTTTTCTAACGTTTTAGACTGCTTCAGACACCTTGCTTAAGATGCTTTAACTCCCTGGAATTGTGACCCCTTGTGGGGGTGAATATGCACAGGTTCATCTCTATATCCAAACAGCTGAAAGGAAACTGGCAATTCAAGGGTGGCTTATCTGCCCCAGTAACCAAGCACAGTCCTCATGCATGTACTGAGCCAGGCTCATCCGTAATTGAGTTATGGGAGGGTACATTCATGAAAGCATTTAAATCCCTTAAAAATCTCATTTTCTATAAATTAGGAATTAAATTTTTAGTGATTTTTTGCTCTTAACAGGTTCATTTCTTGTTTGCCGAACAAGACTCTCTTTTAGCATGACTCCCTTTTCAAGAAACAATGATAGGAGAGAAAATAATGTCTGTAGAGGAAGAAGGACATGAACCCTGGGGGATTCTGTCTTCTTCTGTGACTGTAGCATTTGGGAGAAATGCTGCCCTCCTTCATTTGCCTCATATTGTGTCGCCAGAGGAGCTATTCCTTGCAGGTGGTGTGATCCTGCAAGAGGAAAAGAAGCTAGAGTAATATCCGAGTTCAAAGCATGCCCTTCTGATACTTGCTTTCTTTATTTCTTAAATAACCACAATCAGTATCATCTCCCAGACTTGTGGTGAAAAGGCAGCATCTGCTTAATGCTGTATAATTTTCCTTCCTCCTTTTAGAATAACAACTTTTAGTTTTATTTTGATACAAAAGTCATATTATCTAAAATAACAAATCCCTCTGTTTTGGGCTGCATAGGAAGAAGTGCATTATGCTCTCCAGTCAGGGCCTGGCTGTTTCCTGGCTGTTCATGTGAAACAGGCCTCCATTTTTATTGTATACATATGAACCCTTTTTATACTTTATATTAACTAAACAAAGCTACTCTCAAGACAGAAACAGGTAGGAAAATATAAGAAATAATGAGTTGTTATAGGCTCTCCATGCTGTGTAGCTATTTTCAGTACCTGGCTGTAAATGTTCCTTATGAATATAATCTTCGAATTTATATGGCTCAAATAAATTTTTGCTAATTTAAAAACAAACTAATAAACACATATTTGTATGTACTTTAGATTAAACACACACACACACATACACACACACACACTTCATGACAGAACTCTTGACAAATGATTTGAAAGCAAAAGGGGGGCTGCCAACTGGCAATTTCAGGCCAGCTGCAGTTCTCTTTCCTCCCACATTTGACCATGTAGTCTTCTTCTGGTCTGAATTCTCCTTGGCCCCAACCAGGAGTGTATAGATCTTAGAGCTTTGATCAGATTTGTGTGTGGATCCCAAGGGATCTGCATTGAAGGAAGTAATTAAGCCACAAGAGGTGGTGGGTACCACTGAGGGTGGTGGCCTGGGATACTTTGCGTGCACTCCCATACAGGGAGAGAAAGTTAATGAAAGAAAGGACGGAAGTTAAGAAAGAGATTCAGTAGGCCCCATAGTAGAATTCTGAACCACAAAGACTGAAATAGAGCTTTTCAAAGGTGTGACTTAGCTTGTGGTCATGAGTTAAACACATATAAAATATGCTTCTTCTGTAGGTCAATGTCAGTACTGAGTTGTGTCATGCAAAAAGTCTGATCTTTTTGGCTATGTTTGTTTCTCTAAGTAAGTAAATAGGAACTCAAGACATTATAGTAACACAGTAAGATACTCTAATATAAAAAATTCAGTACAGATAAGGTTGTGCATTAACAGAGTATAACAAATCTTTCAACATGTTTTGTATTCTGCTGAAACTTTTGCCACAATGATATTTGTCTTTTTAGCCCCAACAAAGTCTAGCACTGTGTTTTCCCCATGAGGCACTACATGATATTTACACTAACAAATGATCAGTCTTTGCTGAACAAGAATTTGATCTATGTTTCCAAATGTTATTTTTGTATTTTTCCCTATTTCCCTATGTTACTACTTATGTTGGCCTCATTTTCCTACATGAATACCACAAATCTGGTAGCAGAATTATTGAAAGTAATCATTAGACACTTGTATATTTCTAAATGTGAATACTTATACAGATCTATAGTGTTTACATTGAATGGTACTTCCTTGTTGCTTCTAAGGATGACCATCTCATGATGTAGGAATAGTACACAGAGCACCATATCACTGTCCATATCATAAATAGAACACAGGTAAAGGAAATGAGAAAATAAGGAAATTAGGTGAAAAGATATTAATAATTGAATATGCAGTGGTACTTACTCTTATTATTGTTTCTGTTTATGTTATTAAAGCTACACATAGAAGCAATGGAGGAGACAGAAAACTAAGCTCTCCCAAGACAGAGAGGGAATTGAGGTTTTTATTACAAGTTAGAAATACTGAGACTTGTCAGGCTTCTGTTGTGGTTGATGAAACAGTATTTGTAAGAAAAAGACAGGAATATGTGCAGCAAATGAGATATAATTCAGGAGACAGTCAGCGATAAGCCTTGAAAGGAACCTATTTGCTTGATATCAGACAGCCTGTTTTGCTGTCTAGGAGAGCTAGAAAGAGATATGATCCACAATGATTCATTTAGGTCCCATAGGCTTTGTCTAATTTGCATCTCACAAATTTTAGCTATATAATCATGAGTCTGCAAGTGTGGCTACCGTGTGGCCTAGTGGTAGAGTGTGTTCCTTGTAAACACAAAGCCCTGGGTTCGATTCCTGAGTACCACATACACAGAAAAAGCTCAGAAGTAGTAGAGTGCTTTGCTCAAGAAAAGCTCAAGGACAGTGCTTAGGCCTTGAAATCAAGCCCCAGAATTGGCAAAAAAAAGAAAGAAAGAAATCAGATGCAAATTGCTTAAAGCTTTGGCCAAGAGTCCCTTTTATTATGAAGTACCGATACATTCATAGATAATCTCATTGTTTCACTTGTTTCTTGTCTTCTTGGATTGAGCCATGTATTTCTAAATCATTTACTTTCTAATTTAATTTTCTCCCTAACCAATGTAGACACAAAATGACTAGAAACAACTTAGGTCTAAATTAAGAGACCTAAATAAACACCTTTTTCTATTTTAAATACTATAAAATATGATTTTTGTTTCAGTGGTCAGACATGTAGACTCTGCTTTTCTGATAAACTTCCATATATCATAGACAATACTTCCATATATCATAGACAATGCTATAGGTTATGGTTCTCAAACAATCTCATGATTTTTTACAAATATTCTGAGTATCTTACAATGACTTAACAGACTTTGTGCTTCCTTTTACAATACATATAATATACAGATATTTCAATATTTAATATATAGACCTGAAGGTGTTTCACAGGGGACAAACAAATTTGCATGTCATACTTGTGCAGGGGCCATGCTAATCTTCCCTGTATTGTTCCAATTTTAGTGTATGTGCTGCTAAAGCAATCAGAAACTGATACCTTAAATATCAGAAAGAACTAATAGTAGCAAATATTCTTAGTATTTAAATAATGCTATAATAAGAGGAAATTTGGGAAAACACTAATTTGTGTGACTCATCAGAAAATGTATTTTGTAAGGGATTCATCACAAGAAAATCACAAGATCGTCACTGTTGGACACTTATTGCCTCATCTAGAATGTGCTTGTGAGTGACAATCAGAGGGAACCTCAGTGAATCCACTAATTTCAATTGGGAGACTAAGACTTGATTTCAGTTATACTACCTTATAGACATCAGATCAGCCGACTGCATCTGCTTAGGTTTATAAGTTGTCTCTAAAATGATGCTTCCTTAAAAAATACTTGAGACAGGATCTTGCTAGTCTCCAATTCAAGATTCTCCTTCCTCAGCTTCCCAAGTGCCAGATGTATTTGTGAATATTATTTATTCTCTTTTCTCTTTGCTGATCTCCTCCATTTCCTTTCCCCCTTTTCTTTCTATTTTGTTTTGTGGTAATGGATTTGAACACAGGTCTTCATGCTTGCAAGGCAGACATCTAGCTCTGAACTAAGTCTGCCATTTGCTTCTCCTCCCTTCCTCCTACTCTCTTTCCCTCCCTCCCTCCCTCCCTCCCTTCCTACCTTCCTCCCTCTCTCCCTCCCTCCTTCCCTCATTTCTTCTGTCCTTCCCCTTCTACCTTCCTTCTTCCCTTTTCTCTCATTCTTTTTCTTTTCTTTTTGCAGTGGTTAATTTTGACACAGGGTCTTGCTTTCCTGCCCAGGGATATGGCTAGATCACAATCTTGTCATAGCTGGAATGACAGCCATACACTATCATACCTGGTTTCTTCCATTGAGATGGAGTCTTGCAGTCTCTTCAGACTGGGCTGACCTGGAACTCTGTCTTCCATTAGTTAGAATACTAGGCATTTGTCACCAAAACCAGCTAGGATAATGAGGGAATTTCACAGACTTTTCTGCCAAGCTTTGAACCATGGCCTTGAACCATGTTCCTCCTGTTTTTCAACCTCCCAAATAGGATACGGATGTGAGCCACCAGTACCCAGCCATTTTTCATTTTAGTGGTAATTTTTCCAAATAAACCAAGTGCACAAATTGAAAGGTTATGAATCTTAAAGAATTATTTAGGAAATGCTTGATAACAAAATCTTGCTTTATGTTATATATGGTAAAAAATGAAGGTTCACATATTTTCATGTTGGTCTCAGGGTATTTTTAGGAATTGGAAATATTATAAAAATTAGTCAGAAGGCAAATCTGTAAAATGAGTTAGATTTATAGATCTGTTTCCCAAGCTCTCTGTTTAAACAGAAATATGGAGACTTGCTTTTACTCCTTATGACCTCAAGGTGGTGCTGTTCACGTAGACATGGAAAATAGGAACCCAGCCCCTTTAGGTTTAGATTTGTAGCAGGGCTTTTTCTTTTCTTTCCTTCTCTCCCCCCCCCCCCCCTAATATTTTCTATTTCTACAGATGTGTTCTTTTAAATGGTCAATAAAATTTTATAACCACTGTTTGAAAAATTGCAAAATTATTTTGATTTGTGCTTCCTAAGCAAGAATATTTCTTTATGTCCAGATATACCCAGAGTCAGTCAGATGTTTGTATATGTGCATTGGCCTAACTGTTCTCTATTCATGTTCCTTAGTACACAGATACATTTGGACTGCTGATTGAACTTGAATTCAAGTATTTCTAGACACTTGTGTGATGTGTGTGTGTGTGTGTGTGTGTGTGTGTGTGTGTGTGTGTGTGTGTGCGCTAGTCCTGGAGCTTAGAGTTGGTGATGTCCCCAAGCTTTTATTGCATATGGCTAGTTGCTCTGCCACTTGAGCCCCACCTTCACTTGTGGCCTTTGGGTGATTAATTGGAGATTGGTATGCAAGTGTATAAAATGTATTAACTGAAATAGGGAAGATTTAAGGGAGAACACAAATAGTGTAATTTCTTAGAAAGGCAATGTCAATGTTCAGCAAAATAAAACACTAGGCAGCTGCACTCAAAAGGGGTGGGGTGAACAAAGGGAAAGGGGTAGACAAAAGAAGAGGGAGAGAATGCCATCAAGAATCCAATGTATATCCCACAAAATTATGAAGAGTGGGTGGGGTTGGATGGATGAGAATTTTGAAAGGGGAGACACATCAAGACATATTGTATTCTGCTTTGTTAACTGGCAATTCCTTTGTAAAATTAAAAGGCAAGACTATATATACATGTACATATACATGTATATGTATAACACACATGTGTGTGCGCATGCACGCAAACACAAGAGAGAGAGACAGAGACAGAGACAGAGACAGAGAATCTCATGGACATTTGCAAGCTAGCTAGCTTTGAACCATGATGATGAGATCTCTGTCTCCTGAGTAGTTACGATTACAGGTGTGAGTCAAATCACTGATGCCTGGCTACTTGTATGATTTTAAAAGACATTATAGCTCAAGTAAGAGAACGCAACTCTGGAAGCTTCTGAGTGAAGGAACAGTAACTTCACCAAATGCTTTTATCTCCCAAAGCCAGTGAGGATTTCTAGAAGACCTGATTTGGTTTTTTTTAATATTTTTTTCCTGGGTGCTAGTTAGACACCAGAAATGTTTTGATGTTTTGAGGCTATTGTGTAGTGACACCCAATCCAATCCAAATTCTTCAGTATTATTAGGATACAACTGAGAGAACAGTTACTTTCTTACTGGGGTAGATGGAAGGGACAGGGACAGTGGGAAGCTCACCACAGAATTAATTGGAGAGCATAGTAATATTGTTAGTTATGAACTTGGAATTTTTTTGCTACATAGGCTTCTAAAAGTCATTTTTTGTAAAGGTATTATACAGAGGGATTACAGTTACATAAGTAAGGAAATGAGCCCAGTTCTTGTAGAACCATTGTTAAGATTGTTTTTATATAATAATCAAATAATATCTTTTTCTATTTTTTTTCCAAAAGGGGTTTGTAAACAAGTTAGATGAATTCATTCAATGGTTAAATGAAGCCATGGAAACCACTGAGAACTGGACTCCTCCCAAAGCAGAGACGGATGGCCTTAAACTCTACCTGGAGACTCACTTGGTAAGCAAGATTGTATTACTTGCATTGGAACATTTCAATGTCATGCTTGTTTGTCTGATAAACATTTTAGTTATCAAAAGGTGTTAATGAAACAAAATTTTAATGCGATAAACTAGCAAAGCTGAACATTTAGTTATTTTAAATAATGAATGAAATCTAATTACAAAATCAAAATTCTCCATATTTAATAGCTGATTTTTTCAAAGCTTTTTCACAATTAATTTTAAATGTCTTAGATTTTTTATTGATCCTCACTCTCTAAAGTAAAAATCAAAAGTTTTGTTCAATTCTTTTAAAAACAAATGAATGAGACTATTTTAGTGCCCACACCAATGCTTTCTAGACTTCTTATAAAATGTATGAGCCCTGCATTACCCAGAGGGTCTACTGTATCTGTCCCACTCTGAGTTAGTTTAATAAAATAAAATATTTATAATGAGGATCTCCATCATTTTTGCTATGCTGTAGCTTTTTCATCAGATAATTAATATAACTGTCATTGTCCTCTACTTCTGTACAGAGAACACCATGGAGGGGGAAGTAGAAAACACTGGGTGAATGTTTCTGAGGAAGTTATGAGCAAGAATTATAGACAGGGAGATATTTGATGAACCTCATGAGGTTTTTCATGAATGCTTCAAATGGCCAATATCAATTATGAAGGGGTGGAAACCAAGTAGTGGAGGGTAGTAAGGCATGAAGAAAAAGTACGTTGTCATAGGAAATGAAAATTCAAGCTTTAAGGATCTCATCTTTATTCTTTTCACTGATAGCATAAAATTGACAAAAGCAATAAACATGAATCCTTGGGTACCCAACTATGGGGTTGATTTCTGCCCCTTTTACACACTCAGAATTTGGATAGAGTATAAACATGGAGTCCTGCATGTATGTATGTTCCCAGGGCTCCAAAGCTGTTTTCTGAGAAGGTAGCAAGGAGAGAGAAGAAGACTCGGAGAGAGAAAGGAAGGGAAAGTAAAAGACAATTTGTGTGTGTGTGTGTGTGTGTGTGTGTGTGTGTGTGTGTGTGCGCACGCTCATGTGTGCATGCATGTGGTGTTTTGCAGCATGTTTTATATCACTATTGGATAAACAGCCTCAAAATCTTGTGGCTGCACAAGCTATGCAGAAGCTAAAGAATGTCAAAAAGGTGTGGTAGAGGATGAGTGGACTGCTTCCCTTTAGAGACCTAGGCTGGTGGGGTAGAACATTGCCAGTGACCCTAACCTCCTCTCTTGTACATAGATTTTTAAAAATACTGCCCTTAATACCCAATTCCCTGTTGAACAGAATTCCCATTTTTTAAAGGGCATTTCATAATAGTAAGATAAAGATATTCAGTGCTTTATAATGTAAATGGTATTAATTAGAATGTCAACTTTTCACTGGCATTGTTCTGACAGAAATTCTAATCTGTGTTTAAACAGGAGTATATGAACTTTATTTCACATTGAGTATGCTGTCTTAATTTTCTTGATTTAATATTTTATGGGGAATGCACATTTAGTTTTTGAAGTCCCGTAGGGCATGGGGCCTTTGGGGAAGGAGCTGTAACTGTAAGTTATATATTCAAAGCCATGCCTTGATGATGTGAACCAAGGACGTACTTCTCTCTGGGAGTTGAGTGATGTGCCTCTTTGTAACCAACACTTACTCCTGTCTTCAGCTCCAGTATTCTAGAGGTCCTTACATGGCATCTTTGTGTTGTCTTCTTCATTGTAGCCAGAAACTGCCAGTAGAATTTTTAAAAATAAGGAAGTGAGAGTCGGTGCTGTGGTTCAAGTGGTAGAGCACTAGCATTGAGCTGAAGAGCCCAGGGACAGCACCTGGGCTCAGAGTTCAAGCCCCATGACTGACAAAAAATAGGAAGTATTCCATACTGTGTGGCTCTATAAAGTATGCCACTGTGTCTAGTGTGCACGTGGAAGATCATCAGTTTAATCACAGAAGAAATTTTGTTTTGTGATACTGGAATTTGAACTCAGGGCTTCACTTGCTAGGAAGGTAGTCTACCACTTGAGTCAAGCCTCTAGTCTTGTCTCCCTGTTTTTACATATTGCTTTCATTGTTTTTTCTTATTAAATGCTTAAAATTAGCATTTATTAGTAGTAGAAGGGATTCATTGTGATAATATTCTAGATGAATATACTGTGTATGAACAAATTCATCTCTCTTTTATATTGCCTTAACCTTCTTCCCCCAATTTATTCCATTTTGTGAGTGTGTGTGTGTGTGTGTGTATGTGTGTGTGTATGTGTTTATCTTATGTCTTTTTCAGTTTTTTTTTGTTTGTCTGTTTGTTTTGCCAGTCCTGGGGCTCAAAATCAGGGCCTGAGCACTATCGTTAGGCTTTCTCAAGACTAAAGCTTTATCACTTGAGGTACAGAACCACTTTCAGTGTTTTATATGTATGTGGTACTGAGGTATCAAACCCGGGTCTTTGTGCATGCTAGGCAGTACTCTACCATTAGGCCAAGCTCCCAGTCTCATTTTTTTTTTCCTAATAGAGTGAAATTTTTTCATCTGGGCTGGCTTGGACTGTTGGTTACAGCTTCCACACAGCTAGTAGAAATATGTTGTACCATTGTGTTAAATCATTGATTGGGATGGGTTGGCTCTAACTTCTAACCTGGCCTGGCTTAGAACTGCCATCTTCTTGATCTGTAGTATCTTGAGACACCATGCCCATGGTACATGTGACTAATTTAAATTGCTACATGTAGCTAGTGACTGTATTCTATCTAGCTTCCTAAATTACAAAACTTTTTACTGATTCCCATAATGAATTATATAGGTATCCATAGCTACCTCATAATGACATTTTCATACAAAATGTAGAAATAGTTACTCACTTCATTGTGGATCTCCAATGTAGAGACATATAGCAATGGGTCTTTCTTAAGATATTTCTTTTAAAGAATAGCCTTGTTTCTGTCTCATAATTAACAACTTCTTGGAGGAATTTTAACCTCATTACTTCTCATTATATTGGTTGGAATAGAGATGATACAGGGATGTCTTCTTTATCCTTGTTTTTTTTTTAAGTAGTGGGAAACTGAGCTCCAGATCTGTTCACTAGATGTTAAGTCACAATCTAAATATTTTAGCTTCTTATTTTATTTTTTATTGTCAGGGTAATGTATAGAGAGTTACAATTACATTCATCAGATAGTAGGTCCATTGCTTCTCAACACTGATACCCGTTCTTGTTTTTTTGTCCCCATTTCCCTCCACCTACCCCTCCCAACCATCTTGTTTTCCCCCTTCCCTTTCCTATTTCAAATAAACAAATAAACCTATATACTACATACCAGAGAACAAAGTCAGATACTGTAATAATATGAGATTAAACAAAGGACAAAAAAGAGAAGAGAAACAGCATAGTACGTTAAAAACAACAATCACACAAGATAAAGCTCTTGGTTCCATATCCTAGATATCCTTTCATTTAGTCTCATCCTATATGACCATATGTACCTAGGTTTTGAGCTATTGTAATCCTCTGGTAGGAGAGTCCTAGATATGTACTAATTATTACAAAGGAGGGAAACCATTGAGCCTATGTTCCTTTGGGTCTGGCTTACTTCACTTAATAGGATTTTTTCCCAAGTCTTTCCATTTCCTTACCACTGGGTAATGTCATTCTTTCTGATGCCAGCATAGAATTACATGTTTTATTGATTCAATCATCTACTGAAGGACATCTGGGTTGGTTCCATATCTTTGCTATTATAAATAGTGCTGCAATGAACATTTTCATGCGGCTTTATCATGTTCTTGTTTCTGGACGATTGGGTAAATGCCAAGGAGTGGAATTGCTGGGTCATAGGGGAGCTCTATGTTTAGTCTTTTGAGAAATCGCCATACTGCTTTCCATAGTGGTTGAACAAGTTTATACTCCCACCAAGAGTGCAATAGTGATCCCTCATGGCCACATCCCGTCCAGCATCTGTCTAGATTCTTGATAATGGCCATTCTAAGTGGAGTGAGGTGGAATCTCAAAGTTGTTTTGATTTGCATTTCTTTTATGGCCAGAGACGTCGAGCATTTCTTCATGTGTTTGTAGGCCATTTTTATTTCTTCTTCAGAGAAGTATCTCTTCAAGTCTTTGGCCCATCTTTTAATGGGATGGTTGTTTCTTTGAAGATTTGTTATGGAGAGATTCAATTTTTTAGCTGTAGATATATTTCATATATGAGGTCTTTGTTGTATGGCTAGTGAAGATCTTCTCCCACTCGATGGGCTTTCTATTTAATTTGCTACCTATGTTCTGTGCCATACAGAAGCTCTGCAGTTTAATGCAGTCCCATTTATCCAAACTTTCTTTAATTTGTTGTGTTTCTGGGTCTTTATTAAGAAAGTTTTGACCTGTGCCAAGCAGACCTAGTGCATCTCTTTTTCTTCTTCTTCTTTTCAGGGTATCTGCTTTTACCTCGAGGTCATCTGCAAAGCGGGAAAGTTTCAGTTCCTTTTTCCCTGTTTGGATCCCCTTTATGCTTGTTTCTTGCTTTATATCTCTGGCAAGGAATTCTAATACTATGTTAAAGAGAGTGGAGAGAGTGGGCATCCTTATCTCATTCCTGATTTTAGAGGAAATGGCTTTAGCTTTTCACCATTAAATATAATGCTGACTGTAGGTTTGTCATACACAGCCTTTATTATAATGAGGATTGTTCCATGGATTCCTAGTTTCTCCAGAGCTTTTACCATCTTGTTGAATGTCTTTTCTATAACTATTGAGACAATCATGTAATTCTTGTGTTTGCTTCTGTTGAGGTGATTAATTATATTTATTGACCAGCTTTGCATCCCTGTGATGAATCGTGTTTGATCATAGTATATAATTTTTTTGATGAGTTGAAGACAGTTGGCAAGTATTTTTTTTGCCAGTCTTGGGGCTTGAACTCGGGGCCTGAGCACCGTCCTTGGACTTTTCTCAAGGCTAGAGCTCTACCACTTGAACCACAGCACCACTTCCAGCTTTTTTCTATGTATGTGGTACCAAGGAATTGAACCCAGGTCTTCGTGTATGTTAGGCAAGTACTCTACCAGTAGGCCAAACTCCCAGCCCATGTGGGCCAGTATTTTGTTGAGAAGTTTTACAGCAATATTCATCAAAGAAATGGGTCTATACTTCTCTTTCTTAGATAAGTCCCTGTCTGGTTTTGGGATGAGGATTATGCTTGCTTCATAGAGTGAGTTTGGCAAAGAGCCTTCACTTTCAGTTTTATTGAAGATCTTGAGGAGTATTGATGTGAGCTCTGCTTGGAAGGCCTTATAGAATTCAGCTGTTTATCCATCAGGTCCTGGGCCTTTTTTGAATTGAAGGTCTCTTATTGCCATTTCTGTTTCAATACTTGAAATAGGTCTGTTTAGTTGGTTTAGATCTTCTTGGTTCAGTTTGGGTATGTTAATATTGGCTAAAAATTGAACCACCTCTTCTAGATCCTCAAATTTGTTGGCATAAAGGTTTGAAAAGTATTCCCTTGTGATACGCTGCATCTTGGCAATTTCTGTCATGATGTTTCTCTTCTTGTCCATGATTTTGTTTATTTGGGTGTGCTCCTTTCCTTGTTTGGTCTGATTTGCTAAGGGTTTGTCAATTTTGTTAATTTTTTCAAAAAACCAACTCTTTGTTTTGTTTATTCTTTCTATGGTGTTTTGGACTCTAATTCATTTAATTCTGCTTTAATTTTTAATAATTTCCTTCCTTCTTCTGGAATTGGGATTATTTTGTTGCTCTTTTTCCAACAGCTTAAGGTGCAACTTTAAATTGTTGGTTTGAGATTTTTCCAATTTTATAATGTAGGCTCTCAGAGGTATAAATTTTCCTCTGAGTACTGCCTGTGCTTTGTCCCAAAGGAGCTGGTATTTTGTGTGCTCCTTTTTGTTACATACCATAAAGTGTTTAATTTCTGTTCTGATCTCTTTGATGACCCACTGGTGATTCAACAATGTGTTGATCAATCTCCATGAGTTACAGGGTTTTCCTTGGTGGAGATTGGTGTTCAGTTCCAATTTTATGCTGTTGTGGTCTGAGAGAATACAGGGAATAATTTCAGTGTTTCTGCATCTGCACAGGTTTGCTTTATGTCCTAAAATGTGGTCTATTTTGGAAAATGTTCCATATGCTGCTGAAAAAAGTATATTCTGGTGTTGCTGGGTAGAACAATCTGCAGATGTCTGTTAGGTCTTGTTGATCTGTGCACACAGTCTTAAATTTTACTTCTCAAATTTTGAATAGTGACATGTAACAGTCACCAAAATCTAGTCTGTAAATTTCTATGGAGTGTTGCTTACAGACAATCATTAAAAGTCACTATGACACTATATGCTATTTTTCTCAGTCTAGAACACAGGCTGTGGCCAAAACATCTTTCAAATTCAGAGCTTCTCTATCTCTATGTGTCTGCATTTTCCTCCTGACAACATTGTCATGTATACTTTTTATTATATTTCCTTATTGTCATGCAGAGTTAATATTAAGTTAATATTCTTTTCTTTTTTAAAAAAGCAAAAACTGCCATCCCATAAAAGAAAACATAAGTATAAACCTAGGGATTTATATTCCTTACTTCACTCTAATTTAATAATTATTGCTCCTAATGAATGGGCAAATGATATTGTAAGGAATTCAGCAGTAGAGATAGCTGCACAGGTTTACTTAAACATCTTTATAGATTCTGTAATTTACCATTAATTAAACAGAGATAGAAACCTCTTGAGTGCCAGTTTCTCCTGTTATAATGTTTTAGAATAACTGGCATTTCCTAATGTTAATTATAAAGAAAAACATATAAAAAGAATAGAAAGATTTATATTTTGGCTCTGAATTCTGTTATTTTCCA
This sequence comes from Megascapheus bottae, assembly GCF_031878675.1. NCBI lineage: Eukaryota > Metazoa > Chordata > Mammalia > Rodentia > Geomyidae > Megascapheus > Megascapheus bottae. Next base: position 50,360,176 of record NC_143522.1, on the reverse strand, counting down.
TGATGGTAACCAAGGGTTTTTGCTAACATAAATCAATTAAAGCTTTATAATACCTTTGTGGAGATATGAAGGAGCTTTATTTTAATTGTAAGAAATACTGTGAAATTACAATGATACATCATTGATTTTCCATGATAATTAATCATCTGCTTGAAACCTGGCTGCTGTTTTCAAAAATATAATTCCTATCTTTCCAGAAAATGACAGTTTTCTTGTGGAAAATGGTAAGTGTTGTTCATTCCCCTTCCATGTAAATCATTTAAAAATAGCATTGTTTAGAGATTCTCGAAATGACTACTTTAATGACTACTTTGCCCCTTCTCTCACCAACATCCTCCTACTTCCCTTTTTAAAATCTAATTTATCAAGGTGTAATTGGCATGTGTCGAATTGCAGTTTAAAGTATACAAGTATAAATTTTGACAATATATTCATATACACATATGAATCATCACCAAAATCAAGGTGAACATATTCACATTCCAAATTCTTTATCATGATACTTTGTGATTCCTCTTGCTTCCTCTGAGCAAGACTGGTCTGTAGATGAAAGTTAGTATATTGCTGATAACTTCACTGGGTGTGGAGTGGGACTGAGGCTGCAGGGTTGTGCTAGGGACGTGTGGAGACAGGTAAAGTGAATAGTGAGTGTTTGCATAGTAAAAAAGACCCAGAGTCAGAAGAGGGCAGTGCATACAGAGTTTGTACTAAAGGAAGAACAAACTTTGTTTTCCACAAAATTGATGGAAATTAAGGATACTCTAGTTACATAAGCACACTTTACTTCTTAGAAAAAAACCCAAAGCATATAAAAGCACAAAATTAGAAAATTTTCCCTCCTCTGGGTGATCATTTTCTAAGTACTTCTGGATATTTGTCCCTTGCTTGTTCTCCTGACTTCACTATGGCTTCAATTTTCATCACATGAAAGATAAGAGATGACATAGTTATTGGAACTCTAAGTATACTTTAGATTTGAGGCCTTTATCTGGTATAAAGCTGACAAGATTCTTTTCCTATTCTATGGATTTTCTATTTATCTTACTAGTTATGTCTTCGACTATGCAGAAACTCTTTAGTTTGGTACAATCTTATTTATCTAGTCTTTGCTTTGTTGTGATTCTGGATCTGTACTTGGAAAGTTTTGACCCATACCTAGTAGCCCTATTGTTTTCCATATACCTTCTTGTAATATTTTTATGGTATTTGGCCTTACATTGAGGTCTTTGATCCATTTTGAATTGATTCATGTTCAGAGTGCTATATAAAGATCAAGCTTTACTGTATAGCCAGCTTTGCTACCACCATTTGTTGAAGAGGATCTTTCTCCTAACTTGTGTTTTTGGCCCCTTATCAAATATTGGATGGCTATATGTCTGTGAGTTAATTTCCGAGTCTTCTGTTCTATTGGTCCTCAGGCTTATTCTTGTGCCAGTACCAAGCTGTTTTTATTACTGTGACTTTGGCATTAAGCCCACTAACAATAAACTCTTAAAGGAACAACAATGCAATTAATAAATAAACTAAAGACATAAAGATATATTTCTCAGAAGAAGAAGTAAGAATGGCCAATAGACACATGAAGAAATGTTCAACATCTCTGGCTATGAAAGAAGTGCAAATCAAGACAGCATTGAGATTCCACCTCATCCCATTTAGAATGGCATTATTAAAAAACTAATAACAGATGCTGTGGCATCTACCACCAAAAAGGGAATTCTACTACATTATTGGTGGGAATGTAAACTTGTTCAATTATTCTGGAAAGCAGCCTTGAGGTTCCTCAAAAGACTAAATGTAGAGCTTCCCTGTGACCTAGCAATTCTTCTCCTGGACATTTATCCAATAGAAACAAAAAAAAAATCACACTAAAGCTGCTTGTGCAACCATGTTCATTGCAGCATTGTTTACCATAGCCAAGGTAAGGGATCAACCCAGATGCCCCTCAGTGGACAATGAATTGATCAAGAATATGTGATATATAACCACAATGGAATTCAGAAAGAATGATATTGTACCATTTGTAAGGAAATGGAAATATTTGGAAAAAATTATATTAAGCAAAGTAAGCCAGACCCAAACATAGGCTGCATGGTTTCCCTTATTTGTGGTAACTAGAATATAATTATAAATCTACAAGTAGACACATTGGATTGTAAAAGACAAAACATACAAGTAGACATGATGAATTATACAGGTCTGTAGTCATTCACACAGTGAGACCAAAAGAGAATTTTAGGAGAGGATGCAAAGGCTCAATAGCTATGTATATGTGATTATATAAAATAATATTTATTGAAATGAACTCTAGGAAGTGGAACCAAGAGGCTTTTTCTTTGTTGCTTTATGGTTTTCTTTACCTTTTGTCTTTTATATAACTTTCATCTGTTTGGGGAGGAGGTAAGAAGAAGCACAGAGGTGATAGGAAAAAGGGTAAACAAATACAGCAGTGATATTCACTATACACCATATTGAAAATGAACTACACAACTTATGGGTAGGGATAGGAGGGAAAATTTGGGAGAGAGCAAGGGAAGGAGTGACATTGCTCAAAATGAAAGGTACTCTGCTTAACTTCAATTGCCTGACTAACCCTTCTTTATAGCACCTTTACCATAACAATAAAAATATACATTAAAAACACACATTAAAGATTTTTAAAAAGAGTTGATAGAGTTTTTCCCCAATTCCTACTGCCCACCTCTCTGGTCTATCTTTCTCTGCTAAGCTGATAGGTAGCCACGAGTAATTAAGCAAATTGAGCTGCGTAGTTCTAGAAGCTGACATAGAGTTTTGCTGCTCAGATGATGGGAAGCAGACAAAAGATTCACAGGGCTTGGGTACAACCACCTATGTTTACTCTATGCACCCCATGCAAATTCTACTTACTGACTGTTATACATAGAATTTTGAAATTCTGAAATGGCTTGCCAAGTATAAATCATAAAAGCTTCAGACCTTTGTATTAGCCAGAAAAATGTCTGTCTTATCTATTTTGGATTGTTGTGAAGTTCAAATGAACATGGTATCTATAAGGATACTTTTTCCATTTTGGAAGTTGTGTGCATCTTCCTTAGATACCTAAAAACATATGGTATGAGAGGCGCAGGTATTTTAGAGTAGTCAAAATTCTGTGTACCTATCCCTTAATGATTCTCTTGTGGCTTTCCTTATTTGAGGGAGAGCTGTATCCTATAGGCTTGTGCATACATGGTAGACACTAAGAATAACTAGTAAATAAACAAATGATCATTTAGTTAGCTTATAACCATTATAGGCAATAAATTCTAACTAATATTGTAAGTCATAAGACAATACCTGGGCACGTCTGTAAGTTCAATTATTTTTCTGCCATTTATAAACCAAAGTGGACACTGATTACAAGGCGTTTTTGGCATATTTTTAATGAGAAAGACATTTATAGAGTGAAAAATAGCAACATTTTCACTTGTTTTGGGTATTATAATCCATTCTATTTGACAAAACATGAGAAATTAAAATGTTAACTTAGATATTAAAAATGTTAAAATTTCACTGCTTAAGGTTCCTGTTTGAAATATGAAGGCTGTGTGACTATCCAGGATATTAATGACTTGATACTGAAAAATTTATTAAATTTATTTTTAAAGTGGTTAGATTCTTCCTCTCAAATGCATAAAGCATGTGGGAGTTGGAATAGATCTGCCCCAGGCTGCCAAACAATTTTTTTAATGGAACTGGAGTCCTTCAGGGATTGTCCTAAATCCACATAATATTCTTACATCTTGGTGTTTGCACTGGGACCTGTATATTAGCAGATGTATGTGTGAATAATATACTTATGTCCATCCATCACCCTAGTGACTCCACATTGTAGAGGCTGCTGTACATCAATTATTCCACCTCAGGGGATAGAGGATATTTGGGCCAGCATTGACCTCCTTTTCAATCAGGGCCTCTGAACAGTATGTTTGGAAGTCAAATGGTCCCTTTAGACAAAACCTCTGTTTAGTTTAAGAATCCATTTGGCTGAATGTGGCCATGCTGAGAGATCCAAGTGATTACCTGTGTCAGGCATGGAGGCTGCATCCAGAGAAGCAAAAACTAATGCTGTTCCTCAGAGCCACTGTCAGTCAGCCTTCAGAGTTTATCCCTCCCATCTAACTTGTGTAAGATATTGGACAGTGTGTCATAGAAGAATGACAACCTCAATAAGATGAATCTCCCTTTTACAAGAAAAAGGGAAGTTACTTGAAATAAATTATAAGTATCTGGAGAGTTAAATTTACTTTCAAGTGCTTGAAATTGTTTATATTAACAAGTTTCTAAAAGAAGGAATCCTTAAACAATAATAATTTTTATCTTCATATCTTAATTTTCTTTTATTTTTAATTAGACCAAAATTGTGTAATTCTTATCTTGGAGCTTCCTTTTTAAATTAATAAAAGTTTTTTGTTTACATTTAAGCTTCTGATATTTTACCTGAAGGTAAAATTGTCACAACTAATAGATCAGTGGCAATAAGCCACTTTACTTTGTTGGGAAATATGTACAATTGTGATAGTGGTTGACCATTTATTTAATTATACGGTAAGTACCATATGATGAGAGAATAAAGTTAAATTGATGATTTGGGCTACTTCTGCCAGGGTACAGTTTACATGGCAATTATGTTGGGATCATCTAAGTGTAATTGGCAAGTAATTTTGTAAGCGAAAGAACATGACAGCTCATTTACATGGTGTTCACTGAGTAAAATTTGGGGACATTTATCAACCACTTCTAAGTGAAGAATGATTGCACTACTGTATCCCCAAATGATACAGGCTGTTTGAAAATACATGTCAGGTTTTTGGTACAAATCGATGCATTTCTCCTGGAACATTTATTCATTGTATGCAGTATTCTAGGCACTGTCTTATGCACTGAGGATACAAAAATGAATGAAAATGCACTTCTGTTCTCAAGGAACGGAAGTAGAGCTATATCTGTTCATAATTTCACCAGAACAAAATAGGTGGATGGTTTGAGTTCTGTATGGGTAGGTAATATTATGTATATTGAGGGAGGGAAACTTGGCAGGGTTGATCAGGGCAGCTTGTTAGAGAAGGCACCACCTGAGATGAATTTTAAAGGAAAGGCAGTTTTGCCAGGGTAAAGGCTTGCCAAGGAGAGGTGCAGGGAAGGGCAAAATCTTGAAGAAATAAGCAGGCTGTTATGAGAGAGAAACTTCAGACAGTTTATGCACATTTCAAGGCATGTATAGGGCCTGTAAAACTGACTTGGGCAGGATCTCTGAGGACCCTGAAGTCTGCTGGGGGCCCAGATCTTATTCCATAGCCTTGGGCAAGCCACTGAAGGGGCTTAAGAAGAGTCTTTGTCAGAGTTGTTTTGTACTGTGCTATTATGTTGTGCCAGCCTATGTTCTACAAGTGTCAAGGCATTTTATCTTTATAATAACTCCATGAAAGAGGCACTGTTATTTCTCTTTTTATAGATGAAGAAACTAAGTACAAGGAAGTTGCCCAGAATTATGTAATGAGTGATGGTGGTGCTAGGATTTGAGCTCAGGCTGTCCTCCAGAGCCTTTGTTTTTCACAACTGCAATTCAATGTTTGTTCTTCGCATAACCTCCCATTCACTAGACTGTGATCTCTGAGGGCAGAGATTATGGTTACTGTGTTCATAGTCTTATCTAAGCTTCAGAGAGTATCTACATCTTTATAAATGTACAAGAAATAAGGGATAAGTATGGTTTTGAGGGGCCATGAGACTTGAGACTGTCATAGTCATCCTAACAAGGGATGGATATAAGGGCATGAATTAAAGGCAAGCAGATGAGGATGGAGAAATTCATTGGCATGGACTAGGGATTGATTGGACATAATTGATTTTGTTGGCATATTCTCACATTATTTCTGATTTCCAACAAATATTTTGGACAAATAACTTGGCAAAAGAATTCAAAGAAAGAAACTCATGATATTCTTCATGTAGTGCCTACATTCCTGGCAATACATGCTGTGGACTAAGGAGGGAAAATTAGACTGTACTGGACATGCTTAAAAATAGAAGGGCAATAGAGGGATAAAAAATGCCCTGGGTAATGAGTGATTAGATGGCCTTTGGGATTCTTCCTTCTTTGAGAATTCTGATTTAAAATAAATAAAATGTTTCCCAAGTTGCTTTCTCTAAATTACTTAGATGAAAGAAGATATAAATCAAAGTATTCATGGATTGAAAAATACTGAGTCCAAATTGTCTGGATTATATATAAGGGAGCAGAAGCCCAGGAGGATTCAATGACTCAAAAGCACCCATTGACGGAAGATACAAAACTAATGAAAACACAGTTGCGTTTTCAAGTTCCTCAAGGAAGTCAACTATGGAAAGCAGACCCATCTATCAGTAGTTTTAACACTGCATTGTTGGTGGGGATTGCTACATGGGCCTGTCCTCCAATGTCTCATGCAGCATTATTGATAGTTTGGATTGCCTCTTGTGGGCACACATGTGTTAGATGATGACACAAAAGCAAGTGAGACCTGGTATTGACCATTTGGGAATTCAGATAGCCATAACAATAAGGGACACATTTATGACAATAAAGCAAAATCTACAATAATGCATAGGACATTTGGAAAATAGAGAAAATAAACTGAAAATAATGCATAATAAGTTTTATTTTCATCGCCATCCACTGTAATTAATGCTTCACATTCATTATCAGAATTCTTACAACCTAGAAATTAGATAGTATTATTTCCATTTTATGTTTCAGAAAATCCAAACACTTAGATCTCACTCCATAATGCTTAGTCCTACCTATCCTACAAGTAATGCTAACATTCCACGCATTTTTCCAGTCCATTTCTCTATGTTTGAAAACCTTCTCTAGAGGTGAGAAGGCAAGTCAGGGGTTAAACTGAGGTTTGAACTCAGGGGCTCACGCTTGGGCAGCTGGAGCTATATTACTGGAGCTATACTTCCAGCCTAAAGAAGGAATAATTAGTATTATGGCTTGAGCTCAGGACCTTGTTCTTGCTCGGCAAACACTACCACTTGAGTGACTCTACCAGTCCCATCTATTTTTGAATCTTCATTATTTTTTTGCTTATAGTGTGTGTCTTATATTTGCCGTGTTATTGCCTGGTCTTTTTCATGGCTATGTAATGTCTTATTAAGCTTTTAGAAGGTTGTTAAAGAGATGTTTATTCATAAAACCTTCCATGGTATTATTCACATTTTGAAGGTGTATTTTATATTCTGAGGACTGGTGCATTTAACCATCCTCTGTGGATGGCATGAAGGAGTGGAGAAAAGAAATTACTGGGCTCTGCTGGCACTCACAGCTTTCTCCCCACCTGGAGCCCTTCTGAGAATGTAGAATGATGCTGGCACAGCCCACAGTGGAGGCAGGGCAGAGATGGCCTGAGGCAGATAGCAGGTGACTTTTTAAGCCTTGGCTTTTCTGACTGAACACACATTCTTCTTCCTGCCCTTGTACAAAGGCACGCTTTCATTTTCGTAGGGTAGTGAAAATCTTTTGTGTGAAGAAAAGGTGTCATCAAGTGTCTAATTCATCAGCATATATACCATCTCTTTAAAATGACAGGAGGAGTAAAAGTTCATCAGTTCAATATGTCTTTCACATTTGGAGACTCCTGACTAATAATCTCTGGTATTTATCATCAGAACAGCTAAGGAACTAAATTCTGGCACATGCTGCGCTCACGCACTGAGAAGAACTTAAAAAGACAGAAGATTTTATCCATTTTTCTTTCTTCCATTCATTTAGAAAAAAATCCATATCTTTTTTTAATTAAAAAAAGTATGAGCATGCAGAACCATCTGGTCTGTATTATCACAGCAACCTCCTAAACAGCCTCCTTGTCTCTAGCCTGCCCTTTTAAAATGAAGTCTGTTTGCAACAGCCAGAAATATTTTTTGAGGTCACAGATCTGAACCAGTCACTTATGCGTGTCACTGGCATGTTATTCTATGACTCTTTCCTCGTTCTTGAGGTCAAGTACTATGTAGCCACAACTGCTGTCTCTACTTGTGACCTGTTCTAACTGCATGGAGTAATTTGTCTTTCCTTGTTTCATGATCTAACATGAAACATGGTACATGCTACAGGGTGGTCCAGACCTGTGCACAAACCAATTCATTCTTCACAAGCTTTTTGTCATGCTCTGTTGATTCTAGATTTCAGCATGGGTTGCTATAGCACCTATCTACCTTTAGCATGCTTATGTGGAATCTAGCCCAAGCTTTGTTTTTGCTTGGCTTGCATAATAGTTGAAACAAATAAACAAACTTGAATCTCACAAGACAAGGCATATTATTGTTAGTTTTGTTTAAGATACTATCATTCTACTTTATGTTATTCTTCACTTCTAATTTTAATATTGTAAGATGAGGGGAAAATATAGATGTACACCTATGCACAAAACACATGACTTGTAGAACCTTCTCAATAAATAGTTATTATATAAGCTTATTCCTTAAAAATGTAAAATTAGGGCCAGGAGTTTGGCCTAGTGGTAAAGTGCTTGCCTAGCGTGCATGATGACCTGGGTTCGATTCCTCGATACCACATACATAGAAAAAAATGCTGGAAGTGGTGCTGAGTCTCAAGTGGTAGTGTTCTAGCCTTGAGAAACTCCAAGGACAGTGCTCAGGCCCTGAGCTCAAGCCCAGGACTGGAAAAAAAGAAAAAAAAAGTAAAATTAGAGAAAGTCATGGTAATATATGCCTTTATCTATAGCACTTGGGAGGCTGTAGCAGGAAGACCATGAATTCAAGCCTAATCTTGTCTCTGATAGTTTGCAAATATTGCAAAACTCCTGGATCATTCAGAGTATTTGCAGCCTTTGAATGTATTTATTTCTGTATCAGGAGATCCCTATCTATTCTTGTGACTCCCCACATGATTCTTTGTTTGGTTTTTGTCTAGTTTCCATCAGTTCATACTTTTCTTTGGTGTTGTTATTTCATGTTTGCTAATGTTCATATTCTCCATCCAATGGGATATTCAGAAATATGAATGTATAGGATTAAATGTGTTATCTGCTTTATAAGGTCTAATCATGATGGGAGTGTGATCAGTGGACATACCTGAATTCGGATCCTTCCAAGAGGTGATCTATACAGTTATCAAGCCAATCATGGCAGAAGCTATAGTAATGCAACTTTGGCATTGGTAAATGCATAGAGTAACTTCTGATGTGGCATCTCTTTTATTATGTAGTATTTGTTTCCGCTATTAAATTATTTCATTTCCCTAGTAGTTTTATTCTAGGCACTCACTTAGTGCCTAGTGTTGCTTTAAAGATATTAAAATCATTTTATGTCCCCTAACCCCCCGATTACTCATATTCATGGAATTTCATATAATCAGTGACATTAGGATCATTGTACCTGCTTGTGACAGTGTTCTTTCCACAAAGTCAGTCTTCATGAAAGGCTCCACATTTTCTTTCAAGGAGTGGCACAGACATACTATATTCCAGACATACTATATCTGTTATAAAGCATTACTAAGGGAATATTTTAGGAGCACTAGACTAGAAATGTGTTCACATATCAAGTTTAAGAAAAGAAAAGAAAAAGAAAAAATCCTTTCAGTTTCGTCTATGGAAGAGGTGGGGACAAAAAAAAGCTTATTACAGACTCCTTTAGAAGTCAAGAATTTCATTGACAGTTTGTTAATGTACCGACTCAACAGCTTTCTCAGTCCATACTTGATATTAATAGTTAGTGGGTACACTGGGAAGTCAAGCAATATTATATCACTTGGGTAATGGTTGTATTAAATGGTTCTTTTCTATGTTATCAAGCTTATCAGATTATCTTTTCCATAATCATAAGTATCTATTTTCTAATTTCAGAATCAAATGCTTCTATGTCATCTTGAAGTAGAGCCAGTTCTAGCTGCATCTATTTTATACTCTTGACTTCAATTATGTCAAATTACCCAACCTGCTTACAGTTCCTTAGTTTCTCTTTGCTGTCAGGTACAGCTATAATGCGACTCTCTGAAATCTCATAATCTCCATTCCTTCAACACAAGTGTGTTGTAGTAAATAAACAGTGCATCAAAAGTGCACTAGGCTAAAGTTATAGACATAAAGGAGTTTCTAGAAAGTGTTTCTTTCTAAATTTTGGTGCTCTTGAGTTCATACCAAGTGTTTTCTTTTTTCTGGTCCTACTTTCTGAAACACATATTCACCTCATTCTGCATGGTATTGCTTCAGCATTGCGAATTTCTGCAGCAGTGACAAAAGGTACATGCAGCCCTGTTTTGACTATGAAATAATAGATGACAAACACTGTATAGATACCCAAGATTCCATAGATAGACTTTTATTTGTATTTACTAGAAGACTTGAGTTTATCATCTATTGCCAAATGCCCATAGCTAAAAGAACAATACAAAAAATGGTAATAACCCTTAGGAAAATCTAATATTGTAACTTTCTGTAATATTTGTTTGAAATGTCACTATGTTCTTTGTTCATTTATTATTAGCATACATTACTTATACAAAATATTGTTGCACAAAATAATGTATTTTATACAATATTAGAGAAACCATGTGATATTTGCCCTTCTGAGATTGGCATATTTTGTTTAACATGATGATTTCTAGTTCCATCAATTTCCCAGAAATGACAATTCTTCTGTTGGATGTGCATATTCACCATATTTTCCTTCCATTCATCTGTTGCTGGGTGCCTAGACTAATTTTGTCATTTGAATATTGTGAATAGTGCTACAATAGATGGGTTTGCAAGTATCTCTCTTGTATGCTGACTTAGATTCTGTTAGGTATATACTCAGGAGTTATACAACTGGATCACATGGCAATTTTAGTGATTTCCATAGTGACTGGGCTCATTTACATTCCCATCAACAATGTATAAAGGATCATTTTTTTCAATTTACTACTAGAACTTTATTTGGTTGTTACAAAATTTATAAGAGTGTATATATTTAAAAAAAGGTATGTGTGGGAGAAAGGCAGGGAAGGCAGCTATTAAACCAGAGTCATCTTCAAGTTACCTAAAGTGCCAGGCTACTTTTAAACTATATATTATTAACCATTCCAAGAAAATGAAACAGCATAACTGGGCAAGGAAAATGTTAAAGGGAAAAACTTAAAAAAGGGAAAAACAAATCATAATGATAAAAGTAAATATATTCATGGAAAGACTTTGTTTTACTTTAACTAAACTTATAAAGGACCATTTTATCCATGTCTTTGCCAGTATTTCTTATTTGTTTTCTCAATGATAGTCATTCTAGCTGGGGTGAGATGAAATTTTACTGTCGTTTCTATTGGCATTTTCCTGTTGGCTGAAGATGTTGAAATTTTTTTCATGTATTTATTGACCATCTGTAATTCTTCATTGGAAAATGATTGTTCAATTTATTTGCACATTTATTGAATGGATTATTTGTTCTTTACTGTTCATATTTTGAGTTCTTTATTCTAGATATTAATTCCGTATCAACTGAATAGTTCGCATGATTTTCTTCATTATGTAGACTGACACTTTACTCTGGTAATTGTTTTATAATTTGATGAAATTCCATTTGTCAATTCTTGTTATTATTTCCTGAGCTATTAGAATCTTATTTGGAAAAGTATTACAATTCCCAAATCTTAAAGTTCTTCTTCAGTGTTTTCCTCCAATAGTTTCAAAGTTTCAGGTTGACATCAAAGTTTTTGATCCATTTGAACTTGATTTTTGAACAGGGTAAAAGATTGTGGTCTAGTTTTAGTCTTTTACATGTATCCAGTATGATTTTCCAGTATCATTTTTTGTATCAGAATACTGGGGCTGTGTGAATTTATTTCTGGGTTTTCTGTTTTATTCTGTCAGTTTACATGTCTGTTATTGTATCAGTATCATGCTGGTTTTGTTACTACAGCTCTCTAGTATAGTTTGAAATCAAATATTTCATACCTCTTTTTACTCAGGGTTGCTTTGGTATTTGTGGGGGGCTTTGTGTGTTTCTATATGAATTTGAGGGTTTTTTCTTTCAGAAATATTTCTGTCTTATGAAAGAAACTTACATAAAAATTCATCATTTTATCATTTTTCTTTTAGTTAAAATTCTCATCTTTATAGAATGTTCTTCCTTCATTTTCAGATTAAAAAAATCTGTTTCTGTATTCTTCCTAAAGACTTTTATCCATGAAGAAATGAAGAGTCTAGACTCACCATCATCTAATAAGATTCAGAATGTATTTCTTTCTCCTAATCAGATATGCAGATGACTTCTGTAATCAGAAGTCCAAATCTCTATTGCCTGGCACAGAATAGGCTCTGTTCATGGTTTCTACATGAATGAATGAATGAATGAACACCTGATTTCACAACTCATGATTGTTTAACCTCTTTTATTCAAATTTCATTCTAACTCGGGTTGTATTATTTTGAATCTCTATCAGATGTTTTCAGTACAAGTAGAATACAAGGAATGCCTCTATTTGTAAATGAATATTTAATGAGAGCAAAACATACAGTTTATGTCCTGGGTACTGTCCCTAACCTTTTTTGCTCCAGGCTATCGCTCTACCACTTGAGCCACAGTTCCATTTCCAGCTTTAAAAAATATAGTTAATTGGAAATATGAGTCTCATGAATGTTGTTGCGTAGGCTGGCTTTGGACCACAGTCCTCAGATCGCAGCCTCCTGAGCAACTAGGATTATAGTTTTGAGCTATTGGTGCCTGCCAGCCAATGTGTTCATTTTTTTCTATGATAATTGTGTACAGATTATTTAAAAACATATCTTGTTTTAATCAGTTGAGTCTAGTAATGAGTTCTTTTTTATTTCATTTTAACTGTATTTTATTGTTGGGATAATGTATAGAGGGGTTACAGTTATATTCATCAGGTAATGTGTTCATTACTTCTTGAAATTTGGTACCCCTTCTCATGTTTTTTCATCCCGTTCCCTCTCACATGCCATTCTAGTCATCTTGGTTTTCCCCTTCCCTTCCCAATTTTAGATAAAGAAATACACAATATACTAGGTAACAAAATCAGATACAGTAACCACATGAGCTTAACCATAAGGGGGAAAAAAGAAAAGAAATAACTTCACATAGTATATTATGAACAACAATCACGAAGATAAACCTCGTTTCCATATCCTAGAGTTCATTTTGTTTAGTCTCATCCTATATAGCTTTTGAGGTATTGTGATCCTCTTTTAGGTGAATCCTATATTTGTATTAATTCTTACAAATGAGGGAAACCATGGAGCCTCTGTTCCTTTGGGTTTGGCTTACTTCATTTAATATTTTTTCCAACTCTTTCCATTTCCTTACAAATGGGGCGATGCCATTCTTTCTGATGGCAGCATAGAATTCCATTTTATATAAGTACCACATATTCTTGATCCATTCATCTACTGAGGGGCATCTGCACTGGTTACCTATCTTAGCTATGGTAAATAATGCTGCAATGAACATAATTATGCTAGTAGCTTTAGTATGTCCTTGTTTCTGGACATTTAAATAAATGCCAAAGAGTGGGTCATAGGGCTGCTTTATGGTAAGTCTTTTCAGGAATTGCCATACTGCTTTCCAGAGTGGTTGAACAAGTTTACACTCGCACCAAGAGTGTAGTAGCATTCCCTCCTGGCCAAATCTTACACTGAAAACTAACCAATGATTGGTTATTATGATTACTCTTCAGTGACTGGCTATGGTTTTAATGCATTATAACTTTGTAGAAACAATTTTTTTGAAAACCATCTGTACTTCTTAAAATGTTTAAGCAAGTTTTTCTTTTAGCAAATTTTATTTTATTTTACTTTTAGTGAATGTTATTAAGTTCAACAGATGTCCACTGTTTGCAATACTTTATTGAACACTTTGTATGTGACCTGAATTAGAGATACATGTGATGCTGACAACTATTCAGATTACTTACAATTTGATAGACAAAGGTAGAAATAAAGCAACACATAGAATGATGAATTCCACAATAGAAACAGGTACAAGTAGCAGAAAGAAAAGTGTAATTGATATCATAGAAAGCATTAGGGAATAAAGGCTTCCTGATATAAGTAGTTATGAGTTAGATTTGAATTGTGATAGCAGTTTTTGTCTTTTAGATGATTATAATGATAGAAAATGCTCCTGATTTACTTATAAGGTAGCGCATTTTAAGAAATATAGTTTTAAAAAGTAAAGACTTGAAAAAATAGCACCTATGTTCACATGTATGTTATGTGGTTTATGCAATATCTGAGAAACTGCTGAAAGAATCCCTGTGATATTAGTAGATTTATGTATGTATGCATAAGCCCAATATATTTTCTGCTGCCAGTTTTTATTTTTTCATAAATAGTCCTATTACTAACATTTCTAAAACATGAAGAAAAGAGCTTATATGTGCTGGTAGAAATTCAGTGTATATTACAGAACACTGCTACTGTTGAGATAGCCTATAGGATGTGACTTTTCATAAAAGCCTAATGAATTTCTAGATTTATCAATAGCTTTATGTATTGAAAATTAGTGTGTCTCTTAGGTAAACTGGGCTGTGTGGTTCTTGGTAAAAAGTACCAAGTGATTTTGTACAGATGTTTTATTTGCAACTGACTTGTCAGGGTTTGATGCTTGTATTTTTTCTTTACAGAGTTTTAAGTTGAATGTAGATAGTCATTGTGCTCTCAAGGAAGCTGTGGAGGAGGAAGGACAGCAACTTCTTGAGCTTATTGCATCCCACAAAGCAGGTAAATCCTCCTGAAATATTGCAAGTCTTTATGTCTCCAGACTATTAAGAATGAAGAAGCATTGCTGTAAATTACTGCATACATTCACTTCCTTATGTATTATTAATATTTACATTATCAGATTGACCTTCAAGATTTATAAATGTTTCATATACTGCATACAATGCTGTGATACTTACAAGATGAAATACTGCCTCCAAATGGTCTGTTCATTTTATTTGGAGCTTGCTGTTCACCTGAGTTCCAACTGAAATCATATTCCTGAAAACTTCATATTGACATGATTTTTATGTAGGTCTTCTGAAAAGAACATTAAGATAATGAATGGGAATTTTGCTTATAGTCATAGTGCATACGCATTGGGATACTTATAGATATTATTATAGATATAAGGCCAGCAGTTCAGGGGTATCTGATTATTTCCCTGTGAATTCACACACATGAACATTTTACATGTTCTTTTCTGGTTTTTGCATTAACAGAGTTTTTGGCCTTCAACCAACTTTTAGTCTAGTATTGACAATATTTACAAGTTATGGATTATCAATATAAAATAGTTTTGTCCTTTTGTTATAATTATGCTGATAGAAAACTGTTAGATGAGTTATAGTGTAGCTCTTCGAGCTTGCCACAGATAAATAAAAAAGCATTACTTGGATATATTGATGTTAAAACAATTCTGATCTACTTACCACGTTTCTCTTAGAACTAGGTTTCTCAGTTTCTATGCACTTTATGATCATTACTAAATCTCTACAAGAAACATACATAGTCATTTATTTAGACTGTGAAGCTATAGTATTAATTCTTTTTATCTATCATGATTTGGCCACTTGTGCTTTTTCAGTTACCAACACTGAGTCTAAGTCACTGTTCAAACCAGGCCTCTACATGTATGTTGTTATCCCAGTTTTGTTTCTTTATGTCTTTGTGCCAAGAGTTGGAAACCTATTTGAAGTGATAAATACTAATATGGCAATGTCCTTTAAAAACATGGACATTGTTTGAATTTGTTAAATAAAAAAAATAATAATGAGCAAAGAACTATTCAGGTCCACAACTTGTGCTTTTCCCTCCTTTTGGAGAAGGACTGAAGGACATGCTGAAGATGATTGCAAGTCAATGGAAAGAGTTGCAGAGACAAATCAAACGGCAACACAGCTGGATTCTTAGAGCCCTGGACACCATCAAAGCCAAGATACTGGCTACTGATGTGTCTGTGGAGGATGAGGAAGGGACGGGAAGCCCCAAGGTAAGTAGCTTGAAGTTTTCCTTATTTCCTCTTATTTCTGTCTTCTTTTGAACTAGCCACCACTGAAGTTTTCTTTCTACCCCAAGGCTTTTCGTTTCTAGTGGGTAAACTTTATACATCCGTATATCTAGCTATCTATCTCTATATAAACAAAATGAAATGGCTTTAAAAAATAACCTAAAACTTTCAAGTTTTCCAGGATGAGGTTTGTTTTTTGTGTGTGCAAAGTGGCAGAATAGAAGGGTGACAGTACTTTATGGGTGGGAGGAAGGGGAACATAAAACATTTAGTAAACAAAACATAAAGCATCTTTAACATGAATAATCAGAATGGTTTTAAATTGTTTTGTTGCAACTATAAATCACTATAATCAGTGCAATCACTCAGCTCTGACATCCATTAGCCGCTTGGTTACAGCAAATTAACAAAGAAGAGAGAAAGTGATTCATTATCTCATTCCTGTTAATGACTATCAGATGCATTGCCTAATTAGGGGATGGTCATTGTAGTGGGAAGAAGGTCATATGCTTAGCTACAAATCTTTTTACTCTCAGTGTAAGTTCTCCATAATGGTGCAAACGCCAAATACAACAAGTATTTTAAAAATGAATATTGACATGTTTTGGTTATCCATTTTAGATTTACAAAATAACTTGTAAAGCATATGCAACTGAATGTTAAATAAGACACTTTTAAATATAAAATGTTACTGATCTTAAAATATATTTAAACTTACAATGAGGATATTTTACTCATTTCCTATTTTTCTCTACTTTTTTGTTATTTGCTGTCTTTTGTGAAACAAAACATAGAAAATAAGTTACATAATAGACAGCATTGAAACCTATTTTGACATAGGGGAAAAAGATTTAAGACTTCTTAGTCTTATTCTTGACATGGACAAAGTAAGTAAATCATTAAATCACTGTTAAATCACATCCATGTGGATTGGCACTGTGCTAAATGTACATAGAGCAAGATAAACAAACATGTTGCCTCTGAAACAGAGGAGAGCTAAAAACTAGCCCTGGAGTTCTGAGACCCACACAACCAATGAAAAGCTCAGGTTTCAGAACCTCAAACAACAAAGACCTTTAATTTTTTTGCTGTTGGAAACAAGTATAGAATGATGAGCTCAGTTCCACTTAAAGAAGGCTCTGTGGAGGAGGTCACATTTCAGGAAATACTTGAAGGAGGAGAGGTGGCTTGGCACATGAGCACATATTTGGGGAGGTGATGTAGTGAAAGGATCAAAGCTGCAAGTAATATAGCCTGGTGTGGAGAGTGTACTCATCGGACTGCTCTGGGCAGATGAGGAGCTATTTTAAGGAGTCTGCTGTAGGGAGAAGTTGACTTTGCTGAAGTTTTCACTTTGAAGGGGACTAAGGGAAGAATGATGGGAAAGACACCACTAAGATCTCAGTTGTGCTTTATTTATTTTCCTTAAAAGTACTGAGTACCTTTAAGGGTTATGTTAGATGCACTCTACATGGTAGATGATATTCTGCAGTACTTCTGTATTATATCTTCTCTATTTGCTCATTTATGGACCGCAACAAGCATAAAATAGTTCTACTGTAATCTTAATGAAGTGAATAGTAGCATTGAAAGTTAAACAGGTTGCCTAGGGGTACATAGCTTCTAAGAGAACTCAGAACTACATCTGTACCCTTTAGTGCCAGAGCCCATATTTGTTAACCACTGCTCCCTCTCTCATCTTTGCTATGAGCTAAGTATGGTACCATGCATTAGACATAAACAATTAGAATTCAGGCCTGTTTCCATGGAGTTTGTGATAAAAGGAGAAAGACAGAGTCTAATAATCCATGCTTTCACAGACTGGGGTATGCTATGAAAAATAAAGAGGAGCTTTGTTAGGAGATTGGTCTGACAGAGGTGATTTCAATAAGGGCATCTGGGAGGGCTTCTTTGGGGTTAGGAGGCACAAGTTTGCGTAGAAAGCTGGCTGGGTGTGGTCAGCTAAGGGAATGATCTTGGAGTAATTGTTTAGTGATGATGCTGATTTGCAGCATGGAAACTTTTTCCTGGACTGTAGTGTTGGCCATGCATGGGTGGAGTGGGGGAAGTAAATGCAGAGAAAGGCTATATGCCCAAAGTGCAGTTCCAGAGATGGTCCAAACATTATGTTGAAAATAAGTAATTCCATCAACAGGGACAGTTTAAAATAAATACTTCTAAATATTTTGGGGGTTATTCAGATAAAATGAAACAAATTGCTTTAAGTAGGGGTGATGAACCCAACCGATTCTTAATACCACATCAGACCCAACTGGGAAGAGTTTTAGAATCTGTATTCCTACAGACTTCTCAGAACCACTAAAATAGGCTCTAAGAAGGTACTTGTTTCTGTACAATTGCAGATATCAATGATTGAATGTCCTTATAATGTTATTTAAAGTAGTAAGTAATTCCTAGCAACTGGAACCATGTAGTTAACTTATGCTGTATCTTCTTGTAATAAAACATTTTATAGCCACTAAAAAATAATGTCTTCAAAGAGATTTTTCAAAAGTAGAAGAGAACTATAATATATAGTTAATTTAAATGTCTTTGAAATGTTCAAATCTCTACAATGAGCAAGAAATATTATGAAGAGAAAAATTAAGAATGCACATAAATACAATAATTAAAAAGATATTTGAAAGATAAAATAAGTGACATTGAGCCTAGGGAACATGGGATATAAAAGTAAATATAATGAAGGAAAATAAATATATATCTAATTTGTAATGATTTGATTGTCTGATTTCTAAAAACAAATGAAAGAAAAAAATGAAAAACAAAAAACCTCTATTCAAATAACTGTGAAGTTAAAATTGCCTAGAATCTAATCAGTATATTGTTTCTACTAATAGTAATTTATATTCCAATGTATTTTCATGTCACAATATATCCAAAGGAGTTATGTCTAAGAATAATTACCTTGTGAGGTGTTGTAGCTATCTAGAGATAGGGAAGCTGGAAGAAGCATAAGGAGTTTAAGATGTTGATCTGACAGCACTAGGGAAACATCTCTTCCTAGACCCATTTTTTTTTTCCGTACAAATAACCATATCCTTACTCAAGGGTATATGTAAAATCAATTTAAGACAAAAAATATGTACTTCTCATTAAGTTTAGGAAAAATGGAAAATTAGAATGACCAATCTTTCTATTTATTTTACATTTATGAGCTACTTCTTTTTGTCTCCAAGATGACCAGAATGATAGAGAGGCCTAAGCCTCTCTTTCTAGCATTTGAACTCTTAAGTCACATTTCCTGAATTCAATGACTGGCACTAAGTAGCTGGGTGTCTTTGAGAAAATAACTGCCTGTGTCTTAGGTTCCATATTTATGAAATAGATGTAACAATAATATCTACCTTGAAAAGTTGTGATGCAGATTTTAAGGCTTAGAACAAATCCTTGCACAGAGATGGTCCCAAAGAAGGGTAAATGTAATGGATAAACCTTCATATTCGAATGATAGAGGCAATAAACAATTATAATTGATCTCATAAAATGAATAGGAACTGATATAAAGTACTATGTGTGTAGATGGAAGGGTACTGAGGAAGTAATTCAGGGGTGTTAATATTTTTAAATGAAGGAAAAATGTATTTTTGTCAATGTGTAGATAACTGACAGAAAAAACAGCACAAGCAAAGAACTAGAGGTATTAAAAGGGGTGGCACCCCTGAACCCAGAGCCTGCTTCCACAGATGATGATTAGGCTGTCTTGTTGTCATCTGCTCTGAAGTTCAAGACATGACAAAATGTGATCCTTAATGAGTGATCTGAACAGTAATTGACATATCAAAACAAAGAAACATTATATATGATATTAAAATACATATATATTTTTAAAAAGAAATTTATCTTGCCATATTATACTAAATACTGCGGTATTTAGTATTTAGTGTAACTTAAATAAGTTACACTAAAGTTCTTTGAGTTTAAAAAGCTGGATTCAGCCTTTTTCCATGTCAGTCTTCTTCCTGTGATGTGACCTTGCACAGGTCATGTACAAATTGTGCCACAAAATGGATCTCCAAGCACAGCAGTTATGATCATTTATTTCATCTTAGACCTAAAAAAGAACTAAAATTAACACATAATAATAAAAAAAACCCTCCAGAATTCATCTTAGGTTTACTTCAGAAGCTACTGGGAGCTTGAGAAGCATAATAGAAAATCTAAGGAATATATCTAGGGGGTATTTTTCTTTTTTACCTTGTTTGAGAGACTGCAGAAAAGGACTTGGTCTTAGAAATCTTGTAAAGAAGGAGGATAGGAGGAAATTCAAAGACTCTGGGAAACTTCTCCCCCAGGACTCTGCAGCATACCTTATTTGTTGTATTTCATTTTTTAAAAAAGTGTTTTCCCAGGACTGTGAGATCTTTTATACATGGAAATATAGAGCAGAATTCAGCAGTACTAGAAATAAAACCTTATCCCTCACATCCAAGAATTGAAAATATGCTTGTAATTATGTATTTTAAGAGATATTGGTAAAAGTTTATCACCTTAAACTAGTTTTTCAGTATGTTAATTTTTTTAATGATGCATAGCTGGAGGGTTTTCAGAATATAGTGAATATCTAGTCCCTCACAAAGGCTATATTCTGCATTTGACCTTTCAAGGCAAAACAAAAATATTCTGAAAATAAAAAAGCATTAAAAATTTTACATTGCCCACTTTAAAATATTCTTATCCTCTATTTCTTTATTTTTTTCTCTTAAAGTATTCATCTTTACAGATGTCTTAGAATCAAGGCCAAGATTTCCCCATATAACTTATCTTTACATCACAGAAAACATACAAGCCCCTTTGTCCTTTTTAAGGAAACAGATACTTTTCTAGAACAAAGAATGTTTGAGAGGTTTATTGTAAATTCAGAAAACTTTACAGCTACTAGAAGGGTGAACTAGCCTGGATCCCAACCATCACCTTCATTTTCTAGTGAAAGGAGACAAAAGGTTAGCTACTTTTAACTCTAGGATTGTGCTTATTTTATCTGCTGTCTTTGAGGTTTTTAGATTGAAGTTATCATCCTTTGGAAATGGATATCAGAAACTGAAGGTCATCAATGATATATGTTAAACAATAGCCAGAGAGTAAGCTTACACACATTTAAAAAATATGTTGGCTCAGCCATAAAAGTGACAGTTCTAGATATTGACTGGGAATAGGCATCTGTGAGACCACTAACTTTGGTGTGTTACTGGCAATTTGACCTTTCCTTAGATATCAAGTGAGAGAAGGCCAGTATTAAGGCACATTTGGTGTGTTTGTTTACTAGATGCCTGAAGTCTTTTTCTTTCTTTTCACTTTTTCCTTTTTTTAATAAGGCAGATAGAACTCAGGGCCTGGAGCCTGTTAGGAAGGCTTCTTTAGCTACCCCTCAATCTGTCTGATTAGAAATTATGCAAATGAATTATGGGTAATTTTCTTTAACTGAAAAAGCATAAATGTGTTGAATCGAGGAACATTGAGATGTTTACTCTGTATGTTATAATGCAACTGGGTATTTATCATTCTGGAATAGAATTAATTCTGATTCTTTCAGAGCATTATAGTCTTGTCATACTGTTCTGTTCTGGGTCAGAAGCATAGGTAATAATCATCTTTAGGAGAGAGTTTTCAGAAATAGCATTAAGGGAATGGATAATATTGTTAGTTCCATGCACATTGATACACACATATATTCAACTCTGCCCCAGATACTTTCCTCTATTCTTCATGTCAGAAACAAAACACAAGTATATGTTATAAAAAGGAAGCTGAAATGGTAAAGTAAAATTAATGTAGTTTAAAAAAAAGAAAGAAAGTAGGCAAAGGCCTGGCTGTTATTTATTCAGTACTCACAGAAATTGCCCAGTCCTGAGCCAGACACAGAGAAGACATGCTTTTTTGCTCAGTAGTCTTATCATTTTAGTGTAAGCACACAGTGTAACATGTTGTCTGAGCTAGTATAGGCTATCTTAGATCTAGAATAATAGATCACCTGAGATTTAGATCATCTTAATTAGGATGTTGGCAGATAGAAATGGAATGGAGTTCTTGATGCAAGCAAATGAGTAGTGAATGCATTACCAATTCTAGCTCTTCCACTCTGAATGGCCCTAAGAGTCTGTATCTAATCCAGTTTCTTTCCTGCTGAAAAAATCTTGACTTGAAGTATCTAGGGTGAGTTCATTCTTCTACTATGGATTTTCAATAGTCATTCAGGGATTTTGTTATCAGAAAGGCACTTTTCCAAGCATATTTTTTGAAAGAAGTAAAAATGAGTAATTGGTTTGAAGGTCAGTCTTACTAAATTTGTGATAGAATTGAATAAAATAATTTCTTGAATCTCTTTGAAGCTCTTAAGTTTGCATACTATCAGATGGACCGATGATGAAGGATTGTTTTAGTCTGCCACTCTAATGAAGTTGATGGAAAAAAAGGTTAAGAAAATAAAAATACATAATAGATTAAAAGATATATAATGGTTCTATCAGAATCTGTATGGCATAAAAGAACATAGCTTACCTTATTCTTATTCTTTTTCTACTACTTCCATTGTTAGTGTCCTTAATAAGAAAAGAGAGAATATTGGAATACAATTGTTTGATGTCTCTG
This sequence comes from Megascapheus bottae, assembly GCF_031878675.1. Lineage (NCBI taxonomy): Eukaryota > Metazoa > Chordata > Mammalia > Rodentia > Geomyidae > Megascapheus > Megascapheus bottae. Next base: position 50,337,559 of record NC_143522.1, on the reverse strand, counting down.
ATTAATACAAGGAAATGATAAGGCAAGTTCATTTTTTAACTATTTCCTGTTTTATATTAGGGTAACTAAGCTAATTAACTCAAAAATGCATAATATTGGACACAGATTCAATGGAAAGTATCCATACAATGGAAATCTATGCTGCCATCAGAAAGAATGACATTGCCCCATTTGAAAGGAAATGGGAAGAGTCAGCAAAAAAATCCTATTAAGTGAAGTAAGCCAGACCCAAAGGAACAGAGGCTCAGTGGTTTCCCTCATTTTCAATAATTAGTACAAACCTTGGACTACAATAGCTCAAAACCTAGATACATAAGGCCATATAGGATGAGGCTAAATGAAAGGATTCTGGGAAATAAGAGCTTTGTATTATGTGATTGTTGTTCTTAATCTACTTGGTTACTTCTCTTTTGTTTCCCTTTGGTTAACCTCATGTTGTTACAGTATCAGACTTTTGTTACCTGGTATATTGTATATGCATTTATTTGTTTATTTGAAATAGGAAAGGGAAGGGGGAAAAGCAAGATGATTGGGAGGGGGAAGGGAGAGGGAAATGGGAGAAGTGATATACCCTCTGTCTAGCTAATGTAACTGTGATCCTTCCATACGTTGCAATAATAAAATATAGGTTAAAAATTATCCATCTTTTATTAGCAGAGCTCATATTTTGTTTGTTCTATTTTAAAGATAACATTATATATATAAGGAGCTGTTTGATATATAACAGAGATCACCATTTTTAAATGGACTGTAAGTATGTATGCAAAAAAGAGACAGAATTGTTTCTACAAATTGCTTTCAAGTTAATAAGTAAAGTCTTGAAGGTGTGAAACAATTACCTCTGTGTGAGATTTACACTTTCTCCTGGAATCTGTTGTTTGTGGTAGGGGAGCCAACTGAGCCAAGAGAGTTCTGCCTGTTAAAGAGATTTTCTTGCTCTGGTTCTTGTGTTTACTAACTAGCCCAGGAATTTTTATGAAATGACAGCTTTTAAAAGTTCACACACATGCATTTAGTACCTGAATATTCCAAATATTTGGTTGACAGTTCTTATTTCTAGAATATCTCTTCTAACTAGTGAAGCCAAGAAACATTGGAATATCCAGATCTTCCCCTTCTCATTGGAATACACTTGGAAGATGCTATTGATGTCATTATCATACTAAATGGGGCATCATTTTTGTCAAGCTACTATATTGTTCTTTTCCACCAGGACCAGAATATTTCCAGTTTTACCTCCTACTATACCTAATGTTTCTTATGAAGCATTAATTATATTAGAGGCTTTTCTGGCCACCACTGAGAAGTCATCTCATTATAGCTTTTGGGTTATTTAGTATTTGGGTTTGGCCTTCTAATCTTCATACTCAGTTGGCCTTCAAAGGAAAAAGAAAGCCTGAAAAAAGAGACTTGACCAATGAAAACTAAGAAGGGAACAGGTGGAAAAAATGAAAGAAGGAAGTATGTATTCAGTAAAATTCAGTAGAAGCTATCATTTTAAGTCATTCATTCTAAGTCTGTGAGTTTCATAGATATTAGTGTTTTCATACTTCTTCCTCCCACCCTCTCCCTCTGTGTATCTGTCTGTTTCATTCTTCTTTCTCCTCTTTTTCTTTGCTCTTCCCTCTCCCTCTATTTCTTCAAGATCTGGTAACTTTGCATATAACATCTTAGATATTATTGCAAAATCTTGATATAGATATGTGTGTTTATACAACATATTTCTATCAATACAGTTAGCTGTAACGGCAGACTTACTATGCTCTAGGTTCATGTAAGCTTTTGGCTTTGTTTCATTTCACTCTTCCCAACAATGTCAGAAATTCAAACTTCTGAAAATCTCTGGTGAAAAGAATCTTAGGTTATAAACATATATTACCTAGGGCCGGGAGTTTTGCCTAGTGGTTAAAGTGCTTGCCTAGCATGCATGAAGACCCGGGTTCGATTCCTCGGTACCACATACATAGAAAAAAGCTGGAAGTTGTGCTGAGGCTCAAGTGGTAGAGTTCTAGCCTTGAGAAAGTCCAAGGACAGTGCTCAGGCCCTGAGCTCAAGCCCAGGACTGGCAAAAACAAAAACAAAAAACATATATTACCTAATTACGTTTGTCAAGGCAATTTCTTAGAAGGTATCTATGACAAGGCATTTTTTTTGTCAGTCATTGGGCTTGAACTCTGGGCCTGGGTGCTGTCCCTGAGCTCTTCAGCTCAAAACTACTACCCTACCCCTTGAGCCACAGCCCCACTTTCTGTTTTCTAGTTGTTAATTGGAGATAAGAGTCTCATGTTCTTTAGTGCCAAGGCTTGCTTTGAAATACCATCTTCAGATTTCAGCCTCCTGAATAGTTTGGATTATAGGTTTGAGCCACTGCTCCAGCACAATGTGTGTTTTTCTGTTCTCCAGAAGGTAAATGATAGTGGCAGTAATAGTAATGTAATAAAGACTCAAACACAAGATCCTTTTTAATAATATAATAATTCAAAATAACATTCCAACAAGCAGGTACCACTCATTTATCAATCAGGCTGATACAATAATAACAATGATGGGACTGACACTTAACAGAGGGGAGTGTGTCACTAGGTCAAGGGAGGCTGGCAGGAGAGACAAACTGTGGATGGCAGGAAAGGTCCTTGAGGCTATATTTACAAGGCTGAGGTGTGGAGCTTGGGGTCCATGAGGAAATACACTCTGATTAGAGACTCTTTAGCTAGGCCTTTTGTGACCAGTTTTCAGAGTCTGATTTAGGATTAGCTTGTTAACTACCAAAACCCCAAGACCATGGCCTAGACACATTAGAGTTGGCTTATTAAAATGTCAGAGCCACCTCTTTATCACCTTAGATTTGGTTCATTAGCATGTTCATTAGCTATGTACACATCATGTCATTGACATATATACAGGGATGGGGGTGTACAGACCCAGTGTGAGGTTATCAGGACATCTGGTTAGTCAGTAGGCCAGCTGGTCCATAAGTAGAGTGTGCAGACCATGGATAGTATCAGCAAGCCCACTGAGTTGGCTGCTTGTGAGCTTTTCCTGTGTTTTGCTGATGATGAACCTATACTAAACCTATAACCAGCTTCTTGCCTGTGAGCATATCATAGGCAAAAGTCAAATCCTTTTATTCTCATTTGATTCCTCCTTCATAGTCAATCAAGATTCATGTTAATACTTTATTTCATACATCTATTAATCTACCATATTCCTAACATGTTTTCTTTTTTTCTCATAGCTTTTCACTGTCCCTTTATAGCTCTTAATTATCCTTCAAATGAATCAATATTGAATGAGTGACTATACTGTGATGAGGTGGCTTTGAATAAGATACTATATCTTTCTTATATATGTATATGTATATGTATATATGCATACATATATGTGTGCATGTATATGTATATATACATATGCATATGTATGTGTATATACATACATACATACACATACATATATACACAATCTGGGTAATTTTGTTACCTCTCCAGTTAACAAAGTATAAGCAGGTTGAGCACAATAATTTAGACAAAATAGAAAAAGTCTAAAAATTATCTCTGTGGTTATATACAACCATAGCTTAGGGTAGAGGTTGATGCTGAGTAAGTAGTTTGTCATGCAAATAGGAATCATATCTCTAGCCTTAGAAGTTGATATGACAAAGTCAGACACTGTGTGAAAGAGTGAAGTGTAGCTGTGATGAATCTTCAGGATGCCCAGAGTAACTGGGGACAAGATGGTTTGCTGAAATTAGGGATTGAAAACCTGCATGTTCAACAGTAAAATCCCCAGCCTCTGCTGACCAGAATAATGATTGGAAGATAGGAATAATATAGAACAAAGGTACTTTTCCTAGGCTAAGGAGTGAGTTTAGCATGTTTATAGCATGAATAGGATGAGAACCAATAAAACAAGGACAGTTGGAAAAGTTTCAAGGAAGGTAAGAAGGAAGATGAATAGCACTATCCTACAGTCAACAGTGGTAAAAGTTAAAAAGAAATTAAATGGAAAAATCAAAATCTGCTATAAGTTCTCTTTTCTGAGTAGTGTGATAAAAATCTCTATGACTCTTGCTTTGTCCCTCCTGGATATGAGTTGCCAGCTTGTCAGAACTGTCTATGCTATATTGTATTGGTCCATAACTGATATGGTAGCCACCATGGTTACTACATTGGCTACAGTGATACCAAAGTTTTTGTATTCAAGTAAGCCTTGTTTTTACTTAAAAATGGTCTAAAGGGCAATAATAGTGATGGTGGCATTTCAGATATGCCAAAGAAGCCTTAAAGTACTTGTCATCACAAGAAGAAAGATGAGTAACATACAATAAGAAATTTTGAGATGCCACATTTACACAATTTTATTGTGATGCATTGTTATGTACTGTCCTATTCTATTATCATTTATTGTTAGTCTCTTTTTTAATTAGCTTATATTCACATTCATCATATAGGGAGGGATTTTATTGTTACATTGTCACACATTTGTGATGTATTTCAGTCAATATCATTCCATTACTAGTAATCTTTTAGTAGACTAAATTTATAAATTAAACTTCATTTTAACTAATGTATAGAGAGGAAAATATAGAATATTTAGAATTTGGTACTGTCTTTGGTTTCAGATATACACTGGAGGTCTGAGAAACATCCATATAGGATAAGGGAGATGTCCATACAATGATTTTAATGAAAGAGAGGAAGTGAGTTGAGTGAAGCTGTGAGCTTTAAGAGTTGAAAATAGATCTTCTGATATAGGCCTAAAAGTAGGAGTGTTGGTGACAGGTGACAGTAAATGTAGCAGAAAGTCAAAGGATTTAGAATGAAATCAAATTCAATGTGATTAGTCAGTCAAGAAATTATTTGATTAGCAAAAGGATTGAAGGTAAGGAGAGTCTGGAGAGTAAAATAGAAATAAGTCCCACGAATTCAAAAGAGATTTTCTTTCTTTTTTTTTTTTTTTTTTTTTTTTGCCAGTCCTGGGCTTGAGCTCAGGGGCTGAGCACTGTCCTTGGACTTTCTCAAGGCTAGAGCTCTACCACTTGAGCCTCAGCACCACTTCCGGTTCTTAATCTATGTATGTGGTACCAAGGAATCGAACCTGGGTCTTCATGCATGCTAAGCAAGCACTTTAACCACTAGGCCAAACTCCCCGCCCCTCAAAAGAGATTTTCTATAGTATCTATCCATTCTAAACCACATTGTATTTACTGTTTGTGTCATGAATTGGTGATTAATCACATGACACTATTTCCATTGTTGTCTTGAAATTCCATTTGTATCTTTTAGTTGCTAACTTTTTTCTCTTTTCTTTCTTTCTTTCTTTCTTTCTTTCTTTCTTTCTTTCTTTCTTTCTTTCTTTCTTTCTTTCTTTCTTTCTTTCTTTCTTTCTTTCTTTCTTTCTTTCTTCCTGTGGGTCTTGGGCCTTGAACTCATCCTGGGCATTGTCCCTGAGCTCTTCAGCTCAAGGCTACCACCCTACCCCTGGGCCTGGGTGTTGTCCCTGAGCGGTTAAGCTCAAGGCTACTGCCCTTCCCTTAAGCCAAGACCCACTTCCCATTTTCTAGAGGTTAATTCCTTTTGTGCCTGGGCTGGCTTTGAACTTTGATCCTCAGATCTCAGTTTCCTGAGTAGCTAGGATTATAGGGTTAAACCAATGTGCCAGATTTGTAGCTAAGTTTTAAGATGAATCTACTAGGAATTTAACTCCTTAAGGTGGCATCTGCATTCTAAGTTTACTTGTTTAGCTTATCTTATTTATTATTTTATATTAAAACATTTATCCAATTTTATTTGTTTAAAAAGCTGGTGAAAAACTATTCATGCATGGTACAATCTTTATCTGAGCTGTGTAATAATGGCACATCCCATTTTATTATCTGCTCTTTCATCCTATACTGTTCTTTTTCTTTTGTCTCTTGCTTTCTAACAAGACAATCTTCAAACATTTAAAATAGTCATTTTACCTATTTTTTTCTGAAAATAACTAGTAATTAAACTATAAAAAGTTGTGATTTGGGGGCCGGGAATTTAGCCTAGTGGTAAGAGTGCTTGCCTAACATGCACGAAGACCCAGGTTCGATTCCTTGGTACCACATACCTAGAAAAAAAAAAGCCACAAGTGGTGCTGAGGTTCAAGTGGTAGAGCTCTAGCCTTGAGAAAGTCCAAGGACAGAGCTCAGCCCCTGAGCACTGACAGGACTGACAAAAAAAAAAACAAAAAACAAAAAAAAAAAACCAAAGTTCTGATTTTGTTACTATGAAACTTCCTTGAAGCAAATCTGTTTTTGTTTTGTTTTGTTTTTTGACAATCCTGGGGCTTGAACTCAGGGCTTGAGCACTGTCGTTGGGCTTTCTCAAGATCAGTGCTCTACCACTTGAGCCAGAGCATCACTTCCAGCTTTTTCTGTGTATGTGGTACTAAGGAATCGAACTGAGGTCTTTATGTACTCTAGGCAAGAACTCTACCACTTGGCCAAAATCTGGACCCCAAGTATCTTTTTTTTTCTAAAAAATAGAAATTAGGTTTTCTTTCTTAAATCTGTTTAAATAGTCTTGCTAAAAAGATACACACTAAATAAGTTATTTTGAAAAAACTTAAATGCATCTAATATGACTTAATAGCTGGCTGATGAAATTTGTCATTTATTCTTTAAAGATCTCTAACAAGGTTAGCCAAGATTGAACCTGAAAAGGTAAAGGTCTCTAAATTGACATAAATTCAAAGGGCAGAACTACATCATGCCAGTCTAATCTCTGATATATTATATTTGTTTTACTGTAATCTGTGTACATATACATTCTTCTAGTAAATGGTGAATGGGATTAGCTAAAATAATAAAGTTTCAACTCTTCTGGACCTTTCTTGAAAAAAATTTATAAGGAATTCTGCTTTGCAAAATGTTCTAAACCATGGAAAAACTTCCCATGCTCCTAGATTGGAAGAATTAACATCATGAAAATGGCAATATTGCCAAGAGCCATCTACAAATTCAATTCAATACCCATCAATATCCCAACGCCATTCTTTAAAAATATAGAAGAGGCAATCCACAATTTCATATGGAATAATAAAAGACCCTGTATAAATAAAACAATTCTTAGCAGAAAGAATAGCACGGGAGGAATATCAATACCAAATTTTAGACTCTATTACAGAGCGATAGTAACCAAAACAGCTTGGTACTGGCACAAGAGCAAGCATGAGGACCAATGGAATAGAACTGAAGACCCAGAAATCAGCCCACAGAACAATGGCCACCTAATCTTTGAAAAGGTAGCCAAAAAAAATAGAATGGAAGGAAGACAGCTTCTTCAACAAGTGGTGCTGGCAGAACTGGTTAAGCACTTGCAGAAAACCGAAGTTGGATCCTTCTATGTCACCCTGCACCAGGATTAACTCCAGATGGATCAAAGACCTTGAGGTAAAAGCAGATACCCTGAAAACTTTACAAGAAAGAAGAGGAGATACACTAGCTCTGCTTGGCACCTATCGAAACATTCTTAATAAACACCCAGAAACACAGCAAATTAAAGTTTGGACAAATAGGACTGCATTAAACTTCAGAGCTTCTGTATGTCAAAGGCCACAGAATGAGGGAAGATCTTCACTAGCCATGCAACAGACAAAGGCCTCATATCCAAAATATATCTACAGCTAAAAAAATTGAATCTCTCCAAAATAAATCTTCAAACAACCATCCAATTAAAAGATGGGCCAAAGACTTAAAGAGACACTTCTCTGAGGAGTAAGTAAGAATGGCTTAGACACATAAAAAAATGCTCAACATCTTGGCCATGAAAGAAATGCAAATCAAAAAAACTTTGAGATTCCACCTCGCTCCATGATCAAGAATGGCCATGATCAAGAAATCTAATAGTAACAGTTGTTGGTGGGGATGTGGCCGGGAGGAATCACTACTACACTGTTGGTGGCAGTGTAAATTCATTCAACCTCTCTGGAAAGCAGTATGGTGGTTTCTCAAATGACTAAACATAGACCTCCCCTATGACCCAGCAATTCCACAACTTGGCATGTATGTCCTGAAACAAGGACATACTAAAGCAACTAACATGATGATATTTATTGCAGCACTATTTACGATAGTGAAGATATGGAACCAACCCATATGCCCCTCAGTAAATAACTGGATCAAGGAGATGTGGTGCTTATAAACAATGGAATTCTATGCTACTGTCAGAAAGAATGACATCACCCCATTTTTAAGGAAATGGAAAGACTTATAAAAAATCCTATTAAGTGAAGTAAGCCATCCCCCAAAGGACAGAGGCTCAATGTCAACGCCATTTGTATTAATTAGTACACATCTAGGACTCTCCTAGCAGAGGAATACAATAGCTCAAAACCCAGGATGAGACTAAATAAAAGGATCTCTGGGATATGGAACCAAGAGCTTTATGTTGTGTGATTGTTGTTCTTGATGTACTATGTTATTTCTCTTCTCTTTTTTGCCCTTTTAATCTCATATTGTTACATTAATGGACTTTGTTACCTAGTGTATGTACATAGGTTTATTTGTTTATTTGAAATAGGAAAGGGAAGGGGGGAAATCTAGATGATTGGGAGGGGGTGAGAAGTAATGCGCCTACTTCCTGGCAAATATAACTGCAACCTCTGACAATAAAAAAAGAAAAAAAAATTCCAGATCACATCTCTGGAACATATCCTCTATAAAGTGAAAATAAAAATACATTGTCATGTGTTTTTTAAGACAGTTCAGCTGAATATATTCCATACTTTGTTTCACTTGATCTCTCATAGATAGATAGATAGATAGATAGATAGATAGATAGATAGATATGTCTATCTATAGATAGATAGCATATGTATAGATGTATTTATTTATCTGTACACACACATATATATTTAGATTATTACTGTATGGAGAGGATTGGAGGAGGAATACTGAATTTTACTGTGTAGTTTCATCCAGCTAAAATCAAGTTCAGTTGTAGCAGGACTTTTTGGTCAGTTGTGAGAACAGAAAGGGATTTGTCAAGTTTTATCAATGCATTTAAATTTATTGCATTTTGTCTTAACCTTCTAAAGTTCATCCATAACTTAAAGGCTATGCATTTTGAATTATGAGAATTTGGAAACCTTTTTTGTTTCAGTTCTTGTCTCTCTTTTAGCTCCCCATCCCCCAAACATTTATTTATTTACTTTTAAATCTGAAAGTAAACAAATCACATAAAGATATAATCCATAATTCTGGTGCAAAACAGACTCAGTAGCCTCACTTATAATGACTGTTATAAGGTAATGACAGTTAACTTAGCCTGTTGGTGTTTTCATCATTACTCAACACTTTGTGCTTGGAATCACAAATTCTTTCTCTGAACAAACCAGTCTGTGAACTATGTGTTTTTAAATGTTGGATTTTTGGATCCTAGTGCTTTTTCTCATTGATGATTTTATATCATAATGCTTTTCCTCTCATTAGTTAGGCTAATATGATTGAAAAAACAAAATCTAGTCTCAAAAATGTCTTTTATAGTGCTGCTATTAATTTTTTGTTGCATTTACAATGACACAAAATCATAGTGAGTACTTTGTAACTATTACTGGTAATCAATAATTGGAAATTCCCCATTTTGATTTGAAGGCTAAGAATTACTAACTGTATAATATAGGACAAAGAGAATAGTGGTATGGACAAAGATATCACTGAATGAAGGTAAATTTGATGTTATGAGGATTTTTTCTTCCTTTGTAATTATTTTTAAATTTTATTTAATTGTGTAGTAGTTTTCAGTTGCATTTTGCTTTAGACCTCTAACAAATGGCATCTTCTATCATTATCTGAAAATTCATTTAGTCTCAGTTGTACACAAAAAGCTTAGCAAATATTCTCCATTGGCTAATACACAAAGGAAAATCAGGTAACAGAGTTTGAAGATAGAATCTCTTTGGAAATACTGCATTTTAAGCAGACATTCCCTCACAACAGCCTTCTGTCAGTTAATGCTTGCAAGTCGAAGCTCTTGTTTTATGTATTTTTCCAATGCAATCATTAGCTCTTTCTTCCCATAAATGGCAAAATTATATATCAGTAGGTGAAAGCACACTTCTCATAAAAATGGGTTGGGGATGTTGCAGTTATGAGTTAATCATCAACAATAGCCTCAAATAATGTTTATTAAGCTTAATATAGAAATCTTTGTGGATTGGCTAACCAAGATCCAGTTTCCTAACCCTTTGTCTTGAGTGGACTCACTTTCTTGTCTTCATAGCCACTTTTATTCTTACAGTATTGTTCAGGAGAGATAGTCTCTATTCCTCAGCCAGTCAGTGGAATCAGTCTTATCAGGCAACCACATGAGTTCTTTTGCCAGGTTAATTATTAGTTGAGGCACAGCCACTTGATACAGTTTTGGGTAGAGTAGTGTAAAGAGAGGTCTGTATAGGACTTTGGAAGCTAGGGCTTTGGATAGCTACTTGGAAGCTGAGATTGTTAGGATCACAGTTCAAGTCCAGACCCAGTTAAAAAAAATATTTTTGAGACTCTTCAGTGAAGAGCTGCAGAAGGTGGCACATGACTGTTATCCTAGCCCCTGGGAAGTCTAACAGAAGGATCAAACTCAGGTACAAACTCGGGCAGAAAGTGGCACTCTAATAACTCAATGCTAAGGGTGCTTGCCTAGCAAGATTGAGTCTATTAGTTGAAAGCCCTACTGTCATTGCTTGTTTCCACATCTCCTCTTACCCCCCGTTTTCTTCCACATAGAACAAGAAGAGAAAATTCCCTTTTAAACTCTAGATATTTTCACAAGGACAAGTAACTGAGCTGCTTTAACAATTTTTTTTTCATTGTGAATGAATCTAGCTTGAGAACCTACACATATATCAAGGAGTACAGAGGGAGATAATAAGTTTATATCATTGATAAGCTGAATTATCCTGCCCTTAAGGTGTTATATGTTTAGCATTTTAGTTTTATAACTTTCTTATTTTTCAACCCTTTACCAGTTGGAATTGAAAGTTTTGGTTACTGGGGATGCAATAACCTAAGGATCAAATTACTAGTTTAATAAAATGGGCTGCTGAGAATTACCTAATTTGAGTATTTCACAATTTATTATATCCCAAAACATATTCTTTTGTTTTTTCACCATTGCTAAATGTTAACTTAAAACAAAAAACAACTGAAATACCCTTTCCAATTTACTGCTGTATATTATCCTTGACTATAATTATTCTACTAGAATTGTTATCTAGTTCATTCATAGATTCTGGGTTACCTGATCAAATGAGCCTCAGCTTTCTAATCTCTAAATAAAACCTTTTACTCTGATTGGTAATTTTCAAATACATTAAAAGGAATATGGCATAAAATATGTACATAAAAGGAATTATGGCAGAATTTCTCAGTTGAGAAATTCATGGTAGAATTGTGTTTGGAACTGTGCCTTCTGCTCATTACCTCCTGTTTCTTTTCTGGCTGTCTTGTCTTTAATCTCTATGAAGCTCACAAGTTCATAGGTAAAGTTATAAAATTGTCCTCTGAGTTTAACCTTTCTGCTGGTCCTTTTCTGCCTCTCTCTTATTTCCACTATAACTCTTTTACTCAAATTCCCTTAGTGGCTTTCCATTGCCTACTTATAATAAAATTCCTTTCTTTCTTGTCAGGTCCTTCACGTCTCCTTTGTCGTCTTTTGTTACAGACACCAAGTCTCTCCAATTACCCCATTTGTCCTTTCTTCTTTGTTCTTCTCACTCATTTTTGTCTACCTACACCTGTTCAATCCCCTTTATTCTCAAAGTATTTGCTAATGCTTTATCTCTCACTCAATGCCCATCTATCAAAACAGTGCTCATTTATAAGTATTTCAATAGTATTTATACTACAAAGATATCCTTCTCTTTGAATTATGTATTAAATATCATTCTCAAAGTGCATGCTGTCCAAAAATGGGGGAACATTTCTTGCTCATTGTTCATAAACTGTAGTGCAAAGTATAATATATCCCTCTGTTACTATTCTCAAAAAATGCTGTTGAAGCTGGGTGCTGGTGGCTTATGCCTATAATCGTACCTACTCAGATGGCTGAGATCTGAGGATTGAGGTTTGAAACTAGCTCAGGCAGGAATATCTGAAGGCTCTTGTTTTTTCCTGTCCCAGGGCTTCAACTCAGGGCCTGAGCACTATCTTTGGGCTTTCTCAAGGCTAGAGCTCTATCACTAGACCAACAGCACCATTTCTGACTTTTTCTATGCATGTGGTACCAAGTTGTCTAACCCTGTTCTTTGTGCATGCTAGGCTAAAACTCCTGGCCCCTCTGTGAGACTCTTATTTTCAATAAGCTATTCAAGTAAAATAGCCTGAAGTGGTGCTATGGCTCTTTATGCATAAAGAGGCTCAGGAACAGTATCTAGGCCCTGAGTTCAAGCCTCATGACCAGCAAAACAAAAAAATAAACAAAGAAAAGCTGATGAGTAAAGCAAAAATTTACAGTAGAAACCCGAATGCTTAAGTTGTGTTAGTGTCCTCTGGGTTGTTTATTTTTTTGGTCCTCTATATATTTGCATCAGTTTTATAAGCTTATTCATATTCTCTGAGGTTACGTAAAATTGATTTGATTAAATTTAATTGATGTGATTGAATATAATGCTAAATATTCTATAGCTTTGCATTTCACAGTTTAGAAAGGAAAAGAAAAGAAGACTACTACATCTCTATGAGGTACTTTGGCTTTTTATAACATTTTAAATTGAATTATTTATGAGTTAGTTCACTAGCATCCTGGGCCAACTAGAGATGAATTAATGATAAGTATGGGCAATTGTACTATTGCCATAATTTTATCACATAATATCCATTTAAATAATTGTGATTGATTTCTTGGGGAGCATAATAAAATGTGTAATTTTGATGAGGTCTGTCTTCTTTTGTTTTTTTCCCCTATAACCTCTGTAAGAATATCATTCTGTAATTAAATGTGTGTAAAGAGTTGCATTATGTCTAATAAGAGTACCCTAAGTTGATGGAGGTAAGAATACTCTGTTGTACAATTATTTTGTTTTTAAAATTTCCTTTCTGTTACTTATTGTAACTAAATGACCTCCTTCACTCTCCTTCAGGATGATAGAGCATGAGGTTGACAGCCAGCTGATAGGCCACTGGGAAGCAACTGGATTTTTCTAATCTATTCAATATACCAAAAATCTCTTGGAAGGGTCATAATATGATGGTATTGTTGGGAAGTGATTTTAAAAAGCAAGAGGGAAGGAATAGTTAGGAGCTGAGAAATCACTGGGGTCATGTTCTAGAAAGATGTATCTTGCCCTTTGCCCCTTCTCAGTGCTCTGCTTTCTGGCTGTCATGAATTGAGAGGCTCCTTGGCTACATGCTCCCCCTTCCATACTGTTCTCTCTCATCTTAGGCCCAAAGTGATGGATCTATCTGGTCTTGGGCTGAAACCATGAGCAAAAATAAATACTTTCTCCTTTAAGTTATATTAGATTTTATTGCAAATACTAACATAATGTTAATATCTTTAGATTAAATAGTTCTGATCAGGAAAAGTGATGTTGATTTGCTAAGCCAGTATCTTACAAAACAATAATAAATGGTATAGCATGATAATTATTTGTGTGCTTTGTATATAAAAATAAATTTAATGCTTTTTTCTTCAATACTAATGTTATTAGGTTTTTTGTTGGGGAAGAACCTTGAGACTAGAAATAATAGTAAAGTCACATATACAAAATTTTAAAACTTGATAATTGAGAGTTTCAAATAAGGCCATGTATTCATAAGCTATAAGGCAAATGGATTGTGTTTACCTCAGGGATCAACAAGTCAGAGAATCCTTTCTCTTTTTCACACCTGTCATATCATCTGTAAGTGAGAAACGATAATGCAGTATCCTTACTTCACAGGGTATTGAGGAGATTAGATGATATATATGAAAATAGCAGAATTGTTTGATGAATTCTGATAAGAGCAGAGACATTCGGTACATTTCTAAACCCTTATATTATGATTAGGGTAGCAGTTTCACTTCCTGTTCTCATGTAGTGTAAAATGGGAAACTGGAACCATGAGTGAAGTTCTTTGAGTGAGTCATGGAAAGAGACAAATCTAATATTCATGGGAAAGGTAAACATGAGAGACCAAAAGTGGAATCTGAAACAGAGGGGACCAAAAGTACCGTTCTCAGCACAGGATATGCCCTTTATACATAATCCAATGATTGCCGTTTTTCCCTTTTTAGTACAAAAATATTAGTTCTACAGATACTAAATTTCAATATGAGAAATCTTTTCGAGGGGCTTTAACTCAGAGTCTGAGCACTGTCCTTGGGCTTTTTTTTTTTTCTCAAGGCCAGTATTCTACCACAGCACCACTTCTGGCTTTTTTTCTGTGTATGTGGTATCATGGAATTGAACCCAGTTTTCATGCATGCTAGGAAAGCACTCTTCTACTAGGCCAAATTCCCAGCCTGATGTCTTCATATTTTAACCTCTAGCAACATACTCTTGTTTACTGGGCCTACTAACCTCAGGTTATATAGGATCATATTTCAATATGATTTGAATCTTTGTTATTATTAGGAATTATTCTGATGTTGCCTTGTCAAGTCTTTGATGTTAAGACTTATTAATATGAGTTTAGAGATCAACAGTAAACAGCTTTTGTGATTCTGAGTTTATTATTTACTCTTGCTGAGGCTATTATTCATAGGGTAACATCTTTAAAATGACAATTTGCTAGATGACATAACATAAACTTAAGCCTTTTCTCTTTCCATATGTCCCTACTTTTTCATCATTAATTGTGTAAGAATCAACTACAATTCAGAAAGAAAAGAAGGGCATTCAGGGAAAGCCTTCTAGTCTTATGATTGTATTTATATACACATTTGTAATTTCTCTCTAAGTATTTGACATGTTGCTTAATAATCAGTGATGTCTTTGTGAGGTCAGTCTTTGGAGAGAGAATGGTGACTTACACTGCAGACAAAGAAGACTGAAAAGAGAATACATTTTTACCTATTACAACATAGATGGTTAAGCCTTCAAATCTACAGTCTATGATACACTGTTTTCTGTTGTACTAGTTTCCAAATTTTATGAAACAATCAGGAATGAGCTGGCTTAACTGTATGCATAGGACTATGATTGTATTTATCATCATTTTCTCGGAAGCACATGGAAACCTTGAGAGATTAAAATTTGGAAGAATCAGAAAATACGTTATATTGGGTCAGGAGTTTGGCCTAGTGGTAGAGTGTTTGCTTACCATGGACAAAGACCCAGGTTCTATTCTTTGATACTACATACATAGAAAAAACCGAAGTTGTGCTGTGGCTCAAGGGGTAGAGCTCTAGCCTTAAGAAAGCCCAAGGACAGTGCTCAGACTCTGAATTCAAGCCCCAGGATTGGCAAAGAAAGGAAGAAAGGAAGAAAGGAAGAAAGGAAGAAAGGAAGAAAGAAAGAAAGAAAGAAAGAAAGAAAGAAAGAAAGAAAGAAAGAAAGAAAGAAGGGAGGAACGGAGGGAGGGAGGGAAGGAAGAAGGAAAGAAGGAAGGAAGGAAGGAAAGAAGGAAGGAAGGAAGGAAGGAAGGAAGGAAGGAAGGAAGGAAGGAAGGAAGGAAGGAAGGAAATAATTTATTTTGTGCAGAATTTGGGCTGGAAAGTAGAGTGGAAAAGTGAGTTATCACTGACATGAGTAACAGTGGTGCCAGAATGTAGAGGAATGACTTATCCAACTGTATTGTTATTTTGAGTGAAAGGGTTTTAGTAAATATAAACTTACTCTTGTTATTTTCATTGTTAGCAGAAATGTATCTATATAGTGCAGCAAGAGAAGCAAGTCTTTGTATTTATGAGTCTAGAACTCTATAGAATTGCAAACAGCCTTGGAAAATACTTGTATTAAATGGTCATAAATAGTGACAAAACACAAGATTACAAAGACAGATAAGAATATGCTGTTCAACAGCTTGGTACTGGCAGAAGAACAGGCCTGAAGACCAATGGAATAGAACTGAGGACCCAGATATTAAACCACAGACCTATGGCCACCTAATCTTTGACAAGGGAGCCAAAAAAATAGAATGGAAGAAAGACAGCCTCTTCAACAAGTTGTGCTGGCAGAACTGGTTAAGCACCTGCAGAAAACTAAACTTGGATCCTTCTTTGTCACCTTGCACTAGAATTAACTCCAAAGGATCAAAGACCTGGAGGTAAAAGCTGACACACTAAAAACTTTACAGGAAGGAATAGGAGATACACTAGGCCTCCTTGGCACAGGTTGAAACTTTCTTAATAAGGACCAAGAATCACAACAAATCAGAGAAAGGCTGGATAAGTGGGACTGCATTAAACTGCAGAGCTTTTGTATGGCAAAGGATATAGCTAGTAAATTAATTAGGAAGCGTACAGAGTGGGAGAAGATCTTCACCAACCAAACAACGGACAAAGGCCTCATATCTAAAATATATCAACAACTCAAAAAATTGAATCACTCCAAAACTACCTCCAAAGTAACAACCATCCCATTAAAAAATGGGCCAAGGACTTAAAGACAGTCTTCTCTGAAGAAGAAACAAAAATGGCCTATTGACATATGAAGAAATGATCAACATCTCTGGTCATAAAAGAAATGCAAATCAAAACAACTCTAAGATTCCACCTCACTCCAGTTAGAATGGCCAGGATCAGGAAAACGAATAATAACAGATGCTGGAGGGGATGTGGCCAGGAGGGATCACTACTACACTGTTGGTGGGAGTGCAAACTCATTCAACCACTATGGAAAGCAGTGTGGCAGTGCCTCAAAAGGCTAAACATAGAGGTCCCCTATGACCCAGCAATTCCACTACTTGGCATTTACCCAACCATCCAAAATCTAGGGCATACTAAATCCACTAGCACAGCAATGTTCATTGCAGCACTATTCACCATAGCAAAGATATGGAACCAACCTAGATGTCCCTCAGTTGATGAGTGGATTAACAAGTTGTGGTATTTGTACACAATGGAATTCTACGCTGCTGTCAGAAAGAATGACATTGCCCCATTTGTTAGGAAATGGAAAGACTTAGAAAAAATCATATTAAGTGAAGTAAGCCAGACTCAAAGTAACTTAGGCTCAATGGTTTCCCTCATTCATCATAATCAGTAGAAACCTTGGGCTCTACTAGCAGAGATCTGCAATAGAGCAAAATCTTGATACATAAGGCCGTATAGTATGAAGCTAATTGAAGGACCTCCAGGATATTGAAACAAAAGCCATATAAGGAATGATTGTTGTCCTTAATGTACTATGTTGTCTCTCATCTCCTTTGCTGTCCCTTGGTTATCTCATATTGTTATAGTATCTCACTTTGTTATCTGATATATTGAATTTATTTGTATTTGGTTATTTGAAATTTGATAGGGAAGGGGGGAAAAACAAGACGAGTGGGGGGGTGGGGGGAGGGTAATGGGTACCAAGACATGTGAAAGGGTATCAATGTATGTGAATTAATGCACCTTCTATCTGGCAAATATCATGTAACCCTTTTACTAATTACAATAAAAAATTAAAAAAAAGAATATGCTGTTCAAGAAAAAATTGTCTACTTGTCTACTTTTCATACAACAGGACATTCCTGCATCCAGCATCTTCCAAGAAATATAATGACCCTATTAAGAGAAAAGAAACGAAAAATAAGAAGTTATCATGGTTGTTAACTAAACCTATCGTAGCATTTTAAGTCGTTTAAAGTTGCAGTTTCCTAAAAAGAAAGTATACTTGTTGAGTTGCCTATTTGGCTACTTCGCAAGATCTGTAATTCAAAGAATTCAGAACTCAATTCTGATGATATTTATTTCAGATTTTCTATGTAAAGTAGGCACAGCGCTCCATGTAAAATAGGATATATGAGACAATTAAGGCTAGAAAGAAAACTGTTTCATTGTTTCATAAAGCTGTGGTGGAATAGTAAGATGAACAACCCTATAAGTAGAAGGAAAATTATGAAAAGTTATTTTTATCCTAAGATCACATTAATAGCTTTTTCTACAGTACAGTCATTACCAATTGCTATTAACTGGCTGACACAAACAAGCTTAAAATTTATTTCATATTTTGCATCCCTAATAATTTTTTTGAAAAAGTAAGCATTAAAATGGTGTAATTAAAACAAGTAGAATAATAAACCTATATTTATGAATGGTTCATGTCGTTGTTTTAAGTTAAACAGACAATTTCTAGTGATTTTTTGAGTCATATGGTGAATAATTAAAATAAATTTAAATCCAAATATTAACATTTTAATTTCCAGTTTGGTGAACATAAGCAAATTATTATAAGTTTGTTTTCAATTCCTGCACAGCATATTAAAATTAACTTTTCTTCAATTTAAGTAATGTGTATAACTAGACTTCCTTCCTACTGTGAAGCGGTTTCATTTATTGCTATTTGTAAACTGCCTAGGATAGATGCAGAGTGGATTGGGCTCGAAACTCCTTGAACAGTTTCTTTTGAAATAACACTACATACGTTAAGCTCAATTACACATCCAAACAGCCACAGCTCACTTTTGGTAATTTATTCATTGATTTAACATAGTACCCAGAAGAGCCATGCCTGCTGTCATTTTTGTAATATATTATGTTTTAAATATACTCATGCTCACCCATGCACACCATTAAGGTGTGCATAAACCTGTGTTTTTCTCTCTTGACAGCTATAAATGTTTGTTATTATTACACAAAACATATGTTCATGTTGTTTTTGTCTAAATTATTCTATCTGGGGCTATAAAGTTTTAATGTTATTAGTTGCCCTTAGAATTTTAATGTTTCACTGCTGTAACCTTCTTAGGATTTCTGTGCAATTAAATAGAAACTATTTCACTGCAGCCTGGAAGAACAATATATTTTATACAAATAATAAAAAAAATCATCTTGTTCCATTTCCTTTCAGTATGGTAAAAATGTTTGCTTGACAATTTTTCTTTTTGGTCTATGGGAATCTTACCTGTGGTCATA
Source organism: Megascapheus bottae (assembly GCF_031878675.1). Lineage (NCBI taxonomy): Eukaryota > Metazoa > Chordata > Mammalia > Rodentia > Geomyidae > Megascapheus > Megascapheus bottae. Next base: position 50,318,561 of record NC_143522.1, on the reverse strand, counting down.
ACTGAGGTTGCATTTGAGATGATGTATAGAGAAAATTACTCTTTCTGTTTCTGACATCTGCTGGAAAAACACGAATTAAGCATTATCTCAACCAAAGAGATCATATCTCAGATAGCTGGCAGGGGCTAGTCCAGGTACTATTTCAGTGTTTCTACTTTGGGACTATATAGGAATCCCATCATGATAGCAAATATGCCCCTGACTGGTTTTTTTTTCCTAACCACAGCATTTGGGGGTGCACACTTATGTTGTTTCTTTTCTTCTTTTCAAACCTACCGGATATGCTTGTCAGGGTCTCATTTTTTAATTTATATGACAGAGCTTTATATATAAACCTAATTTTCCACAGATAGCATCATTGGGTTAGGAATTTTTGTTTTTACGGATAAGCTTAGGAGGGTATCTTGACTTGTTTGCTATTATCTTATAGTAAATGTTTGCCATACCCACTTGTGCTTATAGTCTGTACACCGTGCTGGGGATGAATAATGCCATTGACTTCTACTTGACTTTCAGCTGCGAATTTACTTCTTCCACATACTGATTGCTTTGCTTCCACTTCCTAAAATACATGTTGGAGCAGATCAAATTCCAGTTCAAAATCTTCACCAATGAATTAACCCAAATTCAGCAGGATGTTCAATATGATTCAGCATTAACTTTCTTTTATTCATATATTTTTATTGTAATTAATAGAAGAGTTACATGATATTTGCCAGACAGATGGTGCATTAATTCCAATACATTGATACCCTTTCACATGTCTTGGTCCCCATTTCCCTCCCCCCACCCCCACCCCTCATCTTGTTTTCCCCTGTTCCCTATCCAATTTCAAATAACCAAATACAAATATATCCGATATATCAGGTAACACAGTGAGATACTGTAACAATATGAGATAACCAAGGGACAGCAAAAGAGATGAGAGATAACATAGTACCTTAAGAACAACAATCATTCATTATATGGCTTATGTTTCTATATCCTAGAGATCCTTTCATTTAGCGTCCTACTATATAGCCTTTTGTATCAAGGTTTTGCTCTATTGCAAATCTCTGCTAGGAGAGCCCAAGATTTCTACTGATTATGACATTAACTTTCTAGGTTTGTTGACCCTTCATTCTATTGCATGGTCCTCAGCTCCAAGCACTTACTCTACTTATCACCTCTTCAAACTCGTAACTGGATACAGGTTCAAATTGACACATGTGCTGCTTCCTTGGAATTGGGCTCTTCTCTACCAACTCTTCAACATCTATTGTTTTCAAAATTCGGTTCAAATACTGCTTCATTTATTTAAATTAATCATGTGCACTATCTTCCCTTAGCATGTTGCTTTTGTGTGAATTGTCGTGTGTTTCAGTCACATTTTTGTTGTTGTATAGTAGATGATAGAATAGTACTTTTTAAAAAGCCAATCATTTTCTTACTAATGCTTTGCACAGTATGTAGTAGATACTTCTTTCCTGATAGAAAATCTTTTTTTAATTTCTTTTAGAGAAGCTTAAAAATCAAATGGGATTCACTAAACTATTTGGCTAATGTCAATTCATTTTCTCCAGTTTTGTCAGAGGTTTTTTGATAAGACTATACATCTAAACTTATCTGACAAATTTATAGGAAAAAATTATATAATCTCAAAGAAGTACATTATGTTGGTACAAAAATGGATTGTTAATAAGGCATTTTGTTTACATTTGAATATATTATCAGTTGCTCTGTCCTCAGAAAAGTAAAAAATAATCTTGCCTTCATGCTATGAGGCATAAAAATTCAATGTGAAAATAAGTGAAAAATGAACTTTGAACTAGAGTTATCTCATATATCAGCATTGCTTAAATTCAACTTATCTTTTAATTTCACTTACAAGAATATTAATTAGTAAGCAGAACAGGATTTTTCTTTAGATCTTTGTGTTTCTACAAAATAGAAATTATTTGATACCAACTTGGTATCATTATGATAAAATTTCAAAGCATCTTGAGGAATGGATTGTTTTCTTTAAGCAGTACCCTTAAAATAACTCACATAATTGAATAACATTTCTCATGAACTGAACCACTATGACATAACTGTAGAAAATTGGGTTAATGTCCCCTCTCTTTTCTTTTTTTTGTGGACCTACCCTGTAACTAATGGAAAATGGGAAATGAAAGTTTCAAAGGCTTTGTGAAAGCTGAACAGTTAAAATCATCAGTCTTCCTTTTGTCTCTCACCCTGTTAAGCTGAATACCTTTTGGAAAGCCTAGTTAAAAAGAGACTTAGAGTTTCACATTTAACTTCTTTGAAAGCCTTCTGTCCTCTACCCTTCTTTAAAAGTGATCTCGAATAGTAGAGATTAAGATCTTTAGTAGGCAGAAGTTACTGCTCACTAATAGTAGATTTACCTAATTTTATAGAACTACATCAGTAATTTTTGCATTATATGGTTAAACTTCTGGAAGAAAGGGAGGGAGTGGATGTGAAGGCTGAGCTGCTTCTTTTTTTCAGAAACAGAAAACTCAACATTTGTTCAATAATATAGCTAGCAGAATAGTAAGTCAAGGAACTTGGTTATACAATAATCTCTCCTAGAGTACTCATTAATGCTAAATAAAGATTATGTTGCCAGGTTTCTTAGTAAGGAAAGTTTCAAGAAGGTCAGTTAGGTGATGGAAATCACCATAGCTGTCATTAAAGGGTAATAATACTATTAGGAACAGAACTTGAATTCTTTTTTTCTTTGGCCAATCCTGGGCCTTGAACTCAGGGCCTGAGCACTGTTATTTGGCTTTATCAAGGCGAGAGTTCAATCACTTGAGCCACAGCACCATTTCTGGCTTTTTCTATGTATGTGGTACCAAGGAATCTTCATGCATGCTAGTCAAGCACTGTTATCACTAGGCCAATCTCCTGGCCTAGAACTTTAACTTTTTATTAAAGTTTTTATTTAAATATTACTAACTTCAGTTCTACTTTTAATAGAGATACAACCATCCAAATTCTGCAGCTGATCATCAAGAAGTAATGAACAGAAAATTACATGTTCTTCTGATAGGTTGATGGGTCTTCATTAGAATTTCAAGGGCCTCCTTAGAGCTGCTTTTTTCTTCATATATTTTTATTGTAATTAATAGAAGTGTTACATTATATTCACCAGATAGAAGGTGCATTAATTCACATACATTGATACCCTTTCTCATGTCTTGGTCCCCATTTCCCTCCCCCCCATGCCCACCCCTCATCTTGTTTTCCCCCTTCCCTATCCAATTTCAAATAACCAAATACGAGCTGTTATTAGACACAAAACTCTCTCAAGTCATCTATTGGATTAGAACTAGGTGAATGAGTCCAGGAAATAATTTTAACTTGGGACACTGAAAGGTAAAAAATAAATAGATGAAGAAAAAGAAGAAATAATAGTTATGTTTTTATTTTAATGTTTTCTGAAGGCAAAAGAATCTATTTAGATGACTATTTAGATAGACTTGTCAAGAATCATAATAAAAATCAAAACAACTCTGAGATTCCACCTCACTCCAGTTAGAATGGCCATTATCAAGAAATCTAATAACAATAGATGCTGGCAGGGATGTGGTCAGGAGGAGTCACTACTACTCTGTTGGTGGGAGTGTAAACTCCTTTAACCACTATGGAAAACAATATAGTGGTTCCTCATAGAGCTCCCCTATGACCCAGAAATTCCACTACTTGGCATTTACCCAATCGTCCAGAAACAAGGACATACTAAAGCCACTAGCACAATGATGTTCATTGCAGCACTATTTATCATAGCAAAGATATGGAACCAACCCAGATACCCCTCAGTTGATGAGTGGATCAAGAAGAAGTGATATTTATACACAATGAGATTCAATGCTGCTGTCAGAAAGAATGGCATCGCCCCATTTGTAAGGAAATGGAAAGACTTGGAAACAATCATATTAAGTGAAGTAAGCCAGACTCAAAGGAACATAGTAGGCTCAATGGTTTCCCTCAATTGTCATAAGTAGTATAAACCTTGGACTCTCCTATCAGAGAGCAAAGCCTAGATACATAAGGCCATATAGGATGAGACAAAATGAAAGGACCTCCAGGATATGGAAACAAGAGACATATAATGTGTGATTGTTGTTCTTAATGTACTATGTTATTTCTCATCTCTTTTGCTGTCCCTTGGTTATCTCATTTTGTTACAGTAGTATCTTACCTTGTTATCTGATATATTGTATATATGCTTATTTGTTTATTTGAATTAGAATAGGGAAGGGGGAAAAACAAGATGAGGAGAAAAGGTGAGGGTAGGGAAATGGGACAAAAACATGAAAAAGTGTAGTAATGTTTGTGAAGTAATGCACCTTCTATCTGGTGAATATAATGTAACCCTTCTATTAATTATAATAAAGATATATTTAAAAAGAATCATAGTAAAATAAAGTTTGTTAAAATGCTTAAGTTAAGCTAATAGAAATTAATCTTAATGCCAGATCTTTGCCATCCATGAACTGTTTGCTAAGTAATTCATCCAACTACTTGCAGGTTAGCTTTCATGGACAAATAGAAGGAAGATGTAATCTGAGGAAGAAACCTTCTATTACTACTTCTTTAGGAAGATAAAGCAATTTCAAGTCCAAAATAGAAGGAGAAATGGGTAGAGAACAACTTTAGAAGCAATACAGTCTATACCTGAAACTCTGTTTCTTGTAATCATAAGTACTATGAAGATTTCATGCAAAATAGGCTGGGTGCCACTTAAAATAAAAAATATCGATATGGAAATTATTAATGATCTTTTTCCCTTTGAAAAAGGATTTTAACTATTTTACATTTTTAGTAGGTAATACTGTTGTTTAGATATGTCTGGTTCTTATGAAAAATGTGTTTTAATGACACAGCAGTGTGATTTGCTGAAATATTAATTTCTAAGAAGAAAGGAAGGAAAGACAATTGTGTGTCTTTATGTGTGTGTGTTTTAACCCTAGGAATATGTAGAAATAAGCACTTTTAACTAGTTAAAACTCTAGATATCCAGTTGTAAGTGGGCTTCATCCATAAATTTGTGGGGACAGTAACAAGTTTTCTTTTCAATAAGAGAGCATATATATGTAAGATTTTAATATGTTCAATACAGTTTGTTTTATATAAGCACTTGTTTGTCTGGAAGCTAGAGAAAGACTAGAACCTAGAATTTTTATCTTAAGCCAGCACATCAGTATTTCTTGAATTTTTGAGACTGATAATAGTGTGCTATAATATGTTGACTAGCCAAATTATTAGCCTAATATAGTTTTGTGATTGTTGTCCTTAATGTACTATGTTATCTCTCATCTCTTTTACTGTCCCTTGATTATCTCATATTGTTACAGTATTTCACCTTGTTATCTGATGTATTGTATATATGCATATTTGGTTATTTGGAATAGGAGAGGGAAGGGGGGAAAACAAGATGAGGGGTGGATGTGGGGGAAGGAAATGCGGACCAAGACTTGAGAAAGGGTATCAATGTTTGTGAAGTAATGCACCTTCTATCTGGTGAATATTAATTACAATACAAATATATGGAAAAATAATTTTGATGTGAAGGGGAAAGTACCTTACTTTCTGATAAATAGAAAGATTCATAAGATTATTCCTGTGTGATAGCTGGAGATATATTATTTCTTTAAAAAATCAAACATCTCAATTCCTATATGTAAATTATTGTTGCACTTCTCCAAGTATCTCTTTGCATCTTTATACCTAAAGTTGCCACAACTTAAGATGCAAAATTTTAACTGGAGATCTCATCTTATTTTTAACTTGAGCGGTGAGAAGATCTCATTTTACAGGCCCACTTAATTTACTTCAAACCATCTTTAAGTTGAAATTTGAAGTAAGGTCCCAGATGAGAGTATAGGCATCTTGGTCAATATTTAGAAAATGAAAAATCTAAGCTGGGCACAGTGGCAAACATCTGTAATCCTAGCTACTCAGGAGGCTGAGAACTGGGGATCAAGATTCAAAGGTAGCCCAGGCTAGCTTTGAGACCTGAGTCTCTTATCTCAAGTTAACCTCTAGAAAATGTGAAGTGGGGCTTGGCTCAAGGGTAGGGCTATAGTTTTGAGCTGAAGAGCTAAGGGACAATACCCAGGTCCAGGGGTGGGGTAGTAGCCTTGAGCTGAAGAACTCAGGGATAGCACCGAGGACTAGTTCAAGCCCATGACCCACACACACACACGAAAAGAAAGAAAATAAAAAATCTTTTTCAACTATACAACCAGTATAATGGAAACTATCTTATATTGCCCTTGTGATAGAAAAGGAATATAATGCACTACTTGAGGAATTTGATTAAAAAGAACTATTAATGCAATGGAGGTGAGTTTCAGCCTTGATTTTATTTTCAAGACATTTTTTGTGTGATAATTTTTATAATAGTTCAGGGGAATAAGGCAAGATTTTTTTTCTTTACCAGAGAGAAAGTATTTCCATTAAAGTTGTTACCTTCCAGCTTAGAAACAAACTCCAATAAAAATGAAATTACAACTTGATATGTGAATATCTAATATTACTTGAAATCTGAAATAAACTGTAAGATCTTCCACAGAGCAAGTTCAAGTATACTTTACAGTACATCCTTTTCCTAAGAAGGAGTTGATTAATTATTTCAATACTGTGCAATTATTTATGACTTCTTCTTGTACTAAATAGATATTTATCAATGAAAACCTGGAAAGTATGAAAACAATTAAAAATTAAATAAAATCTCAACTGTCATATCATTGAATGACAAAGATGGCTGACATTTTGGTGTATAATATTTTTCTCCTACTGTCTTAGCAGTAGAAATGTACTTGGGCATAATATAAAAATTTACCAATTATTACAAGGCATTTTATACTTTATTTTTCCTTTCAAAATTTTATCTTCCATATCTCATAATACTTATTTTGGGAGAGGTTTGTTTTTATGTTTTATTTTACTATACTCTCACATTGTGCTTGTAATACTACATCTATTGTGTAACATGTTATTTTTACAAAATTATCCTTTGAGTATATTTATGTATAAGATTAAGATTAGTACCACTTCTATGCTTATGCAAATAAACTCATGATGTTATAATGGCTGGCTTTATATTTAGCAATTTTCCACTTTTCAGAGTGCCTTCTTAGATAGTTTGTAATTTCATGATTCGATTTCATGATTGAATAGTTTATGATTTTTTAAGACTGAGATTGCTTAGATTTTAACTAGGTCTCACAAATGCATCTTAGGAGAGTTTATAAACCCTATATATTACAGTTGTATAGTTATACAATGGGAGAAATACATTTATTGATCTCTTGAGAGCAGTAATTGTAGTATAAGGAGATGGAATTCTATTCACATTCTTCTAGATCTGCAAAGTTCCTTGTTATGATTAAGGTCAGCATCAGTATAATGCCAGTATAGGAATATTTGAGTTCCTCTGTTAAAAGTAACCTTAGAATAAGCTATTTAAGTTGTCACATACACAAGATATTTCAAATGATTTGTTACAACAAAATTTTGATTGTCAATTTAGAAGCAAGTCTTTATTTTTATTTTTTTGCCAATCCTGAGGACTAAACTCAAGGCCTGAGCACTGTCCTTGGGCCTCCCTCAAGGCTAGTGCTCTACCACTTGAGGTGCAGAATCACTTCTGGTTTTTCTATATATGTGGCACTGAGACTCCTAGTCCTTAAGAATAACAAGTAGTATTTATTGAATTACTTTTGATAAAAATATATATTAAAATACCTTTTAATGTCTTTAATAAAAGCTTAGGAACTTTTGCTGTAGTGGAGGTGCTTAACTACAGGAATGACCTGACTATTTATTTCATTCTCCCAGTACTTTTTAAAAACTTAATATAGGTCACCCATTCCAATATGTTTCCAGTTTTCAAGACTAAATTTGAAAAGGTAAATATCTATTGCAGGTCTAGAATTCTGAATAGGAGAGCTTGTTGGGAAGTGGATCAAAGAACCACTCTTTAGACCAGAGAAAAAAATGACTTGAAAGATCTTATAAACTATAAATAGGCTCAAGAGGCTTGAACAAAAGAACAACAATAGAGCATAAAGTGAAGATTCAAGTGTTAACTTTATATATTTATAATTTTGTTCAAAGAAACTCTTGAAAAGACTAATTTGAAAAATGTCATATCAATTTTATTTAAGTATCTTTAAGAATAAATTTTTAGCACCAAAATATATTTAAATTAGCTCTTTACTATCAATCATTTGTAACACATACTTTTTTGTGGGACTGGAATTATTTATAGGTCATCAGCCTCAAAGAGGCAACAGGTAAAATCATCCTAAATATGTGCCTCTTAGGATAGAAAAAGCATGAATATATAGGAACTACATCCCTTCTGTGCTCACTCTTTTCTAATTTAATTTCATTTTAATTGTAATGAAACAATATAAAGGCCTCATATCTACTCCATCAATTTATATAATCTATCTTTGATTCACATTTTAGTCTTTGACAGATTTCAAGCCCAAGATGATAAAAAACAGATAGCACAATACTTTTCTATCAGAAAATATGGAAATAAAGTAGCAGTTGTTCTTCTTAGGATAGATTCTCCTATCTGAAGAAAACAAAGGATTTCACTTCTTCCTATGAAGTTTACTCATTTCAGTCTGTTGCTTTAATTTATAGTGACAGTCTCTGCAAAGAACACAGGCTTTCCCTGGTGGCTTGTATTATTGTTCCTGAGATTCACTCCTTTTTCCTGTAAAAGGATTATATACTCCACCTCTTACCATGTGACTTGCTAGCCTCCTGTGATGCAGGTGCATCCTTGTACTATCAACATAGGCTTTGTGACATTCTTTGTATAATAGTAAGTGAGCAGTGCTTGAAGAATCAATGCACATATTCTTCAGATATTCTTCAGCTCTCTGGCTTTTTCCCCTCTGCCACAAGAATAGTATAATAAGTATAAAAAGGGTCGATTCTTCAGGTAGATCCAAGAAATCCAAGAATGTAGAAGGCAGATAAGGGAAAACCCAAATCTCACTTACAGTCATCCTTGGTGACATGTGACATCAGTGAGAAGCAAATCTTGGTTTGCTCTTTTCTCTATTTGCTTATCTTTTTTTTTTCTTTTTTCTTTTGGCAATGTGCGGTTAAACTCAGGGCCTTCCTTCTGCTTAGTAGATAAGTCACCAGTAAAGCCACTCTGCTAAATACTATTTGCAAAACTTGATCAAGTGTTTTCACAAACTCATCAAACTGCTCTACTTTCACTTGTCTCTCTGAATCTAAGTCTTCATCCGACATTGCTCTTGTGCTCATAAATATCCATGGCTCTTTGTTTCAAACGTGAAAATTCTCTGTTTCTAATTTAGCTCAGTTTAATTAAGATTTCATATGTATCTTCAGTTTTTCATCAACAAAGTATTCATCACTATGTGGGCTAATTCCCTATTATCCCATAAGCTCCATGAATGTGTTTTTGTCAGTAAAATATACTGTTAAAAGATTGTAAAAGGGTATCAATGTATGTGAATTAATGCACCTTCTATCTGGCAAATATCATGTAACCCTTTTATTAATTATAATAAAAAATATTTAAAAAATTTTGACCAGACAACACATAAAAAAAAGAATGACTTCTAGATTCATAGAACCTGGGATTAAACTTTGATTTCACCACAGATTTGTCTAGGTAACTTTGAATAAATTTCTGGAGCTATTTAAGCTTCAATTTTCTCATCAATAAATTGGAGCTAGTAATAGTACCTAGTCTAAATGCCTTTTTCTTTCTGATTTATCCAATTTTAACCAAACTTCAGGTTTGAATTCAAAGCCCACTTTCTCTGACATCTTCCCTAAAAGACTTTGGTTCAGTACCTATTATTGTTTGTTGTGAATTAGGTGCTTCCTGATTCTAATATTTAAAAAAAAATATCTAGTTAAACCTACTCTTTGCCCTTTTGCAGGCCAAAGACATCATAGAATACAATCTAATTGATTATAATTTCCCTGATGTTATTTTGATATTCACTGTTTTCCTTTTATTCCCCCTTACCCCTCAAAAAGGGGCAGGAATGAGAAAAGAAGAGGTGGAGTTAGTGTAAAAAAGCTCTAATAGAATATCAGTTTTAGACAATTCTGAAAATGGTTATCAATCATGTAATGTAGTTTTCATCTTAAATGTATCTCAAACTTGAGAGAACCATGTGGAAGCTAATGGATGTGAGGTGCAGACACTAGGATTCGATTTTAGTGGAAAACTCAAGAGCGACCACAGTACTAATAAATTCAGTTAGCAGAACTTTGAAATGGAACATCTTTCTAATTTAATGAAATACATGCATGCCCAAGGTAAGGTTGCCTTGCATTATTTGAGACTCACTGTTGAATACTTTGTTTTCAAATTGGAAAATGAAGTTACATTCTGGAAAACCCCAGATGTCAATCCATTTCAGTAAGAGCATGGCAACGTAGAAAGCAACTTTCCAATTCTATACAACTGTGAAGAACAAGAAATTATGGAAAGCTTGTTGTATGAGTAATGGTCAGAATAGAAATTCTTGCTTCAGGGATTAAGATATATATGAATTATATACAACATAAATACTTCTGCTCTTCTATGGATATTTAATTGTCCTTTTGAATTTGTATCATTCAGTTAAAATAAAAAGTAAGCGTACTGCTACTCTATCTGTAATTGCTAAATTGAAAGTAATTTTAGTAAGTACTATCCTCAATAGAGATCTCTATTATTAAGTTAGCTGAAACTGGAAAATTGTCTTAGAGCAGAGAACTAGTGTTGCAGCTACATTAGATGAATAAGTTAGAACAAATTCTGATTGAACAACAAAGTAAAATTATACAGTGGGTGTGGCTAGGGTCTTAACAATTACAGTGGGATGAAAGAATGTCAAATATTTAATGAGAAATTATCATATTAAATAGATGTGTTTTATAAACATATAAAATGAATATTGAAAATGATGTTTAATTATTATACATTAAAAACTTGACTTTGTATGTGAAGGTTGTGCAAACATAGATATGTTAAGTCAAATAATGGTAGAAGAGAAAGTTAATTCAAAGAACAGGGTATTATAAAGCTATGTTTATTAGCTTTAGTGAGAGTAATGCAGCACAATTCAAGTTATTTGTCAATTTATGTTATATAATTCTCAAGAGATCTGAAATCTACCATGAAGCTTATTGATTTATATGCAAATAGTGGTTTCCTGAGTTGTATACAGACTAGTATTTGTAAGGACTTTGTATTCTATACAGAAATGCTTTTGACATGGAAAGACTTGGAAAAAATCATATTTAGGGAAGTAAGCCAGACCCAAAGGAACATGGGTTCAATGGTTCCCCTCATTTGAAATAATTAGTACATATCTAGGACTCTCCTAGAAGAGGATTACAATAGCTTAAAACCTAGGTGCATAAGGTCATATAGTGTGAGACTAAATGGAAAGAACTCTAGGATATGGAAACAAGAGCTTTATCTTGTGTGATTGTTGATTATTATTCTTAATGTACTGTGTTATTTCTCTTCTCTTTTTTGCCCCTATTGTTAATCTCATATTGTTAATGTATCTGACTTTGTTTTCTGGTATATTATATATATTTTTATTTG